>NC_048427.1:19566182-19606260 GCF_013103735.1 Etheostoma cragini | reverse complement strand
ATATATACACACACACACACACACACATATAACCGCTTCAGATTAAGCACATTTCCCCAGGGTTGAGATTTTGCAGAGCTGCAGGCTTAGTCATAGTTAATTTCATCAAACTAAGAGGTGCCTCCTAGAGTTTCTTTGACAGAACAAAGGATATCTTTTCATAGGTCAAAATGCTAAACCACACTTATTTTAACTGTATGGATGCAGGTTGGATCACAGACTCATTTTCAAAAAAGATTAGCTTCTATTTGGAGCTGCCTTAGTTTCCGAAACACCCGCGCTCTTCTCCGACGTGACGACCTCTTGTACAAAACTAAAGTAACGAGCCAATTTTGTAAAATGTAAGGAGTAGAAATGTTTGTGTTCAAATATAAGGAGTAAAACTAAAAAGTTGGCATAAAAGAAATAGTAAAGTAAAGTGGAAAACTCTACTTAAGTACAGAAACGAAGTATTTGGACTACGTTACTTGCCATCTCTGATCATGATAGCAATGCGCCAAGGTACCACTGGAGAGAAGACACTCTGATTGGTTGATTGCATGTTACGCCCTAAACACACCTCTGATTAATGAAGACACTAATTACAACCCTTTTGATCCAAGCGTCACGTCGCACGCTTAGAACGTTAAAACAGGGCCCTAAAGCAATCATAGGGGTGTCACAAGTGTCCTCCACTCCATCAAAAAATCTGAAAGAAGAGCCATTCAATTTGGGATGGTGATTGCAAAAAAGTTAATCTTACGTGTATGGAAAATGGATTCTGTGCCTTCTTATAATCTGTGGCTGTGAGAACTGTCAAATACTTTGCATCTTGAAAAACTGAGACTTTCTAAAGAAGACAAGTTTGACAAGACATGGGACCCGATACTGAATCACCTTAGAAATGTGAACCCATAGACGTTGGCTATTTTACAAGACCTCACTGTGAAAAGTAGTATGTGATTTGTAGATGTCAAATTCATTTAACTTCATTATCTTAAGATGTTTTTGTTTTATAGTATCCATCCTTACCATGACCGTGGAATATTGTAATCCAAGATGTGCTGTGTTCTTCGTGTTCAGTATATTTAGTATTCTTTGTCAGATTTTTATTTTCTATTTTCTTCTCCCTTTTTTCTTTCCTTATTCTTTTTCTTGAAAATCAATAAACATACTTTCAAAATAACAAATAATAGGGCCCTAAAGGTCTTCTAACAACTCACTTTTCTACTCCATATTACAATTCCTCTTGAGATTATTCAAGTCAAATGGAATTGGGTCAGATGCAAATTCATTCATTCTGACTATTCATCTGCATCACAAGATTTAGTCCCACTTCCCAGATTGTACTGTATACATTTAATTCCCTTAATTTTGACATAAAAAGCACCTCAATTACCCAGCAACCATAAGGAATATGTTAAAGACCCATCTAACGTCTTGTTCTACTTTCTTCAGTGTGGATCAAGTCCGGTCATCTCCACGGTCATTGTGATCTATTCAATTAAATTTTATAAATAGTATCGAATCATAACAAGAATTATCTCAAGTCAATTTACAGACCACACTCTATAATTTACAAAGACCCAACAGCTCCAGTCATCTGAATGCAATCAGGAAACCTCAGAGATATTTATAGAATTTGCTGATTGCTGCTGATTTGCTGATTGTTGAAGTAATTCATTAATCAAAGGGTTTGTTATAATGTATATACAATCCTAACTAAGAAAAACTAAAAAAAAAAAGTTAATCACCATAAAATACATATACACTCCAATGCCAGTCATTAAAATCATATCATTTGTAAGAAAGGGTCCTTGGTAAAATGTATTAATGGTACAAGAAATGGGTACAAGAAATTGCAAAGATCAAATGTGGGGGGAAAATGTGGCATACAAGTACAAATGAGATGGTAAGTGAGATAATGCAGCTTTGAGCATACATAGGTGCATTATTTGACATACACATTCCATTAGCAACACACAATATCATTATGAAACCACACTGAATAATTTAGAGATAGTTCTATATATTGTGGAAATAGGTTCATTCTCTTTATAACAAGAGTTACAAATGGAACAATACCCTCTCATGTCTGTATTCTATGATATGTGTGATTTGAGAAAGGAGATATATTTCTAAAACAGAAACAGGGAAACAGTCCAAATATATCTAATGAACATTGTTTTATCAATCTTTAATAAACCCAAACTATCCTTGGCCTGGAGTTGTTAGCCAACCAGTGAAGAATCCAGGACTCACTACATAGATCTTTGGACTTTGGACTTCATTGATCGCGTAACTTATGCACACTGTTTGCGTGGCACATGTGCTGCTCATTGTTTCTTTTATCTGGTTACAGCTGATGCGCACACACCGAGAGGATTGTGTGAATCTACTATTTTTTGGGACTGTTATTGCCACTCTTCATTCTAACCCCAACCGGTCGTCAGACCCCGTCTACCAAGAGCCTGGGCCTGGGTCTGGGTCTGTCCCAGGTTTCTTCCCAAAGGGGTTTTTCCTTGCCACTGTCGCACTGTTGCTTGCTCTGGAGAAAACTACTAACTGTTGCGTCCTTGGAAATTGTGGAGTATGATCTAGACCTGCTCTATCTGTAAAGTGTCTTGAGATAACTACTGTTATGAATTGATACTGAAAATTGAATTGAATTGAATTGTGAGTCCCAGGCAAGTTGCTGAGCGGTTGCTTTGGGATTGTTGTTGCTGTTGTTGAATGACCCAGTGGACAAGAACCAATAAAGGAAAACAAAAAAACTCTCAAAATGAAAGTGCCAACACACTCATACCTCAGCCATTAAGTTGTCTCCTTATATTGGTAGTTTAATTTAAAAGACACATAGACACTGTATGATCCATTTCTGTGTAAAACCGCAGGACAAACCTCGGGTAAAAACATTTAAAAAGAAGACTGTCCTATTTGTATTTACAGTGGTGCTCATAGTTTTACATGCTCATGTTTAAGTTGACTTAAAAGAGGAATAAAAAAGAAACATCTTTTGTAAATAGATCTTAATGCTTTAATTAAAAAAAAAAGGACACCAATTTTCTTTTTGAATGAACAATGTGTTGTGTAATTAAATAAATGTTCTTCCTTAAAATACAGGGGACATAAGTATACTACACATCACCCTATGTTAAAATACAGGGGGGAAATGTTAAATTCCCATAGAGGCAGGCACATTTTTATTATTAAAGGCCGGTTATTCCATCGATCAGGATACTATGCATCCTGATAAAGGGTATGTGATGATATATAGTCTTGCATCATGGTCATAGATGTATGACACTGCAAATTATGTACCAAGATAAAAAAATAAAATAGATTTAGATAGACAATTCATCTTGTTTTAATAGTGAATGTCATATTTTAAGTTTTCAACTTTACACTATAATCTTAAATCAAGCAGGCTTGTCAAGTTAAAGGATCTTGCTGCATGGACAGATACATTCACTGTTTAGAGTGCCTTTTCCCTCAGATTTAGTGTTTTTATCTTGCTTTTAGACACCACTTTGTTGCAGTGTAGGAGAGCAAAATATCTACACACTCATCCTTTCTGCCGGTACTGCTGCAAAAGCATTCCTTACAGCACAAAAGGCAATTTCCCCAAGGACCACAGTTATAAAAGAGATCTTTAAAATACACACAAACTGGATGCAGGATTAAAAAATGGCAGTGGCATGCAGTCAGTTGAATGTAAATTAGCCAATTTGGTGCATAGGCAAAAAAGGTTTTTCTAAATAAGTATAATGATCACCATCTTAGTTTGCATGCTAACAATAGCTTATTCACTCAATTTTATTTTATTTATGTAGCGCCAAATCACAACAACAGTAACCTCATTGCGCTTTTCATAAAAGAGCAGATGAAAGCTGCTAGATGAAATACCGGGGGTTCACCAAGGTCAATAGAATTCATGCTCCATGAATGTCATGGTAATCCATTAAATATTTTAGATATTTCAGTCTCGGACAAAGCCGCAAGCATGGCTATTAATTCAAAAAATTGTAAAAAAAACGTAATATAACAATAATCCTTTGCGTCGAAAGGAGACAGTTGAGGTGGTTTGGGTATCTGGTAAGGATGCCTCCTGGGAGCCTCCCTAGGGAGATGGTCCAGGCACGTCCAGCTGGGAGGAGGCCTCGGGAAGACCCAGGACTAGGTGGAGGGATTATATCTCCAACCTGGCCCGGGAACGCCTGATGAGGATGGATGGATGGATGGGAAAATGCAAGGCGTCCTAGTTTTACCAGAATAACTAAACCACCAACAAAGTCTTGACTAATTTAACTACAAAGTCTTGCTGTAGCGTACGGGGGAGACTTGATTATTAGCATTATTAGCAGATGCAGGTTGAAGACATGCTCTCGTCACTCTTTCCACATCCACTTTACAAGAATCTCTCACTGGAACACCCAGCATCCCTTTGGCCTGTAAATGTGAGAGCTCTATCATTTAAAGATACCGATTACACACTCTCACGCACACACACAACCTGGCCCACAACAGGGGCACTTTAAAGACCTTTCCTTCCCACTGTGAAGTGCAGTTGCGGTTGACATAACAAAAAGCTGAAAGAGACAATCTACACCATTTGTTTCATTCAACATCTCTCTTTTTTATATTTAATACTCTTCCCTTATCCAATTTCTATCTCTGTGTTTATCTAATACCGCTGCGATCAGAGCTGTTCACATATTTGGACTCCATGATTGCTTTAATGATTAAATCTAAAGCTAGGCTTATCAATCTGTGTTTGACTTGAACTTTATGCTTTCTAAAATTCACTTATGCACTGTCAGGTCTTACTGCACTCACCCAGCGTACTGCTTTTAAAATGTGATACTGTGTGGTTAGTCTACCAGCTGGGTAGGACTGTTTACACATGTAGGCAAAGTCACCTTTGGCTGATAAGATACAGTGAAAATGTGAGACATTTGTATTTTCGGTAACGGTTCATTAGGCAGTTATGGGGCCGGGTGCATGGGTCAGTTGCTAATTTAATATTTTTCTTGAATCAGCTCATTATGAAAAACCAACACACTCTGTTGGTTGCAAACACCTACACAGATTAGTTATCTATGCTATGCATCTGTTCTTATACTTTATCTGCTGGGAGACTTCAATCTTCCTGCATGGGATCCTTAATGTTCATCTTATCTTAATCTAGAGAGTCAGTCATATTTCGAAGTGCAGGTTTCAACACTTTCGGGGCCAATTTCCTTCAAACTTGGGACATTCTCTTCAGTTGAAGTGGAGGCAGTCGGGGGGTGATTGCCAGCTCAGCTAGTAAGACCATGTAGGCCTTTGCAGCCGCCCTGGTTTGACTCCAACCTGCGGCCCTTTGCTGCGTGTCATCCCCCATCTACCCCCCCACCCATCCTGTCTATCCACTGTCAAATAAAGAGTAAAGCCCCCAAAATAATCTTTAAAGGTCCCATGACATGGTGCTTTTTGGAATATTTTACATAGACCTTAGTGGTCCCCTAATACTGTATCTGAAGTCTCTTTTATATAGACCTTATTGGTCCCCTAATACTGTATCGGAAGTCTCTTTTATATAGACATTAGTGGTCCCCTCATGTATCTGAAGTCTCTTTTATATAGACCTTAGTGGTCCCCTAATACTGTATCTGAAGTCTCTTTATATAGACCTTAGTAGTCCTTAATACTGTATCTGAAGTCTCTTTTATATAGACCTTAGTGGTCCCCTAATACTGTATCGGAAGTCTCTTTTATATAGACATTAGTGGTCCCCTAATACTGTATCTGAAGTCTCTTTTATATAGACCTTAGTGGTCCCCTAATACTGTATCGGAAGTCTCTTTTATATAGACATTAGTGGTCCCCTAATGCTGTATCTGAAGTCTCTTTTATATAGACCTTAGTGGTCCCCTAATACTGTATCTGACGTCTTTTTTACATAGACCTTAGTAGTCCTTAATACTGTATCTGAAGTCTCTTTTATATAGACCTTAGTGGTCCGCTAATACTGTATCTGAAGTCTCTTTTATATAGACCTTAGTGGTCCTTAATAGTGTATCTGAAGTCTCTTTTATATAGACCTTAGTGGTCCGCTAATACTGTATCTGAAGTCTCTTTTATATAGAAATTGGTTGTCCCCTGATACTGTATATGAAGTCTCTCTTACATACAGTAGTACTTGGTGGTACCCTAATACCTTATATGAAGTCTTCATGGTCAACGTTGGCTAGAGTTAACGATGTCCACACCCTTGCTGTCTGCCTTGACACACTACATCCTGCGTTGGCACAGAACATTGAAATTGGACTCACATGATAATGAACTGCACATATGCACTGATAAAGCCCTAAAAATAGCACATTACATCATGCATCCTGCTTGACCTGGTCTGACAAAGCAAGCAATGCAAAGTCTGAGTAACTCTGACTCTCACCCCACTGCAACTTCCTAGACCCTGAGTGGATTTTCATGCACATGTAAGCCTGTGTTAGAGGAGTGTATGCAAACAATGAATGGAAGGACTTTAATTTACTCAGTTTGTTATCTGTAAGCTTTTCAATGAAGCAACTTGAGCAGGAATATTACACTTCAGTTTTTGGGATATTCATGGCAGTATGGCTGCTCCTGATAATAATGGATAATCTGGAAATTATTATTGTATCTCTGGCATGTCTTTATGTTTTCATGGCATTTCACCATTGAAGGAACTCTTAACTTTACTTTGTATGGTGTGGATTTGGTAAATACTTATGCATGATTGGAAGGTGGCTACTTTAATCTGACAAGACAACCATTTTTTTGCTGTCTTTCTCTCCAGTGTCTGTATTGCTTCCTGCTGGTTGTTACTCTTAGTTGAAGGCCCTGAAAACATATTTTCCCAACTTCTATCAGATACCTACTGTAAACAATGAAGGTAGTTAACAAATGTCCTCCTCAGGTCGAATTACAATGATTTTCAAAATCAAAACAGGTCAAAATCCCCCCAAAAAGGTTTGTTTTTTCAATTTTGTAGCATTTGAAACAAACTGTGATCCACTCAACATCCTCTGATCTTAACTGAGTCCAAATAATCCATCATTTCTGGGGGTTTTAACCACAAAAAATAGGTATTATTAAAAAGTGACAAACGTTTCAAAAAGGGTCAAAAACATAGGAGAAAATAAGAAGTTAATTTGCTATTTTGACCCGGAAGGACAACAAGTTCAGTCTCTGGGAAGACAACACAAGGGT
Source organism: Etheostoma cragini (assembly GCF_013103735.1). Classification (NCBI taxonomy): domain Eukaryota; kingdom Metazoa; phylum Chordata; class Actinopteri; order Perciformes; family Percidae; genus Etheostoma; species Etheostoma cragini. The sequence goes on along the minus strand of NC_048427.1, from coordinate 19,599,048 downwards.
TAAAGGAAGTTTTTTTTATTTTATTTAACCAAGGGTGGTCGTCTGCTGTACTTTTACTGGTCACCTTTCCATTTTGTAGTTGTATCAGGTCTGCTTAGTTGACTTTACTTTCTCCTATGTGCTGATTAACTAGGCCCATCTGACATGCTACCCAACGTTAACTAAAATTAGCTCGTTGTAGAAAGACTGCGGTTAAAATATTTGTAGTAACCAATTCATGTACATGTACAAATTGTACATGTACAAATTCAAAAATCTATCTTCTTTTTCATGTACACACCCAGCAAGTTGGAACAGAAGAACACACCAGAATAGGCCTGTTCAGTCAGCAGTATTTCATGGCTGCACTCTTACACTCCTACAATGCAAATCAATGTGGAAGTAATCCAAGTACTCAGAATAAATTACTCAGATTGACTAACGTAACAGAATTTGTTACAAATTACTGTTTTGGGCGTGTATTCTGTATTCTGTTGTCTAGGCTAGGGAACACACCCTCTGAACTGCATACAGAGGCTGTATCATTATTGCCAGTTATATTTCGTCAGTAATAGAGTCATGTTAATTAATGTGCTGTTTGAATAGCAGTGGGACGAAAATAAAAACATGAATGACACTGTTCCCCGGCCCTTAGTCCAGCAGTTCATTGGTTAACAAGAGATTGCTATGCATGTGGCTGGGAGCCCATTGATGTCTCTCCTCCATTATCCCTTCTCCCATTTTATCACTGTGCTGTTCCATCACACCTCTCTGGCTCTGTCTGTCAGTGGCAGCCAAACCACCTTATAGCCCACTTGGCAACAGCTGTGAGGCAATGAGGAGCAGAGTCGCCCTCCATTGCCAAGGTCTCATCATCAAGAACTCATCGGGAACCATGAGTGGATCTCAATGTGCTGAGGGAAGTAATGGTTCAGTGACTGACAGTGGTTTCCTCTGCCGTTTCCTGCAACTCCACAGATGGTAAAAGAAGCGACCTTTAGTATGCTTGTGACACGCTGCATTTTTAACCCTCTGGGGTCCAAAGGCACACATCACACATTTATCTGGTTAGGGTATTTGCATGCAACTGATCCCCGTACCTGTGTGATTGAGCGTTCCACACAGCAGCTCACTTTCCCTTCATTTTTCTATTAATTCTACAATTTAAAATTGATCTAAAATTTTATAGTGTAAAGTGTACATTGTAAACTGTACATTTGGCTTAAAACAGAAATTTGCAGGTACATGATTGAAGGCACATGATTTACTCAGGCTTCCAATTCAAATCATAAAGCACCTTTCTAAAAAGTGGACGGTCCAAATAAACAGTGTGGACAAGTCTGAGTTCATTTAGCATATGTTTCATATCAAAATGTTCAGAATAAACTCAGCTTACCGCTTAGAGACACCCACATTTTTTCCAGATTAATGTGTAAAGAGATAATTTGATTTCAAATCTCTTTCGAGTTTGCCAAAGTCTCAGGTTGTAAATGATTGAAGTAGTAAATCAATGTCTGAAATGCAATTTTGTAATTGCCGGTGCGTCTTTTGTCCTCAGAGGGTTAAAGAATTGTATGATGGTATTTGAAATGTTGAAATGAGCATTTGGCTACCAGGGATTCAGTTGACTGCTAAGTTGAAGCATATAGGCAGCAGATGGGCGGTTGTCCTCCATGGTAGGGCTGGCAGAAAGATTGACAGGGTATTATTGTGGCCATCAGAGCTGTTATTGCCATTCATAATCACACACCCATGATCACATTCAACCTAGGTGGCAGTCACTTTAAATTTAAAATGAATAACTTTTGGGTGGAAAATGCCCAAGAGGTGCAGAAAGTGAAATCTTGCATGTGTGTGTGTGTGGTTGGGCAGGGGTGAGATTTATGCTGAATGTCTGGGTAAAAGATGGGTTTAAAGTTCCAGTTCTTGGAACATGAGGGCTTGTGTGCCAGTGTTGCTGGTTCCCTGGATGTTACGGCTTCTGATTCTCTCTCTCTCTCTCTCTCTTTCTCTCTCTCTGGCAGGACACACAGTCCTGGCTTATCCCACCTGGCTTAACACACTGGCTGCTTCTTATCTTTGGCTTGCAGCACTGCAGGACACGGCCGCACATGCAACTACACCAATGCACACAGTCCACTAATAATGAGAGTATGTCGATAATGTGTGTGTGTGTGTGGCACGTGTGCCTCTGTTTACCCATTTGTGCTTTAACTCTGACAGGAAAATGTGCGCTTTTCTTTCTTATTTAAATTGTCAGCTGCATGGATACTGTCTACCAAGTAGCAGGGGAGAGACTTTTCTACTCTATCTACATTACCAGATACTTGCAAAAAATGTGTGTCATTTTAATTTTAACTTCATAAATTAGAAATGCAGGTTATACAACATGTCTCACTCTAGGCATATAATTATATATATTTATCTTAATTAAAATGTTTTTCTAATTTATTTCAGTATGCCCGTTATCCCCTAAAATAACACAGCTCAAGCCTGATATGCCATTCCAAGTTAGTAACCTCAGTGAGAAACTTAATGTTCACATGGCCCGGGGAGAAAGGTCAAAGTCAGTGCTGCAGTGGATTAAAGTTCAAATTCTCAATATTCTCTACGAAAGATAGTTTTGCATTTGCATTGCCGGACCTATCTCCTGATGCACTCCTAAATCACTTCAGCTGTTATGCTAATAAATGTATATTTTATCATGCGTGAATAACTTTTGCATATCTGCAACTAGTCTCTCCTGATTGAGATGCATCTCTGTGTAAATTCTCTCAGGAAGACCTCACTCTTAATCAATGCTCTCTACCTAACTTAAATCAGCTGGTGGAGGCGGTCGCCTTCCTGCTAAACCAATCAGAATCCTTACACAAATTGCAAGAGCCAATCACAGAGTCACAGCCCTGTAATTGTTTCTCCCTGTGCTATTCAGCTGTTGTTGCAGGCAAAGAGTGGGGTTATGATGGTTCTCTACCCCAATATAGATTTATTGAAATATTCGTATAACGATGGATTCGGGCATCTGGTGAGGATGCCTCCCTAGGGAGGTGTTCCAGGCACACCCAGCTGGGAGGAGGCCTCGGGGAAGACCCAGGAATAGGTGGAGGGATTATATCTCCAACCTGGCCTGGGAACGCCTCGGGATCCCCCATTAGGAGGTGGATGATGTGGCTTGGGAAAGGCAAGTTTGGGCTCCCCTGCTGGAGGTGCTGCCCCCGCGACCCGATACCGGATAAGCGGATGAAGATGGATGGATGGACGATGGAGTCTAATTGCCAAATACTTTGTACATTTTTTTTTAGCTGTGCAATAAATCGTATTTGCATGTCTTCAAACATGTCTCTCCTGATTGAAATGCATGCCACATACAATAATATGAAGTGTAGAGGTACTTAAATTCACAGGATACATAGTTGTGTATTTTGTCCTTAGCAAATCTCCCCCAGTTGGGCTCCTAATCCTCTTCCGTACCCTGTAAAATTAAAAAATGCTGTAAACATATTCTTTGTTAATCCGCATGTCCCCCACAGGATTCAAACTACCCTGCACACGGTGGGTTGCATGTAATCCAACGCTCTTGTGATTTAATATCAGCCTTGTTATTGACTGGTTACTCTATTGAAATACGGGTAATTACCATCACATTATTTGCTCGTGAGTAGAGATACATATCTGTTTCACTCTGTAAACTAAACGGACATTGTTGGAAATCCCATTTATGATAGTTGCATCCCAGCTTATCCGCTTTAATGAAGACAGATGGAAGGATTTCAGTGTGTGCACAAAGATACGGCGTGCCTCAGGGAAGCCTCTGTATATGGTATCTTTTGAACAAACCAAGATAAAAGCATTGGATTTATGGGAATGTATAGCCCACAGTAAACAAGATGAGAGCAGATAATCGTGAGTGATAAATTACAACATAACCCAAAGTCATAGATGTATCCGTTTTCAGGATTTGACTTATCATAATTTACAAATGCTATCTTGTGGTATATATGTGTATATTTCCTAGACCCCAAATATATAAACTAAAGTGTGCTCATTGAATAAATGGAGAATTATAATAGGCCCACAATGTTTAGGCGTAAGGTTTTATCTTTATCATCCATAGTTCTTAGTCATAAAGATGTTATATCTTTGTGCAGCTACAGTATATGTGCCGAGGTCTTCTCTTGAGACTCAAAGTAACTAACTAGAGGGAATTACTCTTCCATGAGCCTGAACAGTTCCTATAAAAGCAGTTCAGATCAGACAAACCTTTCTTGATCCTACATCTGCCTGGTGCTTTTACAGGGTGCCAGAGTACGTGGCTATGGTTTTGTTCTAGAAGAGAACAAAGAGAGGTGGGGAAAGGTCGCTGGAAAAGATTCCTTTTAAAGTAGGATTTAAAGGAATTGCAATGATGTCTGCATCACAGGATGATGGGACAGAGCTGAGCGTTGTTTCACTCCTGGGACATATACGTCAAAGACAAATCCTTGACGTCGCAACAAGGGCAACACTTTCATCCATCGCATATTTAAATGTCACTTCATCAAAGACCGGCACATCAACAAGGAATCTCACGTCTGCCTGTAAAACTTCCAAATGATAGTAGAGTTTGCTTCGGCACTTTTAACGTACTTCGTGTCCCAGAGCACAACCACGAGTCAACGAAAGTTTGACAAGTCTGGCTCAACTGTTGATGAGGCTCATTTCAAAGCTGTTAGAGTTAAAGATGTTTTTAACATTTCTTTCAACGTTTTTGTCCTTTTTCAACCATTTGTCCTTTTTTCTCAATGTTTGTCAATTTTTTGAGGTTTTCAACACTTCATAACACTAACTTATTAACTGGTTTTACAAGTATTTTGGGATTTATCGTCAATAAACCTCATTTGTAGGAAATTATACCTTATGTTTGAGTTAGAAAAGCAGAAATTAAGAATTATTTAGACTAAAATTAAAGGAATGGATGTTGATGATAATCACAGAATGGAATATGTCAACTTTTACTATTTCAAAACCACTTCAATTTGTTTTTCAAATGCTATAAAATAAAATATAAAAAATACCTATGGAAGAGGATTAGGGCCACTGGTAAAACATATATATGAGTTCTGACTTTATTCTCAGAATACCCTCAACCTCACACCTCAGCCTTGTCCTCTGTGTACCCCGACACCTCCTTCATTGAAAAAGTCACACAGTAGGCGATGAAACTGCTAAAACTGAGATTGTTCCTTCTCTTTAAAATCTCAAATAGAATACCAAATAGAAAGTATTGACCTGTTGAAAGCCTCCTTGGAAGGGTACCATGTCATTGGTCCTACTGCCCGATGAACTCTGCATACTGATCGCTATTGCGTATCAGTTCTACGTCTCCACGGGCCTACCGTAACACGACATGACGTGACTTATATGTTATGGTGCTTCAATACACAGGCATAACCTGTGCTCTCTGAAAAAAGTGATAAGCCAAACCAAAATTGCAAAACCTGATCAAAGCAAGCCACTTGCTGCTTAAACATGGAAAACACAGGAGAGCTGCTCCTCGTCTGGGTTGGCCTGCAAAGCCACATTATCCCTCGCGTCTTTTCCATGTCTTCTCCATTAACTGTTCTTGTTCCCACACCTGTTGAACAACTGTTCTTCAGCTTTCTGATTCCACCCTAGGAAGATCAAAGGTTGGGTTTATTGGTTCTCTTTCATCACTCCCTTTTTGCTTTCGTACATTCTTTCCTGTATGTGTGTGTTCTTTTCAATCCTCTCTAATACACTCGTTCCTGTCTCTCTGGGTGTTCATTTTGTGGTTTTGCCCTTGTCTATTTGTGTCAAGGTGGAAAAATGTAGCACGGATATCTTTGTATGTCTGTGTCACATTTCACTTGACCGAAAGCGAATAAGGCTGGATGAATCTTGCCAGCACTGAGCAACCACTTCAGAAACCTTGATCTCCTTTCAGAACAACACATGCCTAATTTCCAGGAATCTCCCTCTGATCATTTCTTTCAATCAGCCAGCTGACTTGCAAATTGTCTTGTGTTGAACCCTTTTGTAACATTTTCCTCCGATTCTCTGGAGCTGCAGACCAACGGACGCTGATTGAGCTGTGTTTTGAATAGTCGGTAAAACTTCAAAGTAAATTGCGTTCCACCAATGTTAAGACTGGCAAGACCCTCAGAAATGCCATTAGCCTATTGGTCCTCATCAAAGAAAATAACACAAGATTTCTTTTTAGTAATGTAGCCAGGCTGACATAGTCACAGCTCTATTGAGCCATCTATTCCTATGGCTCCTATAGACAGTAACATTAGGAAGTACTCAATTAGCTTTCAGTGTTAAGCAGATGACACCCAATTATACCTATCAATCAAGCCAAACGAAACCAGACAGTTAGCTAAACTTCAAGCAATCGGGTCTGTCAGTCACAGTGAAAACCAGGGGAAATTTCCGGGGACAGGTCACCAAAACCGGGGACTACCCCCGGGAACCGGGGACGTCTGGTCACCCTTGCTTAAATGTGCCCTTTGCCTAATAACTCCTCAATCAAGATTCCATTGAATGCATCTGTGTAAGTCATCAAAGTCTAACGAAACCTCATGCATCCAGAAGTCAAGCAGATCCTGAGTTTTACCACAGCAAACTCTATATTGTGATGACCTCTTATCTGACAGGGAAATGTGCATCAACTGTTGATGATTAATGCTTATTTCACTGTGTTGGCATAGGTGGGTGCATCAATATATTATCAGTACTTGGTCTAGACATTTCCTCCATACTATGGGGGAACAAAGCGGATGTTTGATGTGATTACTAAAGGAAAATATGTTCACGTTGCTCATTCCTTAAGGTTTGGCCTCACTGTCAACCCAGCAATCACAGAGCTCATTGCGTGCATCCCGCTGCCTGCTTTAACTTAACAACAAAGCCTGTGATCAATTGCAGTTACATGTGTAGCTGTAAAGCCTCGCAGCTAAAAGCCTCACTTTAGACATTTGTCTTGGAGCATTATATCAACCAAGTCCCTGATTGTAGAAAGAGGAAAACGTTTCCTTGCTGATATCATTTTAATGATGCGATGAATGGAATACTCGTTTTCCAGCCTATCACGAAAGGTTGTTGTTCCACAGAGGAAGCTTCTGGTAAGAAAACACAGGCAACACATTATTAAATAACACCTCTACAATGAAGATTGCGTCAGTTATTTTTAGGGCTGTAAAGTGGTTAAAAAAACAAATTTAAGGAATTATCATTTGCTTTGGGAAGCATTTCAAATTGTCTGAATGCAAGTGGATTTTGGTAGCTAAGTGAATCAATCAAAAGAAAAGACATTAACTTTAAAAGAGCAAAATCTTTATTTCCCAGACATTCAGAACATGTTTCCACTGTTCACATGGTGACTGTCCATTTCTCCCACACTCCATTGTTCCAACCTCTCAATAACCCCAAACATTCCCTTTGGTCCTACAGCCCACTAGTCCAACGTTGCTGTTGTCATCTCTCTCGCCCTTTCATTTTACTTTAATGAGGTGAAAAGTCCCAAACAAAATAATTTTTTTTTTTAAATTAAAAAAAAAATATATATATAAGGATAGCCGATTGGTTGGGGTTAGGCATTTGATAGCGTGATTCAGGTTAGGATAGCCGATTGATCAGAGGATAGGACCTGTACAAATAGGGTTATGGTAATTTAGCTTGTTTTGGTTGATTCCAATCTTAAGTTATGGAAGGTGATCCAAAATAAGCCGAGCTAAATGGTCTGAAAAATGGGATGTCGGTGTAAACAAAGGGAAGTTGGACTAGTGGGCTGTAGAACCAAAGGGAATTTTTCGGGTTATTGACAGGTCGGAACAATGGCGCGTCGGAGAAATGACATGGCACCGTTCATACAGCATATTCTACTGACACGTGGCATGACCTAATGCATGCACGTGTATGTTAATTTTTTTGTCTGAGCTCCTCCGGTAACAAAAACATTTCGTATAGCTGTCAACTTAACACATACAATGCCACAGTCACATCTGAATGCATCATAACACTTCGAGTAGATAGGCAGGGATGTATCATTGACATGCCTAGTTGATCAAGTGGCTGAGGAAGACTCGCTCTATGCCTACGAGACCCTGCATTGACATTCGGCAAAAAAACTTGCCTCTGGGTTTTGAAATTGCTCCACTGTCTGATGCAGAGACAACAAGTGACAAGACAGGAAAAAGTATGCCTTCAGGCTTCAGTATACAGCCGTATCAATGCCATGGCACTGCGGGTGACCTTATGAACAACACGGGGAAGAGATTGCCGGTGACACTTCCTGTAGCAGAGTACAAAGCGTACCCTATACTTCCTTTATTCTTTCAACAGTCAAAGTTGTATGGAAAGAGTTGACTGTTGACTTCAGGAGTTAAAAGGATTAAACCAGCCTACTGTAATTCCATCTGATGCTGTCACAAGCTGCTGGCAGTTTGGCGAGTGAATTTTCTCACTCTGCTGCAGACTTTGCGAGATATTGTTGAAACTTCATCTGTCGTGTCACTTACTGTGTGTATATCCAGCTTATGCACAAATAAATAAAGAAGAAACAAGGTAACGCCACTTCCCTTGAGAAAGTGATTGGAAAATAACAAATAAGCAAACATATTTGCCTGGGGGGAAAAAAAGTTGATTTGTGGAAATTGAAATTGAGTGTACTCTCCATTCTCCTCTCCTCTCTGCTGGTGAAATTGATATTGATGATCAATGAATTGATTTATAAGTAGCATGAAGGGTCAGAACTCATACATACAGATGAGCTGGATATTCGAGAAAGCTAGTTGAAATTGTTGAATTTGACAGCTCGGTCTTGGCTTTTAAAACTGCAGATGACGGAACAATCTCCTCGTAATCAAGGTCCACTTACTCTTTTCCTTTATTACTCACATACTTGTTTTGCAGCTTTTGGCTCGTACTTAGCAGAATTTGCTCAGCGGCCACGAAACTGTAGGTATCAGAACACTATTTAACCCTTATATTGTCCTTGGGTCAAATTGACCCGTTTTCCTAAATCAATGTTCTTTTAAATTCCCCAAAATAACACTATTGATTCCACACAACGCTCTTCGGCAAGTACAAATCTCTACTTTCATTAATTTTGGGGTGTTGGGGTCTTTTCAATTTTATAGCATTTGAAAAAACAAACATTGAAGTGGTTTTGACATATTTCAGTCCGGGATTATCTATAAAAATACTTTCCTTACATTTTAATCAAAATAATTCCTAATTTCTGCTTTTCTAACTTAAACATTAGGTAAAATTACCTATAAATGAGGTTTATTGACCATGAATTCCAAAAATAACTTTAAAACAAAAGTTAATAATTTAGTGTTGCGGCATGTTTAACATTGAAAAAAGCGTCAAAAGTGTTGACGAAAGGGACAAATGTAAGAAAAAAGTTTAAAAAAAACATTGATAAAAAGCATCAACTGAAGTGTTGATTTTCAATTTGGATTGGAAGACAACACAAGGGTTAAATAATGTGGAGCATTTTCTTGGTTTCATTTAGAATTTTACCTGTGTACAATGTTTGTGCCTCTGCACACGTCGCTGAGCATCACTTTTAATTGATACATTTTGGATTATTTGACACTGACCTCAAAAGAGATACCTTTCAAAAGAGAACAGGATCATGACTGCAATCAAGATCATCGTTGAAATCTGTGGGACTCGCACCGCACACAGCATGGGCTTCACATCCTTTTCCTACTAAAACCATTCAGCAAGTTCCTGGTGCCCTGCACGGAGGCTTTGACGCTCTGGTGTTTTATTCCAATCAGTCCTGCAGAGTATCATCACCCAAGGGAGTACTTCTGCTGTTGCCAGTGGGTACATGGAAAGATTTATTTTTTTCAGAATATATCCACTGTAACACCTAAAGACTACATGTTGCATTTATGTAAGAGTTTGTGTGAAACTCAGTCAGTAATGCTACTAGTAGTAGCAAGCGAGCACAGGCATTTAAACAGGAAGCCCAAAGTATCAATGGTAGTAATAAGTAGTCCAGCCTCGAGTCCAAGACCGGACTTGAGTACTACAGCCCTGCCTTAAACACACCTTTCTCTGGGTCTCACGCCTTCCTTTTAATCCATATTCATTCACTGTTCAAATAATCATCAACAACAAGAGAGGAAATAACAAATAAGGAGATGGTTTTAGACCGTGCTCCAGAACGAACGGGTGACCTACAGTGGAAAAGCTCTTAACAGTTTGAGCTAAAACTATTTCTGGCTCTTCACGGGTTGCTGCTGTTCCCGCTTTCAGTCACTTGAAGTGCAGCATGGCTTCAAGCGCCTGGATGAAACGCTGATAAGTCCATGCTGACAACCTGAGAGTGTGTGTGTCTGAACGAGCATCTGTGCCGTGTTCCTGTTTGTTTGTGTGTTTTGGCTTGTGTCAATGCAATCTCCGCGGGGATCTGGGAAAAGTTCCCATTAAGCAAACTGCGATGTCCGCCCCAGCTTCACCTTGTGTGCTCACATTGTAATTAGCCCTGCATGTGTCTTTTAACCACCCCCCCCGACCAATCCTCCAGCTTTTTCTTTCCTGCTGCGTTGGCATCTTTCAATAGCTTTGGTCCACTTCCCGCATGTGGTCCCATCATGCCTAAGTGTTTGCCATTCCCCACTCCATTCCAATGGATAATCTATTTATCTGGGTGGGATGAAGACTGGCAGGATGTTTATGAGATTTCATCATTCCTTGGTTGACAACAAAAGTGTGTGGTTGCAATGCAGCGTCTGCACGGCCATAATTGGGATGCAACACGCGGTGTGCCAACAGATTTAGAATTAATATGTATATTAGAAGTTCTTGGCGTACGTGCATCGCGCAGAGTTATTGCTGTAATCAGACCCCATTGAGACTTTTAATTTCCAAAGGCTTTGAACTCTGAAGGGTCCCGCTGGCTCAGCGGGCGAAGGTGTGTGTGATGTACTTGAAACGTCCTCTCAATTATGGCTCAAACTCTGTGTTGAAAGTCATTCTCTCTTCCAGTAATTTGCTTCGGTACCGTGTTCCGTCAATTCAAGCAGCAGAACTGCTTGGAAGTAGATAAAGGCATAATAGGGGAATATATTGCATCAACTCAATTTTCACCAATTTAAAATCTTGGATTGCAGGAGCTACTAGCTAAAGTGCATGTTAACAGCCATTGCCCATGAGTGTCTTTCATGCAGTTCTGTATTTCACAATTGGCTGTTTATCTTGTTTTTTTTTAAGTCAGAGGTGTAAATTGTATTTTCGGCCGTGGCTCACTTCAAAAAGAGACTTTCATCTGACTGTTGCGACCCCAGTTAAATAGAAGTTATTAGAAGAGAAATAAGCTGTGGCTCGGAGATAAATGGCTTCTTCACTAAAACACAACTTCAGAGTCGATATCATGTCGGTTAAAAATGCCTTTGGACTCCAAGGGCAAACAAACGTGGACCAAATGTTACACCCTTTGGAGTTCAGGCCAAGGATAATTCATTGGAGGCAGCAAATGCACCAGTAAGATGTTACTTATAACTTATGATAAACTAAACTAATACACACAGCTCTATGGTACCCACAGTGTCTGTCTGGATTGAAATAAAGTGGCCTGGGGTTCAAGTCTGACCCGGGCCCTTTTCTGCATATCATTCCCTCTCTCTCTTCTCCCCTTCTCTGCCTTTACCTGTCCTATCCAAAGGCCAAAAAATGCCCAAAAATAATCTTGAAAAGAAAATGCTGATAAATTGTCTTAAAATTTGCAATATAACAAATATTCTAAATTTCAATTTGCTCAATCCTTTCATGTAAGTACTTCATACTAAGTACTTCAGTTCATGTGTACTGTGATTAGCTGATATTAGCATGCTAACAGGCGAAGCAAGATTGTCAACGTAGTAAAGTTAGCCTGCTAAACATTAGCAGGTTAGCATTTCCACTGGGAGCTTGCTAGCATGATAAAACTGGCATTTAGCCATACAGAACTGCTGGATGTAAACTCTTAAGCCCAGTTCAGATAAAAATTGTCACCAAGAAAAAAACCAATTTTACAACTTTGCAGGGAAAAGATGCAGTGGTCTGAACCAGTCCGCCTCAGCTGGACTCAAGCCATCTAAAGGCGTCGCAGACTGGTTTTAGAACTTGGTAAAGTCAGCTATAAACTATAGAAATAAAATGTTTCATAGTCCATTTAAGTTCTATGTTACAAAGATAGAGAGTGACTGAAGAGAGGGAGCAGGCCAGTGGTGAAATCAGAGAAATAAACCGTTGTTTTTTCACTAGAAATGATGTCATACAGTACAGGCAAAAAGTTTGGAACCACCTTCTCATTCAGTGCGTTTTCTTTATTTTCATGACTATTTACATTGTAGATCATCACTGGAGGCATCACAACTATAAATGAACACATATGCAATTATGTACTTAACAAAAAAGTATGAAATAACTGAAAACATGTCTTATATTCTTGTTTTTTCAAAGTAGCCCCCCTTTGCTTTTTTGATAGTGCTGCAAACCCTTGGTGTTCTCTCAATGAGCTTCATGAGGTAGTCACCTGAAATGGTTTCCACTTCACAGGTGGGCCTTGTCAGGGTTAATTAGTGGAATTGGGACCATCAATTGTGTTGGGCAGAAGTCTGTTTGATGCACAGCCGACAGCCCTATTGGACAACTGTCAGAATTCATATTATGGTAAGAACCAAACAGCTAAGTAAAGAGAAACAAGTGGCAGTCATTACTTTAAGAAATTAGGTCAGTCTGTCCGGAAAATTGCAAAAACTTTGAATGTGTCCCCAAGTGCAGAAGGAAACCATTTCAGGTGACTACCTAATTCGTATTTTTTGCCTTCAGTGATTATCTACAATGTAAATAGTCATGAAAATGAGAAGGAATGAGAAGGTGGTATCAGACTTTTGGCTTGTACTGGATTTCCAGTTGCAAAAAAGCCTGAAGTTAGAACGGAAGTACAACGATTTGTTGTTATGGAGATGATACACCGTCTCGTGGCATTGGTGGGAACTGGCAGGTTTCAGACCATTGCGTGTTCCAAGTAGTTTCAACTCATCTCTTCACAAATCTTTGGTCTGAACTGGGCTTTAGTCTTAATGACGCTTATCTTTCAATTGAAAGAAGGTGTTGCTTACATCCTCAACACCAGCCTACCTCACCTGGAAAAGAAGCTATGTGAGATAGCTGTTCATACAACACCATAGTTTCCTCCACGCTGGGATGAAACACGTCACTCTGCACGTGGATCCTTGACCCATCTGACATGCAGACCCCAGGGGTTGAGGGTGGGCACACACACCTCTTCTCCAACCCCACCAAGTTCCTTGGTGTCCACACCACAGAGGGTCTGACCTGGGCACGGCATACTGACTCAGGGGTGAAACAGGCGAGACAGAAAAATCAGTTTCACCTCAGTCAACGGAGGGAATTCTGCGTATGGCCTCAAATACAGAGCAATTTCTACTCCTGCATTATGAAGAGCGTCCTGACAGATAAAATCACTGCCTGGAACAGAAACAGCATCGAATAGGACCGCAAGACCCTGAAGACGGGTTCGATCGGCTGAGTTGTAGAGGCAATTATTTTTCACTCAAATTGCACCTTTTATGATTGCATGTGACAAAGGCAATTTAAAATTGATTTATGTTAGCAATTGTGATTTAAACTGGAGGAAACGTATTTGTCGGGGACTATGTTGCAGTTGTGGATCTGGTGGTATGTATGCATGGGCAAAATAAACTGCAGTGTGTGTGTTCATACTAATAAAGGAGGATGTCACTAGGTGCCACAGTGTGGCTCGCTGGTGTGTTTTTAATTTTTTTTGGACAGTGATGGAGCTGTATGGCACAATCGATACTTGTGAATTAATCGTTGGTTTGAATCTTTATGAAGTTTATTGACAATAAGAACATTATAAAATATCACCCGATATTACACTCTAAGAAATTTCTGTTTATTAACAGTTGTATGACTGTATGTTTTCTAACAGAAATGGTCCCTAGAAAGTGATTCACAGTTGTATTTGTGTTTTATTTATATTTCAGATTATGATGGGAGATGTATCTGTGTTCCGTCTGCATTTCACCAGTAGGTCCATGGACAAAGAAGCCTCAAAAAAGCTTCAAAAGTGGAACAAAAAGCATTGGAAATGTGTAAAAAAGCACCAAAAAGTATATAAGAAGTGTTAAAAGAAGTGTCAAAATTACAAAATGAGGCAGCGTCACCTGAGAGAACGTGAAATAACATCTGAAATAACAGAAAATGTTCTGAGTTTTTACTTCAGCTGCAATTTTTTCTTCAATTTTGGTTTTTAATTACAGTTAATGAGGTGCCAGTTTTTTCTGTTATTTTACGGATGTATTTCTTAGAGTGTACCACTATTCTTTAACACACACAAGGGACAAAATGTCCTGATTGATTTGAATGCCCCCCAATCTTGTGGCATTGCAGTACCAACTTGCTGGAGTAGCATTCCTTTTAAGGTTACAGCAATCATCATTTGGACACTTTATGGGGTACCGCTACTTGTAGTTAATAAATGTTTCTGTTCAAAGAGAACATGTAGAATGTCAACTCAACATGCAGCTCCTCTCTGGAACATCCTGTAAACTGCTGAGATCGGTACTTTTGTTGTTCATGCCCGAATCCACTTTGACTAAAAGGGTAATTACCGTTTTTTCCAACCTTGTTTTTTGTTTCTAAGTGACTGATGGGAACAATTCTTTGAAATTGGTCCAGTATGAAGCGTGAACGCTGCAGCAGGCAGCGGCGAAACAAGCTACAATGTGAGTTAATAGGGCCAGCTTTTATTTACTATCATAAAAGTGGTCTTTTTGCCACTGACAGGTTGTTCAAATGCTAAAATGACTGTTTACTTACATGGAGTCAGGTGGGTTTAGCGAATGCAATTTCACAGATGTTTTTTTATGTTTAATAAAAGTTTCTTACTCTTAAATAGAAAGTAAGACCTCCATAGACCACCCACCTAAAATCCCATAATATGGGCACTGTAACTAAACAGACCACATTCTCCCAGATTGTTTTGATTTCCACTCGGGAGGCCCATCATGATTGAGACAAATCCCTTGAGTGACTAAAATAATAAATGTCTTTTGTCTAAAAAATCAACATGTTTTTTTTCCCCTACAAAAGGCAAAAGAAATTCTCCAGTGTGTTGTGTTTGATGTGCGCTGGAAGCCTGTTGGACCATCACGTTAACAAAAGCAATTAGAGATCTGGTGGTTCTGTACAAGCAAGGTTTCTGCTTGTTAGAAGTTATGTTCCTGCCACAACAGCTGCACCAAGTGCTTGCTCAGCGTTGGGGGTAATGTGTTACAAAGTCACAATAATACAAAAAAATAAGATTGAGGTACTATCTGCATAACGGGCGAGAAAAACAAATCAACTGCCCTTTTCTCGCACGTGTGCATGCACCGATCAAAAATTCTTTTGAGGGGTAAAGGTATGCCCATTAATTCAAATTAGTTGCATGATAGAACAAACATGTTAGTTATTTCTGCTCCGTCCATAAACACTACATCTAATCTGTCCAATCATCTGCAAATGCAACATGCTAACAGAAACACAAAGCTTGTTGCTAAAGACTGGACTGCCTGTATTACATGTGTACCCTGGATTTATAAACGGGATTTAAAGAGTTTTATCTGTTTTACTACTTTTTATGTTTGTATTGTTGACTGTAATTTTCTTATTTTTGTTGTTTTTTAGGGAGACAATTTTAAGATCCGTCCAGGGACAACGGATAAAAAATAGACTTTTGGCTAATTCTGGTGCATTTACAGCAATGTCAATTAATGTACACTGTCCCTGTCGAATAAATGAATAAAATAAAATAAATACATTATTTGATGCTGATGAAAAAAACGAAGCAGCCAAGACTTGATTTTCAACAGCAGGTTAACTAAGCAGAGATAAATATAATAAACAAATGGGCTGTATTTAGATAGCGTTTTTCTAGTCTTAACAACTTCTCAAAGCCCTTTTACATAGAACAGGAACCATTCACCATTCACATACAGTACAAGGTGCCACCTGCTCGTCAGATAAACATTCACACACATTAAGAAATTCAGGATTCAGGGTCTTCTGGGGACATGGGACTGCAGGGCCAGAGATCAAACCACCAACCTTGCAATTCGTAGACAACTGCTTTACCACCTGAGCCACAGCCACCCATGCAGTGGAGGAAATTCCTCTTCGCAGGTGCAATTGCTGTCTTTCCGAAACATATCGGCCAAGATACATCTGACAGGAAAATGATTGCATTACTTGGTTTATGTCTTGTGCATGTCCTCATTAAAATAGCGTTTTATGTTGCTCTGGGTATATGTGAAAGTTTGCCTTTCTGTTATTTGGCAAGTAAGTTATGGTGCATCATCTCAGGTAAAAATTAATTGAACTAATAAACCCAAGGCTTTACTATAAAAATAAAAGTAACTAATAATGAGTAATCCAGTTCTATTTTTTTCAGTAGCTACCCTAACACTGTCAATTCTAGTGTGGTCTCAACTCTGAATGGAGAGTGTCATGAGATAACCTCTGCTAAAAGTTGACACTATTCTAATTAAACTGAAATTGGATGAATTAAACATCGAAAAATGGTTTGAGGTGAATAGTTTCCAATCCTCAGGGGCCTCAGTCTAAATTGTTATTTCTTGTTTTCATATTTAGTTAAATGGACTAACGCCAATGCAATTTAGCACCAGCCTGAGCGTAAATGGGATTTCTGATTTGTTTGTGCGTGTGTGTGTGTGTGTGCGTGTGGTACACATATTGTGTGTGTCCATAGAAGCCACAATTTGGCATCTGGAAAGCTTTCTATTTGTATTTGTGGACCTGGCATACTGATTGCAGTTGCACAATAAGCCTGTGAGAACAATCAGTAAAAGACATTTAATCTCAGACTGAATAATGCTAAACCTTTAAAATATTCATAATCATCAAGATCTAACCCTGTGGACGCTCCTTTTTTAGCATTCATCAGTTGTTTTAGACATAACATTTCTCTGGTAACAGGTTCCATGCTCTCTGCCAGATATCCTTATTTCATCCCTCGCTACTTCAAACATCTCGATTATTCTCTCCTGTCGTCTTTCTCCATCTGTCTCTACTTTGCCAACTAGTTCTGCTCAGACATTAGTCTTATCCCAGATTCAAGTTCAATCCTAATCTATCAACGTTGCCTTTCTGCAGCCCCCAATGTCAAAAGCACCGGCGCGTGTGAATAAGAGAGAGTGTGTTTGAGCATGAGTTCATTCACGCACACTTGCCACATCCCTGCAACACACCAAACAACCTCAGGGTCGGTGCGGTTGTCAAGGGAGAACATGCACAACATCAAACCCTAAGCTTCCCTGCCCTGTTGTGAGATCCCTACTCTGCCCTCCAAAACTACTGGAATCTTCCTGGGGTCTCATTTGTAAAGGTTGCGTACGCACAAAACGAGGCTGAAAACGTGCCACTTCACGTCTGTGCGTCCCTTGTGCCTTGTAAAATCCTTTTGTCAGTCCTCAAGTCCTTCCTTTGTGGAACGTGTAGGTTCAAAAGTTGTATTAGTCATGGCAGTCTGACAACATCATGTTTTCATCATATTATCCCATCCCAAATGATTAGGGTTAGGTTAGGTTAGGAATTCTTTTATCTCAAAAGGCTTGACAAAGAATGCATACAGTGGGATTCAAATGTTTGGGCACCCCAGGTCAAAAAAAATTATTAATGTGCATAAAGAAGCCAAGAGAAGATGGAAAAAATCTCCAAAAGGCATCAAATGACAGATAAAACATTTGTACAATATGTCACAAAAAGTTTGATTTTATTTCCATCAATTACACTTTCAAAATAACAGAAAACCAAAAAATTGCCATTTGTAAAAGTTTGGACACCCTGCAGAGTTAATACCTTGTAAAGCTGAGATGATTGTTCTCAATCATCGTCTGGAAAGACCCGGTGATGTCAATCTTAAGGTTTTAAATGCCCAGACTCATCTGACCCTGCGTACGCACAAAACAAGGCTGAAAACGTGCCACTTCCCACGCAATGGTTGTGATTTATGTATGTTTATCTCTGCGAATAATCAGCTGTTACCACACCAGAGTGTGTCCGATAATCTTTTCCCTCGTTGACACATCTCAGACTCTGCTCTAACTGAGTCCTGAGTGGACAAAACAAGTGTTTATTCCTCAGAGCTTCAAATTCAAGACTTCAAATGCTCCTTTTTTTTCTTTCTAAGTGTGTTTCCTTTCTCCACATGCTAACCTAACACACACACAAGGTATTAACTCTGCAAGGTGCCCAAACTTTTGCAGATGCCATTTTTTTGTTTTATTTTATTTTTGAAAGTGTAAATGACGGAAATAAAATCTAACTTTTTGTGACATATTATACAAATGACTAATCTGTCACTTGATGCGTTTTTGAGATTTTCCCAACTTTTCCCATTTTCTTTATGTATATTAATGCAAATTTTTACCTGGGGTGCTCAAACTTTCGAACCCCATTGAATATCTGCCACAAATTGAACCCCGACGTTTGGGTTTGGCCCCCGGTTTGTGACCATGTTTTTTTCAGCTGATCCAAAAGGCTTTCTAAAAATTGAATTATTTTAAGAAATAGGATACTTTCTGAAACCACAAAGAAATACTTAATCCTGTAGTTTGTCAAAGAATATCTAAAATCACAACATTTTAAGATATCGGATTTTCATGAAACAGGGACAGTGTGTGTTTTTTTTGCAATTAAGACCTTAATTATGACAAGACAGCTTAGATATGAAAGAGGAGAGAACGGGGGAATGACAAGCAGCAAAGGGCCGCAGGTTGGAATCGAACCTGCGGCTGTAGTGTCAAGGACTGAGCCTCAATATGGGCGTGTATTTTGAAATGTTGAACCTGAAAAATGACTGGAACTACAAGTAGTTAGCTAACAATACCATTTTATATTTATTTCACTCCAGTCTTGTTAATGCAACATATGATCCATAGGCTACTGTAATGATGCTGGTTAAAGGGCTGCAAATGTGCGTTGGCTGTTTTATAGTTCAAAAGGACAAAATTGATTTTTCTTGCTGTCCGCATGAAAAATAATTGGCTGTTGAACGAATAATGTGTTATAGAAATAAACATCATGTTCTGACATTCACCGCTTGCACTGCTGTAACCCAACTGACAATAATGTTGTATCTGGCCAACGAGTGAGGATGACACTGTACACTCAGCATCTGCTAATTAAGCACATTTACTAATCAAACACCCAGACAGTTACTCATTGAATAAATAAGGCATGAAATGCCAGAAATGCCAGACACCAACATACCAACACTAATCCTTGGGAATTATTCACAATCATGATATGAGCCACTAAACTACCTACACGTCTGCCAAAAGTATAGTTATGTATTTGTGATTATTATTTTGTACTTTAACTGCTGTTATATGTAAAGTGGAGACACCCCAGGCAAAACCATTGTTTTTTAATTTTGATTTTTTTTGGGGCTATTTTGCATCTTTAGCATGGCTTCTTACAGATAATTGGGGGAGAACCCATCCAAAATACATATTTCGGGGTTTATTTTATGACACTTTGTCGATTTGCACTTGCACATTTGTCCTAAATCAAACCAAATGTAGCATTAGATAGTATGTTCTTAAGGTTTTTACAGAAGGAGTTGTTGAGATATCATTCACAGCCTGATTTATGTAACAATTCATACCTAAAAACATTGGGAAAAATGATTTTTGTATGGCTTTTGACACCACATTCTGATTCATTGAGTGATAAAGAGCTATCCAAAATCCCCTTTATAATAACCTTTGACTCTTATATGTTAACTAAATTAAACAATCATTTTGAACCGGGTTTCTTACAATGTTCAGATTTCTCGTCTGGAATTTTATGCAAATTAGCAGATTATTTTCATATTTAAACAAATGCACTCAAGATATTTTCTTTTACTCGGGTTGTGTTAGCGGTGTCAGCTTTGTTAACTGTTTCTATATAATTTAATGTCACTGTCCATTCGGTTTATCATGTAAATTCTTTTCTTATAGGATTGTGTTGTAGGCTTTTTGATGTTGTATCGTTTCTTGTTCAAAAACTACTGATTACAAAAGAAAATCTATTATATAACTATATGTTATGCATGTAAGAGCATTGCTAATTAACATTGATGAGAAGGAACATGCAAAAATACTTGTCACGTTGAAGTTGTCATTATATGATCACAAAAGGTAGCACTGAAATTGACTAATTAGTGTGAAGGTAGTCTCAAGTGGGATAGGGTTTTATCTGAAAAAAACCTAAACCAAAACAATTTATCTGATTTTGAATTTTTTTGATGAAAAGGAATAAGTATAAAGGTTGTGGAATACAGAGAAAGAAAGACTCAAAAGGGTAACACTTTAAAGAAAAAGTGTGAATGTGTAGTGTCGAAAACAGACACGAAAGGCAGCGCTAGATCGGCTTAATTAGTGTGAAGAAGAGTCCAAGGAGACGAAAGATAGAGTCTCTAAAAATAGAGTCGTGAAGGGTTGTGACACTGAGGGTGATCACGAAAGGCAGCACTATCACTGACGAATTAGTGTGAAGGTAGTCTCAAGTGGGTTAGGGTTAGGGTTTTATCTGTCTTTATGTTTTTACTTTTAACTGTTTATACTTGTTTTATCTGTTTAACTGATTTTGTGTAAAGCACTTTGACTTGCCCGCTTGCTAAAATGTGCTATACAAATAAAGCTGCCTTGCCTTGCCTTTAAGACTGTAGAAACTCACATCTCTGGGCTGCAGCCCTGCTGCCAAATAGCCTCGCTAATGACGAGAGATTAATAAAAGAAAGACAATTCCGAAAAGTATGGAAACATAAAGTATGATGGCAAACTGTCTCTGTTCTACTTGTTCCACTTTGGTATTGAACGTCTTGTGATGCCCACTGAAGCTTTCATCTAACTTTAATGGAGTGGCGAGGATCCTTCACCAAAGCTTAGGGATTTTACAGAAAAAGCGACCATTGAGTCAATAATAAACTAAAGAAAATGTAATCATTTTCAAAGTTTTATTTCAAACTGATTTAATAAAATCAATTAAAATGAAAACCTGAATTTGAGGCAACTCAAATCTCATCTTCACTGCAGGCCATTGTCAAAGCTATCAAATGGAAATGGAGTGAAGCCTATGAGCTTTTCTTTTCCGAGAGTTAAGCAGAATTTATGCTTCTGCGGGTGTTCTACACAGAGCTTATGTATCTCTTTAGGAGAACTAGCACAGTGCCGGTTGAAAATGTCTCTTTGGAACGGGCCAATTGGTGGGGGGTATTGCTGCCATTAAAATTCTACAGAACCAAATTGTACCCCAAAATGACTCACAGGAGGACCCCAAACCACTTCACATGTGTACTTCTACATTAGAAGACACTGTACTGTTGTACTGGGGTTCCTAATCAGACAGTTGCCTCATGGACTGATAGCGGTGTGCTACCCACTGGGTCCGTTATGAAAGCTAATCAGCACACCTGTGTTAATCAACCACTAGAACCAGACTGTGTGTAGAGAGAGAGAGAGAGAGAGTCAGTCAGTCAGACAGTGTTGTATTTTTCTTCAATGATATTCATATCAATGATACAAGTAGTCAAGGTAAACACAATACATACATACACAGAGAGGGTCGAAGAAAGCAGCTGAACTTTGGCGGCTAAAACATGACTAACACCTCAGACCCACAAAAATGTGCAAATTAGCACAACTTCGGACTATGTTTGACTTTGAAACAACAAATTCAGATGTTTCAGAATCCCGCACATGCAAAGCACAACCAGCTACAGACAACAAAGTGGCAACCAGAGTGTGATGTCACTTATAGGCAGGGTGCCAGACACTGTATTTGAGTTATATTGTTGTCAGTGTTCAGGGGCGTGATTGGGGAGGGGGGGGGGATTACCGCCATTGACTCTTTTCCTGCTTCCAACGTTAGCTGCATGATTGCAGAATGTACTAAACTTACTTTTCTTCACTGTCCTGGAGCATGAAAAAGGTTGGTCTATTTTTTTTAATAAGGGGAAACTCAACAAAAAGCCATTTGCCGACACAAAATGTCAAATAAAAACCAGGCACTATATAGAATTAAGTTGCTGTGGGCTGTAGCCTACATTCTTCTAACCAGAGGCAGACTATGAAGTAATCTCTGAGATTATTCCTTCACAGCGCCGTGCAACGTGAGAAAATCTCAGAGCTGAACCGGGCTGACACAGCACTTTTCAATAATATCTAATAACATTACCGTCGCCAAAATACCCCTGCAAATCAAATCCCCCACTTCTGAATGTGTTTTTTCTGGATTTTTTTCTGTAGTGAATTGAGACATGTAGCTGTGGTACTAGTATCGTGTGTAGTGTTTTCAAATCATTTTACAGATAATAGGACTTGGACAGAAGTAGAAAACCTCCATTCTAACCTCTGTAGCTCTATGTCAGTAAGGCCTAGAATCACACTGACCCTTAGAACAAAGAATTGAAAGTGTTAACTTCCCAATGACCTCAAGCACATCCCAGAGGGCCAAAGTATATGGGAACTGTATCACTTTTATTTGATAAAAAGTTTAGGCGAGAAATAGGCATGTATTTTTAAGTGTTTTCTTAAGAGGTCAGGAAGCAGGATAACTTTTTCAACCCACCAAGAAATACTCAATCCTTTAGTTTGAATATCCAATTTTAATTGGCCAGAGACCATGACCATTTTCTTCAAAAAACACAAAAATAATTACAGAGCCTAGAGCAATGGTATAAGGATACTGACAAGCTCACATAGTTACTCTAAATGTCTGACATTCTTATTATGGACAGGATCCCTTCAGAGATTTTTGTTTAAGAGGAAGATATTTTTCGTTTAACCAGAAACAGCTCCCAAATTACCATCGCCGAACACACCAGACTCCATTGAAATAAACACTACTCTTAGCGAGTATAGAGCCTGCATGTTTTCTCATGTGAATAGGTAAATAAAGGTTAATTTCAACAAAAACCAGCATGTTGATTGTTGGAATAGTGAATAGACAAACCAAAAATTCTTTTTTTTCTTTTTTTTTCTGTCCACTCTGAGTGAAGTGTGTTTTAGTGAGTTTGTATGTTTGGTTCTAGTTTTGCGCATGTTTTGGTTAGCTGTAATTTAGTTGTTCCTGATTTGATATGTGTTTTTCATGTTTAAAGATTTAATTGCTGTGTATTGATTATTGATTCAAATTTTTGGTTGCATGATTTGTTCTATGTTGCTTTGCTATTCTGATATAGAGTTTGATTTCTGCTGTGTGCTGTCACTTGACCTTCCTTTACCCGTGTGCTTAATTAGTATTGATGTGAGACACCTGTGAGGCAGTGCATAGACCATGTTTGTTGAGTTAAGCAGCATTGATGTGGAGGAATGAAAAGAAAGAACTGGAAAAAGGGGACTGGTGTCAGAAGAGAAACTCAATTACGAGAATAAGATGTTTTTTTTAAGCAGTCACATTTAACGTGAATACATTGCCGTTTTATCATACTAAGCTTGTTTTGGTGTTTCCTTGGATGCTAGGCATTGCTCCCCCCTTGTATAAAAGAACCTGTCTCTTTTCTGTTTTAAGTAAATTCTTTTTCCCAGAGTTCTTAGTCTCTACAAACTAGTGTTTGCCATTCACTCTACCTGGCCACATTAATTCAAACGGAGTCTGGTGGGAAATTAGTTCTTTTAGCCATTTCATTTTCCATTTTAGGTTTTCATTTCCACATTTTAATTGCCTGCTCAATCTGTGCTATCAGTTTCAATATCATACTACATTGTTATTCTCTTCTTCTCTTCCTTTATGTAAATCAGCAATGGATTACCTCCACAAATGACTCTGAGACATTGTTCCTGGCTATGCTACTCAGATGGACACTTCCAGCTGGATGATGGCTTAGGAACATGAACTGAGACTTCATTTCTGACCTTTTTGAATGCGAAGAACCAGGATGTTGGCTTGATTGCGAGCAAATTCTTGGATGCTATTTAGTAACGATGGCTCTGTGTAATGGTTCCAGCACCCGCATGCCTCAAGGTGTCCCGGTTGTTGTAAAAAAAAATGTCCTTCATTATACTAACAAGGTAGTGGTGGATGTTTCCAGATGATGGATCAGTTGAGCCCTTTGTTTGCTGACTAAAGGTACCAGAGCAAGGGTAATGCTATATTTGTCTCCGAGGTGTAAACACATCACTATACTGCAGGATTACAGCGTCTTCAACTATTGTAGATAGCAGCATGATGTGAAGGGGATCAATTAGGGAGAGATAGAAAGGACAGAGATGGAGCATAGGGGCAAAAAGTACAAGACATGAACAGAAAGAAGACAGACAGGATCAAGGATAAAAATTACATTTTTTATTAAAATATCGAGGGTAAACGTTTAATTATTTATCTTCAACCCATTTAGTAATTAATTGTGGAGTTATTGTAGGACAGCTGTGGTATTGCAATTTTGTTTTTGGGGTTTCCACCTGTCCTATTTTTGTGAATGCGATATCTCAGGACTTTGAAATTGGCACAAACGTCCACTTGGACTTTGTTGGATGAACTGATTTAGATTTTTGTGGTCAATGGGACAATTCATTTGCTGGATAATCGCAGGAACATCCGTCGCCGCCGGGTCTTCTGATCGATGTCTCCGCCTCGCAAAACTCTGGTTTCGTAAAAAACATCCTCAAACCTTGAGCTGTAGCAAGCTATTTGCTGACAAGGGCAAGTTTTGCAGACAGTTTGGATCGTTCAACACGGCAGGCCTGCTCGGTTCTTTCAGTGAATGGCTGTTAAGATTTCCAAAGAATATGTTTACGGCGTTTACAAACTGGGTCGTTTTGGAACCAGGTGGCGGGGATTTGCAATGGACAAAGTACACATGGCGGTACACTGGTAAAGAGTGTACGGCCATTTAATCATGTATCCAGCTCATTTAAATAGTGTTCCATTGCCAGACCTTCCGCCACAGCGCTGGGGAGGAGGGTCTGGCTAGTCTCCACAGCATTCCTGGATGGGAGAAAATCATCCTCTGGTTTGTTGGCATTTCTTTAAACCAATCACAATCGTCATAATGTGCTAAGCATCGGACGGAGCCCCGGCAAAATAGCCTCTGGAAGGAACTTGTTTTGGTGGAACATTTGTACGTTCAAAAGTAGTTTTAGTCGTGCAACAGAAAACTCAGATTGGACAGATAGTCTAGCTAGCTATCTGAATTTACCCTGCAGAGATCTGAGGACCAGGTAACCATAGTCCTCAGATTGGACAGACAGTCGAGCCAGCTGTCTGGATTTAACCTGCAGAGATTTGAGGACCAGGTAACCATAGTCCTCATGAAATCTAGAGTTATGTCTGTGGAAAAGAAAAAGAAACCATGAATTTGTTGTCCTTGTCTTTTTTTGTGCTTTTTCCTATGCTTTTGACACTTTGTTTTTAAATTTAAGTAATATTTGCTTTTGCAAATACACCCGTACACACAGTATGTGCCAGCACAAAGCAAATTAAATTCAAATTCTGAGTTAGTAAGGAGACATCTGTAAAGACTAGGGAGGTAATAATACAGTCAACTCGATTTTAAGTTCATCAAACGTGGAACCACCGCTAACTTGTGTTTCCATTTTTCTACTGTTTTTTTGTGATTTGTTCTTCTTTTTTATAATCTTTTTTCTTGTTTTTTATATACAAAATGTTACTATCCTATGTCTTTTTTACTGTAACTCCAACCTGCTCATTGGACTGCAGATGGAAAGTAGCCCTCAGGCTACAATCTGGCACATTTACGTGTACTGTTGTGCTTGTTCATCAATGTGCATTGTCCTGAATTAATAAAACAAAGTAAAGAAATAAACAATACGATTTTCTCAAAAGCGCAAGAGAAACTCTTCAAATAAATACACTAAGAACACATAGGGACATCTAATGTGAAATAAACAAAATCAAAATGTCTTAGACCATCAACGGTTGTCTTTTTTATCTCAACTGGTTGGTATCTTCACAAATTTATATTTATTTTTTAACCGATTCATGACGCATCCCTACATCCCTGATCAAGACACGTTACAAATGTCCTTCATATTTTTTGAATGTATATATTACTACTTCCTGGAAATTCTAAGTTATGCCCCAGAATATGAATTGGCTTTTATACAGCGTATACTCTGTTCATGAGTCTGCATACCTTCGGCCATGAAGGGTGATTGGTCGAGAGAGGTAGAAACCTGTAGAGTTAGATTGTACTTCAGGCGGTTTTTATAGAACACATCTGGATACCATATTGATTGTAACAGCTGGTTATGACTGCTAGATGATTAGCTTGCAGGATGGGTCGCTCACTGAACACTAACAGACAAATATAACAAGAAATGAATAGTTTACTGTAATCAAAGATCTCTTTGTTCCCATGGCTACCACCAGGGATTAGGAAAGAAATTCAAGCATGCGAAAAGCTTCTTGGTATACCTATTCAACCTGTCCTTCATTGAGATTGATTTTCTTTGTATGGACAGGGAGATGGATGCACATAAGAGAGGCAGCTGGAACAAAAGAAAGAGAGAATAAGACGGATGGAGAACAGTGTAAAAAATGATTCTGGGAAAGAAACAGGGACACGCTGTTTGAAGACGGTTTAAATAATGCATCCTCAGAGTATTTCTGGTCTTGTGCTCCTATATAGCCTGGAACCATCCATTGAGGGATGAAGCTATCGGGTCCTGACCTCGCCTGGCCTTGGGGAGGCCATTACAGAAGAATGCACTTGATTCAGAAGTATCATTTTTCCATGAGAAATACACCAATTCTCCCTCACAATGGCTCCTGCTGGTCAATTCGGTACTTTCAAGGACAACACAGGCCTCATTGCATGGCAGCCATTTGAATTTGTCCAAGAAGGAAAAGCACAAGTGTAACCAAAAAAAAGGATTATGCTTTCCATTCATGAAAGTATTAAAAAATCTAATCTTTGCCCAAATCAATCTCTTTCCCTATCTCAAGTGTTGGGACCAAGTTGTCTTTGCTCAAGTCCCAAGTAAATCTCTTGGTCTTGAGTGTTTTTTTTGGGGTCAAGTCACGAGTTATGTCAAGTCAAGTTGTCAAACATGGACGTTTGGAAAGTGGCTGTCTTCGTCTGATGTGAAAAGGCCCGTGTTGAACGTACTGGGGGGAGCAGCATCTAGATGGGGTTTAGGGAGTAGTGCGAAAGGGGGAAATTCCACATAGGGACGTCAATCCGGGTGGTGGATGGGTCAAGCACAGGACTTTTACCCAGGAGGGAAGGGTTTGTGTCCTGCGTATAGTCCTTAACTGTCCCGTTATTGTCGCGTGTCACAGAACCGTAAGCCCACCCACGAGCTTTCCCTTAACCCAACCGTCCCGTCACCGCGAATCACGGACCTGTAAGCCCACCCACGAGCTTTTCCTTGACCTAGAAGCGTGAAAAGGGACGCCAAATGTCCCGATCAGAAGCATGTTATGACGCTAAAGTAGACGACCAAGCACATGGTATATCACGCTAAAGGTCTCCTTCAACCTGACCAAGCGTCCGTTTTTTTACGAGATGGGAGTGAGAATGTGTCGTGCCAGCTTTTTGAGTCGTCCGATCATCATTCACAGTTTGCCGCTGCATAGCATACTTGATATTTAGACAGAAATGTGACATTAACTTATGATTCCGAGTAATCGTGCCTCAAATCAAGTCTTGAGTCATTAACTTACAAGTCCAAGTTGAGTCTCAAGTCATTTGTTGAGTTAATTAAGTTTCTATAATAATTATAGTGTCTATAATGGAGTGCAATGTAAATTTCTAAGTGAAACCAATCTTTTGACCAGCATACATGGGAAGTTTGTGATGCCTGATTTTTTTATGTTTCCACAGTTTTACAAAATCTCAAAGATCCTAATCATAAAAGCCTCTCTCCAATCTGGTTTCCTGGGTCTTTATTTTATGTATCTTATGTAAGCCATATGCTCCGCAAACCTGTTGAAGCAAGAGCAGAACATTAACTATAAAAATATTCTCATTGCATACAGACATTTTCAACAGAGTCTCATTCTCTGATCCAGGAGTTTACTAGTCTTCTTCAAACAAAAAAACTTTTTTTTAGATACCAATTCACTGTTAATAATTCATTTATTTCTGGCTAAAAAGCTGCGGCGGTCCACTCCGAAGGTCTCCGCGGTCATCATGTAGATATTAAATATTACTTCTCCCTCTGGAGAAACTGACTCATGACCTCAATCACAACTACACAACAACAAATATTCTTTGCCAAGTCTTTGGAGACCGTTGGATTCCTTCCTACAGACTTGCTTGTTTTTGGTTTAATCTGTATGTAATTTGCTATTTCTTTATTTATTTCCTGTAATATTCATGCAGGCAATCATTTCTATGTTTCTATTCTGCCAATTTTATGAGTGTACTGTACATTGCAGCATCTCCCCATTTTCTGGGGGCGGGATTTCTCTGGATAAGTGGACAAAGATGGATGGATGGATGGGATTTCTCTGTTTAAGTATGTATGTATGTATGTATGTATGTATGTATGTAAAGTATACTGTTTTTGTTTGACCAGTGGGCTACGAGAAGAGCTTTTATGCTACAAGTCTTTATTGTCAGGGGACAAAACTACTGCCACCATCAATTGTTTTCAGTTGTTTTTTAAAGGTTTATCATCACTCATTTTACAAGGTCAGCATCCATCCCAGGACGCCGGGTGGAAAATGAAAAAACGACTCCTCTGCAGTTCCTTTTACTGCAGTTATGAGGTGGAACGATATTTCACATTGATTGACACTGCAAATGCTGTTTATAAGTGAAAGGAAAGGAAAAGAAAAAAAACTTAAAGGGTCCAATGTGTGGGAATTTTGAATTTCTCATCTAACGTTCATTAGAGAGATCATACGTCGCAAGTACAAGTTACAGCTAGAGTCGCTTTCCCGCTTCGAAAAGTCGGACTTTTGATCTTTTTTTATATCTTTTTTTTTTCTGGGCGAAAAAGAAGACTTTTGGTTCTGAAATTTGAATTTTAAATATGTGTTGTCCTCCATGTTTCCTTTTTTCAAACTTGCCGGTGCCGGGATGCAACGATACCCGTTAGCAGCATTAGCAACATCAGCACCACCTGTGAGTTGATCATGTGACATCAAAAACGCGAAAGGCGGAGCAGTATGTCCTGTATATCCCTTATCAGCTCATCGTATTTCAAGATGGCGCATGAATATGGAGCGTCTACCCCAGTTCGTGTGAATGCCAATAGGAATACTAAATATTCATGACAAAGGACAAGTTTGTGAAAGGGCAACACAGATTTTTTGATAATGAACAACATTACACACACTGGGCCTTTAAGTAAATGTGATTACATTTCTGTCCCAGGTCAATGCATTGGGACATTGCACAATCCACTGAGCTGTGTCATTCTCTTCTTCTGCAAAAACTACACACACATTTCTACGGAAACGGTAGAAGGTGCAGGATAAGGAGGTGTTCAACACAGTAGACGTGGATTAACACTGATGGGTGCGAGGCTGATTTTTATTGCCTTGGTGTTGCATCCTACTCAGATTGTGTGCAGATGCCGGACGCTTCTGTCCAGGGTCGGAGGATAAGCATTTACAAGCTTGTGTGCAGCTCAGGACCTGAAGACTATAAACACACACAGCTGTCCTGGGTCAGTCTCTCACACTCTCTTTCACACACAGCAATCCTAATCCATAGTCCCCTTAGCTTCATCACCCAAACATCTAAATGGATGTTTTCACTGATACAAATTACATCTATTTTCTTGTCTACTCACTGATTCTATTGTTTGATTCCTCCGTTCTTCTTGCATTGTTCTTTTTTTAAACTGTCCTCTCCCAAAAAACACCCCCATAAATCGTTCAATCTGCAATTACAACTTATCAGTAGTGGCAGAAGTATTCAGATCATTTACTTAAAGGGTAACTGCCGTTTTTGTTCAACCTGTCCCCTATTTTCCTATGTTTATGTGTCTAAGTCGGTGATGGGAACAACAATCTTTGATATTGGTCTACAATGTAAATTAATGTATTAAGATTAAGAACTTCTTTTGGGGGAACATGTGCACGTAATTGAAACGGCGTCAATAGAGACTGCCAAACTGTTTGATAACGTTAACATGTTTAAAAGCCTACCGTTACATTCTCTGGTTTAGATAGAAGGTTATATTTCCTGCCACTGATACAGGCGCTAATTAATCAAATGCTCCTGAGAGTCATAATAGAGGGTAGGAATAAACGTCTTATATTGTCGTATGGGTTAGAGGACGTTTTGCTCATCTAGCGTTGAGGGCTTTTTTAACAAAAAAAGCAGAACTTTAAAAACCCTCTATTGCCCTGATTTTTAGTTAAAATGTCACACTCCGATCCTCCCTATCTTTCCAATCTTATCTCTGTTTTCATTCATTTTGCCTCAGTGTGGACCCAGCAGCACTGAATCCTCATAGAAGCAGCCTGTAACACTTAAAGTGCCTCAAGTCAGGCAGTCATTTTTCTTTGGAAAAGACCAAGCAGCTAGAGGTCGGATCATTTCTTCCCCTTCTGCTTTGGTGTGTCATACTGTACCCATGGCGATACACTGCAGTTAGTTTTCCCATTATGCTTCATCATTGTCTAGGTACAGTAGGTTGGATTTGGGTTTATACAGCAGCCGATCTTTGGGACTACTAACAGATGAACGCTGGATTTCCAACTAGCCAAAGCGGGCAACTGCCTCTGGGTCACCAGGGATCCCAAAAGGTATAGGTGTCAATAATTTGCATGCAATTTGATAAAATTTTAATTTGTCTTTGCATTAGTAAAGTACAATATTAGTTCATAATATGGACTGTTTCCCAACATGGCTACTTGTCCTAAAGGGGACGGGTCGGATGGTAATAATCTTGTAAAAGGACAACAGTGAAAGTTTTAGTTTTAGCGTCAAAATCGTAACGTCCTGCGATGCTACCATCGCGCATGCGCACATCGTGATGTCGATGCTACAACAGAATATCGTTCAGCCCTACTCCAATCTAACGAGGATAAAGGGCCCAGAACATTGATGATTTGATGCACACAAATGTCACAGTATCCCATGTTTCATCAGCTTAAGACCTTTCTAAACAAGAGTTTTAACATTAGCGTAAACCCAGCTAAGACAAGGGTGTTCATTCAATAAGTCTCTATGCAATGAGTGAGTCAAGGTGTTGATCACACTGTGGACAACGTATTGATCACACTGGGGCCTTTCCCAGACTCTTATAGTTACAGGCAAAGCTTCCAATAATCTACGATGAAAAGAACAACAGAAATGGACGTTTCCAGTTCCCAAAATGAGCCGGGCCAATGTGATCAGCTTTGAGATTTGCTCCTTGGAGATTGATAGTCCTTTTCCATCGGGAGTGAAAGAGAATGTGTTAGTGTGTGTGGTTCAGGATGACTTTTAAAAGAGGTGACCCCTGCTGGATTCTGCCAAGCCCTTGCTCCAAATGCTATTTCATTTGGCAGCTGGAAATGGAAGACGGTGGCTTTAAAGTATAGCTCTAGACATGGGATTAAAGCAATTATAATTAAAGATGGAGCATGTCTGGTCTGTGAGGAAATGATTATTTAATAGCCAGCTCTCGTTTGGTCTTTTTGGAGTTTATGGTGCAAGATGTGTGCATAGCTGCATGCAGATGCTATGGATACACACAGCTGTGTGATGTGATGGCTGGGACTCATCAGACAATCAATACCATGGCAATCCATCTCATAGTGGTTATGGTATTTTGATTAAAAGCGTGGACTGACCTCTTTTCTTCTGTTTTAAAAAAAAACTACAGGCACCAACATCGTTCTTTTCTACTTCTGGGAGCACAATACAC
This sequence comes from Etheostoma cragini, assembly GCF_013103735.1. Taxonomy (NCBI): domain Eukaryota; kingdom Metazoa; phylum Chordata; class Actinopteri; order Perciformes; family Percidae; genus Etheostoma; species Etheostoma cragini. The sequence goes on along the minus strand of NC_048427.1, from coordinate 19,567,198 downwards.
ATTTGTTAACATAACACTGAAAGAAAATGACTAATGGAAGCTAAGGAACTATTCATCTAAATACTGTACTGTTAGTGTTTTTCAAGCATGTTAAGTTTATTTTTAATTGGTCACTTTTTTTCTAGTCATGTGCTCCTGACACAAAGAGAAATATTACCTTAAAATGTGTTCTGTTATCAGAACGTCCACGTCCTTTGCTGAGTCATTTCCTCGCCTTGTCTAGAAGGGAAAGGGCGGACATTTCCACTGTCACTATGACAATACAAACGTGTGATATATTACTGTGTTTTTGTGAAAACATACAGAAGAGGTTAAAATTTGAAGTCATATAGTCGCAGATTCCAGGGATGTTGTTCATATTTCTTTGTGTTAACAAAGCCAGGCGACAGTTTGCATCTAGTTCTTATGAGCCTTTTATTTAGCAGATAATTGATCCCAGTGCGCAATGTTGCCAAAGAGAACAAGCAATGTGACAGGAACCAACCAATCTCCTTATCCCATTTTAGCCGGTAATTTCCTTGAACACTTCAACAGCACATTTCAGGGCTATCTCAGACATGTGTGCAGGGGGGAATGTCCATCCTTTAAATGTATGGGATAATTGAAGTTGTCCGAGCTCATATTCCATATGCCCTTGCTGATGCAGTGAATATAAAACCACAGCCCGGACAGTCAAATCCATTGACACTGATGCACTTACACACTGATTGGAACGCTAGCCACTTGTGTTCAACGATAGCTGGTTTATGTTGTCCACTTCCAGGATTGTTCAGGTGCCGGTTGAAAATTCCACCAGATGTCCGTCATTTTCAGCCTGATGTCCGTCACCTTCCACTTTCTTTGGGTTGGACTAGGACTATGGTTACCTGGTCCTCAGATCTCTGCAGGGTAAGACCACACAGCTACCTAGACTATCTGTCCAATCTGAGGACTAGGGATACCTGGTCCTCAGATCTCTGCAGGGTAAATCAAGACAGCTAGCTAGACTATCTGTCCAATCTGAGGACTATGGTTAC
>NC_048427.1:19511811-19566082 GCF_013103735.1 Etheostoma cragini | reverse complement strand
AGTCCAAAAGTTAATTTCAGACACTGGATAAAGTACGTGTTAACGCCTGATTCCCTCCATTTTCCACATCCACTGGCTGCTTCCATTAAAAAACACACACAGATTTTTATTAAGGAAACATTTCACCACTGAGCACAACGTTTTTATCATTAGCCAGCACTGACACATTGTTGAGGGGCTCTTTTACAAAAATCCACGAATGGCAGTGTAAGGCATGTGTGGAAAGCGATAAAAAGAAAGGTGTCACTTTAAAATAATTTGAAGTGGAGCAGACTAAAAGTAAAAAACCATAATTCCATTTTCATGACCCTTTGAGTTTTCCAATAGCTCATTTATACCCCAAAAGAGTTTCCAAAGGTCTCCCTGAGCCGGCCTTTTTATGCACAACAAAAGTCCTAAAAGTCATCAAAACCAAGTCTGAAGTAGCCTGTGAGACTGCTGCTGTCCAGTGATTAATAAAGTAGTAATAAATATTCAATGTCAGTGTTGAAACGGATACGATTTTGCCTGGTTTTATAGATTTGTATGAGTCAGCTAAACATTTATCTGAGATAATAGTTTCTTTCTTTCCAGAGAAAACAAATTATATTACATCTTCATATCTTAGCCTTATATTTGTCTTGTCTTGTCTTCTGCTGTGTCCTCGGGTCATTCAGCCACAGTGGCTGTAATTCCACAGTAGGATGATATAAAATCAATATCTCAGTTTTATATTGTGGCTTTCTTGTTTTTCCATCTAATAGCAAATAAGAGGATTTTCCAGCTGGTCAGTTGTCCTGTTTGTGATAACTTTAAAACCCTGCTGTAATTCTCCAGGGTACATAAAGTCTTTCCTATTTCACAATTAAAACAACATGGTGTGTATTGTTAGCCTGGAAGTCCATCCCTAAATCCGAAAGATTAAGGGGTCTGTAATGAAAGTCGCCCTTCGCGAGCAGTGGAGACGCCACAGATTTCTTTTTGCTGGTGCTACGTTTCGGTGAGGGTGTTCTGAAATTTAGAGCCTACACACGGGCGCACCTCCGCAGAAGTTTACTAAACCAGCGAAAGACCGGGAGAAAGGGATTTATGATTTTCATGCACTAAAGTTGCCAATACAACAGCATCACGAAACTGATTAGCCCACCGAACATATTTCAAATACCAGCCAACAAGCTTGACACAATCATCACTGCAGCTTTCATACAGTCTCTTATATTTGCAGAAGAGTGATGCAGCAGGCCAAATAATCACACACAGCCAACTACACACACATACATCCTCACACAGTATGCATACTCGCACACATGGTAACAATAATGTAACGTTTTTCGTATCTGTAGTGACATAATATATCTAAATAAGCCACTGAAGCTGTTTCAATGTCCTGTTAGCTCCATAACGTTGGATTCGGTGATGCATTCATTCACTTCTGTAAAACACATTTTCACTGTAATGTTTTGCTACGAGACAGAGATAAGAGTAAAGTTCTTGCATATACCCCTACTGGATGTGTGTGTGTTTATCTGAACAGGTGGCACCTTGAACGGCAGCCTCGGCCACAGTGTGTGAATGTGTGTGAATGGCCCTGTGCTATGTAAAAGTGCTTTGAGTAGTCGTTAAGTCTGTATAAATACAGACCATTTACATGTTGTATTCGCTTACTGTAAAGTGTTTATTAGGTTAGTAGGGATGCATAACACTCAAAGCCAGTCCTAGTAATACAGTGGTGTGAAAAAGTGTTTGCCCCCTTCCTCATTTCCTGTTCCTTTGCATGTTTGTCACACTTAAGTGTTTCGGAACATCAAACCAATTTAAACAATAGTCAAGGACAACACAAGTAAACACAAAATGCAATTTGTAAACAAAGGTGTTTATTATTAAAGGTGAAAAAAAATCCAAACCATCATGGCCCTGTGTGAAAAAGTGAATGCCCCCCTTGTTAAAACATACTATAACTGTGGTTGTCCACACCTGAGTTCAATTTCTCTAGCCACACCCAGGCCTGATTATTGCCACACCTGTTCACAATCAAGGCATCACTTAAATAGGAGCTGCTTGACACAGTAAGGTCCACCAGAAGATCCTTAAAAGCTACACATCATGCTGAGACCCAAAGAAATTCAGGAACAATTGAGAAAGAAAGAAGTTGAGATCTACCAGTCTGGGAAGGGTTATAAAGCCATTTCCAAAGCTTTGGGAATCCAGCGAACCACAGTGAGAGCCATTATCCACAAATGGCGAAGACATGGAACAGTGGTGAACCTTCCCAGGAGTGGCCGGCCGCCCAAAATTACCCCAAGAGCGCAGCGACGACTCATCCAAGAGGTCACAAAAGACCTAACAACAACGTCCAAAGAACTGCAGGCCTTACTTGCCTCAGTTAAGGTCAGCGTTCATGCCTCCACCATCAGGAAAAGACTGGGCAAAAATGGCCTGCATGGCAGAGTTCCGAGTAGAAAACCACTGCTGAGCAAAAAGAACATCAAAGCTTGTCTCTCTCTTGTCTATTTCTCCACAACAAATCTTGATGATCCCCAAGACTTTTGGGACAACATTCTGTGGACCGATGAGACAAAAGTGGAACTCTTTGGAAGGTGTGTGTCCAAGTATATCTGGCGTAGAAGGAACACTGCATTTCATAAAAATAACATTGTACCAACAGTAAAATATGGTGGTGGTAGTGTGATGGTCGGGGGCTGTTTTGCTGCTTCAGGACCTGGAAGACTTGCCGTGATAAAAGGAACTATAAATTCTGGTGTCTACCAGGAGATCCTGAAGGAGAATGTCCGACCATCTGTTCGTGTACTCAAGCTGAAACGAACTTGGGTTCTGCAGCAAGACATTGATCCTAAACACACCAGCAAGTCCACCACTGAATGGCTGAAGAAAAACAAAATGAAGACTTTGGAGTAGCCTAGCCAAAGTCCTGACCTGAATCCTATTGAGATGTTGTGGTATGACCTTAAAAAGGCCATTCATGCTCGAAAACCCTCTAATGTAACTGAATTAGGACAATTCTGCAAAGATGAGTGGGCCAAAATTCCTCCAGGACGCTGTAAAAGCCTCATTGCACGTTATCGCAAACGCTTGGTTGCAGTTGTTGCTGCTAAGGGGGGCCCAACCAGTTATTAGGTTTAGGGGGCAATCACTTTTTCACACAGGGCCATGATGGTTTGGATTTTTTTCACCTTTAATAATAAACACCTTCATTTACAAATAGCATTTTGTGTTTACTTGTGTTGTCCTTGACTATTGTTTAAATTGGTTTGATGTTCCGAAACACTTAAGTGTGACAAACATGCAAAGGAACAGGAAATGAGGAAGGGGGCAAACACTTTTTCACACCACTGTACATTTAACATTACTGTTTCCAGGTGTTCCAACATAATGTGTTCACATGGGACCACGCTAAGGACTCATAACACCTGCAATATTTTGCATTGCTTTTGCCGGCCAGCAGTGTTGCTAATAGTTACCTCTAAGTTTGAAACCTAACCTTAACCCAATGTTAACCCTTTGGCCCCACTGCTAAAAAAAAATCCCACAGCTATCCCCAACACTACTCCATGTATGCAGGCACAGATATGGAAGCCATATTCTCTGCTCTTGTAAATTATGGTTGGTGTCAATCAGCACTGTGTATTCCAAGGCAGTAGCAGTAATATATGGCTAACGGCTACACAGTCTCTGCAGGAAGTCACCACACACTCACCACACACACCACACAGCCATCAAGGTAAAGCATTATTAGCTGAGTGCTAAGTTATGAACGAGATTGTAAAAGAATTTTGTCAGATGACTTGGCATGAAAAGTGTTATCATTGTTGAACATTACATTGTCAAGGTTCATTGGAGAGGTTATGGAGTAAAATAGATAAAATACTCTATAATATAATAATATAATAATGGCACAGCTATAATATCCTGCTGTGCCAATCTGGATTTATGTATTATCCACATTTATTCTAGTTATTTATATAGAACATGTTGTCATCTGCAAAAGAAAATAGGTCTATATTTGTGGTGAGTGTCAGCTGGCTTTCCCCTGCGTGACAGATACATGGATGTGCAACTAAACTCTTTCAGTTGCAGGTGTGTGTGTGTGTGTGTGTCCTGCCACCCCACCCCTTCTCCCCTCTCTCCCCTCCGCTGTATAGCTTCCTCTTTCCGGAACATTTGCGACAAACATCTAATTCCCATTTCATGTATGAGACAGTTGTGCAGACTCGCAAACACATACATAAATAGAAATACAATATTTTTGTGCATCTTTGACCGATATATAATAACTTGATACAGATTAAGGCCAAGAGCCATGATTCTATTCTTTAATGACGGGCTTATTATGAAAAATTGAAATAAGGCAAAACCTGACATCACTTAGTAACAAGAGTTATCTCAAGACACTTTACAGATAAAGTAGGTCTAGAACACACCCTGTAATTTACAAAACAAAAATTGAAGTGTTTTTGAAATAGTATTGAGTAAAAGTTGACACATTCCAGTCTGTAATTATCCGTTGACATACATTCCTTCAATTTTAGTCTCAATAATTCCTAATTTCTGTTTTTCTTACTAAAACATTACGTCTAATTTCTTATAAATGAAATTCATTGACTATAAATTCCAAAAAAAACTTTAAAACTAAAGTTGAAAAAGTTAAAAAAAGTGACAAAAGAAAATTGTCAAATGTTGAAAAATGGGAAATAAATGTAAGTGTTGATTTTGACGGAAGACAACACAAGGGTTGAGTCTGCTGCTAATACTCACACCACTGTCACTTTAGCAGCACCACGCACTTTATCATCTCATTGTCTCAAAATACTCTTGTATTTTTGTATGTTTCTATTTGATTCTATGCTATTTTGTACCTTTTATCATTTACCCCTGTTACTTTCTATACTGGATTGATTACAGTTGTTTTACAGTATTGCTGCAACAACTGAATTTAATCAATAAAGCTCTTATCTTATCTTAAAATATCGTATATGTCTCCTCTACAACAGCATGAATGACGAGAGATTCATCTTGGATTTGAAAAAATATCACGATTGTTCTGTAAAGTACTTGTAGAGAGAATATTTATTCATGCTTAAATGTATGCTTTGAACATTTAACTGGCATGCTTTAACAGCTACGCATGCGAGCTTTTACACTTGACAAGTACAGAGCTACCTGATAGCTTTGTGTCTGAAAAAGAGAGAAAGATGTCATTCTGTTCTTTCTTTAAACAGAAAAAAAGCCACCTTTTGCTAAATTAAAATTTTATCAGCATGCACAAAACTCAATAAGACAAAAGTCCAGATCACATTTTTGATGTTTTAGCACAGAAAATAAATCCAAAATGGCTACAGCTGAGTGCATTTCAAATTGTGATTTCAATCTAAAAACTATTAATTATTCAGCCCTAAGGTCCACCTACTATTCCACAGAGAGAGGCAGTTGAAAGTCCTACAAAGCGAGTAAGTGGACCTTTTAAGTTAGATTAATTTACACAGTAATATATGGTGAAATCCCAGCAGTACAGTGCCGGTTGGCAACGTACAGCATGAAGAAAACAGGAGTGATTCACGTCCAGGTTTAGAGTTAAGTAACAATTAATTGTCCACTAGAAGATTTTTTTCTTTTACAAATGCATGTAGGTCGACTTGGCTCAACATGAATTATGAGTTTGATTCGCCCGTGCTTTTTGCCCCTCGAGGTAAGACATAATTCCCTGAAAACCAATGGAACAAAATCTTTATTGACATTGCTGTCCTGAATCTTTAGAATTTCGCAATTGAATATTTATTGTTGCTGAAAATGTTTTACCATCTCATCCAGTTCCACACATAAACATCAAGAGGCACCACTGTTTACATTGCATACCAGGAAGTAGGAATCACAAACAGAAGTGTTTTCAGAGGGCCAGAAATTAATACCATCTGTAATCACATAACCCATCATAAGCAATCTTTTCTCTATGGAAAAGTCCAACAAAGCCGCAAAGTCTAAACCATCCACTGGCTTTCACACTGTTGATGCATAATTGGTATTAAAAGCCATAATGGCTGGTAGTGATTTCACTGCTAAGCTGTGTTTAGGGAGAAGCATTAGAGTCAGACTTTTTTTTTACATTAGCTAACAAAATCAGTTTCAAGTGTCAGTCAGAAATATCTGCTCCTACCTTACAAACTGGTGTTATGTGCTCGCAGGGAGGCTGTGTGTGTGAGCATGAAGCTCTCAGTACACTGCTGACTGCTGGAAGATGGCGACCTGCGCGGCGAACGCTGAAAGCGACTCCTCCTGTTGAAGTAGCTGCCAGCTGACCAGGACCGCTTGTGCTTCCTCAGGTACTCCTTGTAGTTCTTGGTGAGCAGCGTGTACAGAAAAGGGTTGATGCAGCTGTTGGAATACGTCAGACACGTGGTCAGGTAGTTGATGTTGCGTTTGGCTTTGGTGGACAGGGACAGCGAGGGGTAGAACTGACCCAGCAGCTGCCAGATCCAGAAGGGCAGGAAGCAGGCCCAGAAGAGGAGTACAATGGTGAAGATCAGGTACAGGACCTTAGAGGGCAAAAGAGATTAAACTTTACCGCACCATGTCAGAATATCATGTTTAGCTTGCTCAAAACTATGAAATCTGGTCAGTCCTACTCATTTTCCCCAGTGATCAGTACTATAAAAGCCAAGGATGGCTTGTCAGACCATTAAACAAAGCAGTGGTAGTGACAGTGTTTTAATTATTTCTGTAGCAAGCTCTACAGAATGCTTTCCCTCTTGCTCCAAGGTAAGTAAATCCTATGAAACCTTTACTGCGACTGAATGGTAGCATTCACCACATTGTTAATCAAACTGATAAGTCACAATGGACCCGTCTTAAGCCCTGCTACGAACCAAATTGGCAGAGGGGAATGGGAAATAGAAAACCTGCAGCGGGAGGGAGAGGATTGATAACGGACGTGCTTTAAAGATGGAGTTTTTCTTTGGAAAGAGAGTCTTTTGACAAAACTGAGCTGCAGTAGAATGGTGCCTCCCAGTGACGAGTTTTGTGTCAAATGCATCACTTCTCTTTGCCTGTGGGTAGAGAGATCTGGGCACTGGGGAGAATGAGGAAACTTTACTATAGTTCATTTACACATACTACTAAAATTAGAATGATACAAGGTTGGTTGGACATTGGCAAAGTGTCCCTTTAAGCAGAGAGATTAACTGATGCTGACATATTGATATACCCTCAAGTTGTCCTCAGGTCAAATTGACCAGTTTACTATATCAATGTTCTTTTTAATTTCCCCAAATAACATGATTTATTCCACAAAATGATCTTTGGCAAGTACAACTCTCTACTTTCATTAATTTTGGGATTTTATAGCATTTGAAAAACAAATTGAAGTGGTTTCGCAATAGTATTGAGTAAAAGTTGATGTGTTCCATACATCAACATTTCATCAACAATTTTAGTCTAAATAATTCCTAATTTCTGCTTTTCTAAATCAAACTTTAGGTATAATTTCCTATAAATGAGGTTTATTGACCATAAATTCCAAAAATAACTGTAAAACTAAAGTTAATGAGCTAGCACAAAAAAGTGACAAATATTGAAAAAAACATGTCAAAAGTGTTGATTTTCAATTTTGTCGGGAATACAACACAAGGGTTAAATAGCAACTATTTATATTGCATGATGACAGTGCTGTTTCCAAACAGATTGTCACAAAATAGCTGTGAGAAAGAATGTCTTCAGCCTGTGACCTACAGGATAGGACACCTTCCTCACGACTTAGAATATGTCACTGTCACAGTTTGACTGACTCAACAGCCTTGGTGAGTGGAATGTCTTCTGGGGGAGTTTGCACGGCAGTGTCCTGTCTAATGTCCTGCCTATCAGTCAGGTTCTACCTGATTGATGTTTCTGGATCCATCTCCTGTTGAGTTATAGACTGGGTAAGATGTGATGAACAAGGACTAGGGTGAAAGGAGAACCAATAACTGGGCATCGGGTTCCACTAACTCCACAGAGGGAAGGGGTTGGTGTTGTTGGATGGCTCAACACCTTTACACAGGACAGTCAACATTTTATTTTTAAATATGGCCACGACCATTTCCCAACTTAGCCAAGTAGTTCTTTTAAACAAAACTGGATCTTTCCCCTACCCTAACCAAGTATTTTCAGGGCCTAAACTGAACCAAATGTAAGAAATGACAGATCAGAAAATACCGTGATTTGTAATTGAAACGATGTGGTTTGTTTGTTGTGGACATTTTGGGTTTGAAGTAGGGTTGCCCTGTATGCCTGAGCAAAAGCTGTGTGTTCAAATAATCATTGTGTGAATCTTTGAAGACCAGTCGTAAAGGCCAAAAAGCACTACTAGAAAGCGAGCTTGTCCGAAATACAACCATTTGTAATGGTTCACGGACTCTGAGGCACTCAGGAGAGTTTAAAAAGCTTCTTTTACATTTCTTGGAAAAATCAACAACAAAACAGCAATCCTTGAACCCTTGTACACTTGGATCCCCGAGCTGAAGAGCACAGAAGGAAAACACTTTCTACACCCGAGCCTTACTCCATGCAGCCGGAGAACCATCACAATGTAGTTCTTAAAAAACACTATCTTGAGATGCACTGACCTTTTGATTGGGAAGTTTCTTTGTTTGTTTGAAGGTCTCGGTCTGGGAAACCCAGTAAGTGCGTGCAAGCTGGATGTAGAGATAGCCAATGATCATTCCAGGGGCGACAATGCTAGTGCAAAACAGGAAGGAGATGTAAACCTTGTAGGAGAGTTGTGACAAGGTGGGCTGACACATGGCCTTGTTGCCAACTGTCATCAGCTGAATGCTTACGATCATCGGCAGGGTGAGGATGAGAGATGCAACCCAGACTAGTAGAGCGATGGCCTTTCGGTAACTTTTAGACCGCTTGACTGTGTCGAGTGGCTTGAGCACTGCAAAGTAGCGCTCCGTGCTCATGACAGTCAGCGTGAAGATACTGGCATGCATGGTCAGGAAGTCCATACTGATCAGAATCCGACACCCTGCGTCCCCAAAGTACCACAACTTTAGGAAGTGTGTGCAGACTACGAAGGGTATGGTGAGAAGATACAGCAGATCTGCCAAAGCTAGGTTTATGATGTAGATGTACATAGAGGCTGCAGTCCTCATGGAGTGGCACATGACCACCAGGGTGTAGATGTTCCCCGAGACTCCAACGAGGCACATGATGGAGAGGATGGTGCCGATGGTAAAGGTTGCTGCTGTGTCCTCAAGCGTGTTGAGAGGAGGGTTGGTGGCATTGACACCCCTTTCCATGAGTACTCCAAGAGGCTCCATGGACACTGTGGTCATATCTGGATGCTTGGGAACAGAAATGTACGAAGTGAGAATGGCAACTGTCCAGTAAAATTACATCATTATGAAAAACAAACCTTGTCTTCAAACTTGAACTGGTCCCTGGACAATTATTTGATTTAATTGGATCTCGAATAGATGGTGGCTATTACAGTCAGAGAAACTCTACTAGTTAATTTTATGTTATGCATAATCTTTTTTTGTCACACAAGATGGCATTAGGGAAGGATTTAATGAGCTAGCTTTCAATGCAAAGCTTCTTTTCAGGCTCTACCTCTTCTAGTCATTTCCAATATCTTCCTCTTACAGTTAAATCTCTGAGTGCTTGCATGTTTGGAGAGCTAGATACCTATCTTGACCAACTCACTCGTATTTGATGAATGAAATCCCTTATTTTAATTGTGGCTTAGAAAGCTCTAATAATAGTGCCAAGCTTATTTAATTTAGCTTTTATTTGCCGTAATATAAAACACCATGAAGTGTTTGCTTGTTACAAGTTTTCAGATGGCAACTGTCTGGACTGAAGTGCAATCAAACTGATTTGAAAAGCATTAAAGACACAATATAAAACAACATATTCTAAAGGTTGCCGTTAGATTGCTTAACTCTTATAAAATTAGACATTCTTAAAGAGAAAGAATTTCGAATGACTTATTGGATGTATATTGTACATTAGCAGCATGTCAGAGGGTTTATGACAAAATGCATCATCCTCTGAGAGTATGCAGACAAAAAATGACGCAAGGTTCTTTGATACATGCACCCAGCCGTATGTTGAAGGAGCCAAATGTGTTAGAGTTGATGTAACTCTTTATACTGAGTCATAACTGTCTCCCTTTGTCCATTCAAATCCCATCATGTCAATATTAAGATAAAATTAAGGAAGTTCCATTTGGAAATATTTTGTTTCAAAAGTACACGCCACGAAGATTAAGTCAGACAGGGTTAACATTACATTTCAGTTCTTACTAAGAATGTCGTACTAGAATCTGTTGGCACCCGACCCGAGACTGGGAGAGTAGTAGGCAAGCCAGACCCAAACCCGACACAGTTAAGGAAAGCTGAAGCATTGAGTTTGTGCTACCCTATCACACAATTACCACATGTAGTTTTACACAATATACTTCTACAGAAAAAAAATCTGAAGCATTGTCTAAAGCAGGTCGAACCCGACTCGTAGCTTTTGTAAATACTTGTCAGAACCCGTCAGGCTCACTCCGCTGTGCATGCAAGTGAATTAGAGTACAAACAGTCTTACCTGGACTACCTCCCGGGACAGAAGGTTTCAACACTCAGATGCGGTTCCATTAGCCATGCTTTGTCTCACTTTACCCCTCCAAACTTCACACTTGCTGCAAAAATGTCACACTCCATAAAAGTCCCGACGGATTCTAAAGGGTATCTGAGAGGTGAAACACACAGGTGGAACAAAAGGAACGGAACATCTATATCCAGCAACCTCCAAGGAAGAAAATAACCCAAATGAGTCATCCACTATGACAGAAATTCCTCCATTGTGGACTAGTGTCTCAACGGCAAATAAACCAGCCCAAAATGTCTAGATTTAAAGAAAAGGTACACTGACAGCTTAAAAGTTATTTTCCTTTCCATCGACGCTTTGTGCACCTTGGTAGCATCCAAACACTGTCAGCTGTGACATCGGCAGCAGAAGAGGAGAAAATGATTAAAAAAAAGAGAGAACATCAATGACAGGATGAGAAGAAGAATCACATTAAGCTACAGCTTGTTACGGAGAGTCCCCCCTCCTTTGACTGAGAGAGAGCACCAGAGGTAGAAAGAGAGGGAGAGTGAGCGAGAGAGAGAGAGCGAGGCGCAGGAGCGTGCTAGTGAAGCACCCTCGCTCAGAAGCACACAGTGGGAGGGAGAAGACAGAGAACGGGTAAGAGAAAGGTATGCAGGCAATGCGTTGAGCTCTCTCTCTCTCCCTCTCTCGCTCTCTCTCTCTCTCTAACCCCTGTGCCATCTATTTCCATGCAACGGGCATGTGTGTGCCACAAATACCGGGACTTGAGACACATTACACTCTGACAGAACACCCCCGCTGACACAAACACACTTGCAATATAAATCAAAAGCTAAAGAGACAAAACTGCCCATTTGTTCCAGCGTTGAGTCTCCAGTCTCCATTATTCATTATTTTAAATGGACGTGTCAGGGTCAATGTCACCTACTGTACCACTGCAGCACTTTACCCAAGCACAGTCATCAAATCATCTGCTCTGGAGGGGGGGAGGGGGGAGCCCTTAGGCCCTTTGCATAGGAGCCCTTCATGCTTGTGCTCTTCCTAATGGACACTGGGCTCTTCTGTATGACTAATAGTCATGCATCAATGTGTAAAAGCATATTACTCTGATGGCATTTGTTTTTTGTTTTTAAGGTGAGTGTGAAGTGCAATTTGGAGGGAAGACTGTTTGCACATAAAGTTTTAAGACATGAGTGGATGTGAATAGATGCAAATAATCATTATTCGTTACATTTATATAGCGCTTTATCATCTAAACTCAAAGCGCTTCGGGCGGGGGGGTGGGGGGGTTTACTCCAATGTGGTGCACCCACCTGGGTGATGCACGGCTGCCTTACGACGCCCCAGATACCATGCTTGGCAGTGCAAACTCAGGTGAAGTTGTGTCCACATCAGTTGACAATGATAAGGGCAAAATGAATGGAATCATAACAATTCCTTCATTCCGCTTTTTTTTTTGATACGCTGATTTAGACCTCAGGCCACTCCGTAGTTTGGGAAACTCAGGAAGCAATGCAGCAGTAACGTTGTGGATCGCTAGCAGAAAGGGTCGAGTCCTCCAGGGCTGGCAAAGTCCATTCCTTTTAAGGATTGGGGTTTATTCTGAGTCACTCACTAAACTGATCCGTGTTGTGTGAGGAACCTGAGTCACTTAATGTGATGGTTTGGAGTAATTTCCCCCTAGAGTCCTTTGCACCATCACCTCGAGGCAAACAACCCCCCCTAGAAGCTTTTTTTCCCTTGGACTAACACTGGGCGAATTAGTGTTCCTGAATGCAACTGCACAGCGCAAGCTGTAAGCCATTAGCTGAATGGGTACTGCAGGCGCTATTGGAAGTGTTTATCTCGTAAATTACCCCATTAATAATGCCCGGAAACTTCTACAGTAGTACAAATAGATTATGTTATGGTTAATGTATTTTGTTCTGTATTTTGTCCCGTAGTTTCTTTTCCTGTCTCGTCTTGCTGTTATAGTCTGTTCTGTCTCGTTTTGTATTTGGCCCTGTTTCCTGGTTTTTATTTTGATAGTCTGGTTTTCTTTCTAACCTTGTCTTGTCTCACTTCCTGTCTTTTGATTTTCCCGCCCTTGTGTCACCTGCCTGGTGTTACCTCGTTACCTTGTGTATTTAGTGTTTGTCTTCCCCTTGTCCTTTGTCAGATCGTTTTGTTCTTTGTAGTGTCTCCGTGTGTTAGTGTAAGTCAAGTTCTGTGCTCCGTGGATTTCGTTTTGTCGCAACTTCCTGTTTTTTTGACTACTTTTGGTTTTGTGTGCTTTTTTTTTGTTGGTGAAATACATCTTCCAACTCAGATTTCTCCTGTCTTCCTGCCTGGGGTCTGCAGTTGGCTCCACCATCCTCCGCTTACAACAACAGAATGATCTAACCTCATCATGGACCCAGCAGAGACCCGGCGTTTGTTCAAGGAGAAGGTGTTCGGTCAGTCTGTGGAAAATCGTTTTTACGTTGATCCAGACCAATATTCCCCTTCCTTAAAGAGACTTGTCACACAGTGGCATTGGTCGTTGGTGAGACCCTGGGTGAGTCCCTTCGTTCCCCAGATAGAGAAATTTAAGAAGGGGCTTGAGTGTTTTTTACAAACAACTTCCAATGACCAATCCACTAGCCTGCCGGTGTCGCCGAAATTTATACCTGACCACCTGCCAAATGCGGGTGAATTTTGCAATTGGTGGGTAACACTGTCAATCTACCTGCCACAGTGGCAGGTAGCCAATGACAATTGAGTGATTCAGACGCGTAACTATCGGTGAGCAGGGTACGCAGTTGCTTACGTGCCTGGACCAATCAGGGGCCCGCACCACTGGAAGACATTGATGGACAGCCGGGGCCACCTATCGCATTTTCATTATTTGCGACAATCCCAGCAGTCCATTGTGCAACTCGGGGCGCCTTTCCATGGGCAGCCCCCCCACTCTGACAGCTCTACATTAGCGCATGTATAGCTACTGAGCATGTGTGTGTGTGTGTGTGTGTAATTCAGGCCTGTGTGTGATGACAACCGAGTGAAAACATTGAAGTTTCCCCTTGCGGGATTAATAAAGTATGCATTATTATTAATGTTATTATTGTAGGTGCAATGATAAGTTAAAGTCCAATAAGTTGGCTAAATAATCAACCGTATGAATGTGTGTCCAAGCCCAGGATAGGAAATTATGTCTTTATGCTGGATTATCAAGGCGGGCCCTCGTACTACAGCACGTGAGGACAACGCAATGGCCAAGAGTAGGCTACCATGAATAGAAGGCCAAAGACGGGGAAAAGGATGTCATGGCTCCAGTCCCCATGCTCCACTCGTTTTCACAGAGTCGGCACTGACCGTTGATGGTGCACAGCCCCCCTGAACCCGAGCTGGTGCTCAGGCCCCCTGACCCCCAGGTGGCATCCAGCTCCCCTGACCCCCGGCTGACACCCAGCTTCCCTGATCCCCAGCTGGCATCTAGCCTCCCTGAACCGGCTACGACCCCTTCCTTTAGGCAAATGTGAAGCAGCCTTCTTAACAACAACTCAACAACAACTTATGAAAATCTTTTAAACTGACAGATTGAGCAACTGCTTTTTTTTCCCCCTCGCATTAAAATGTTTTTGGAAAACACGATTTAAAACTTTTTTAGCAAAATAAGACATCGTATTCCAAACGAGACTCCATTACGGTCCGGGAGCAGAGAGCCCCACGTGACGCATTCGTCCAATCAGGTGCAGCCGTTGGGCTTGTAGGAGGGTGCAGACAGTTTTCTTTGCTTTTCAGTGGGCAGTGAAGAGAAAGTGATAGCTGCTGGTGGCAAGCGTTCAATGCTGGGAAGCAAGGCGAACCCTGCTCTAAGAACATGCCTATTGTTAGAGTTAGGGGGGTTAGGGGGGTTAGGGTTAGGGTACCATAATTACCTTAGCGTACCATCAATGTTTGTTAGCTCGCAGCTAACCCAGTGGGCAGCTTGCAGTTAAAGGATAAGTTACAGGTCAATGATCCTTTTTTTTTGCTTGCCAACATTTGCATTTTAGGCAACTGCCAAGTATACAGACAAACATTGTTGGCATGAAAGATACCTCACCAGATAAATCACAGTATTTGTGGGTAAAAAAAAATTCACTTGCTGTAACCCAGGTGCGGGTTTTGTTTTTTTCCACCATTTAAACTGCTGATTGGGTGCTTTGTTTGACTGCTATATAACAAATCTCCACACTCAAATGTATGCTGAGTGGACATAAATCCAATCCACACATCCTAATGGATTATTATCTGTAGGAAGGCAACTTTAACAGTTTGCATCTAATATAATCGAAGCAGGGTTGCCTTCCAATTACAAGGTTTATGGTTCAATCCCTGGTCACTGAACCCTGATGTTGCACCATCGGAGTGTAAATGCGTGTGAGTGTGTATCTGATGAGCAGGTGGCACCTTGTGCGGCAGCCTCGGCCCCAGTGTGTGAATGTGTGTAAATGTGTGTTCCTCTATGTAAAAAGTGATTTCAGTAGATGTTAAGACTAGAAAAGCGCTATATAAGAAGAGTCCTTTTACATTTCTGCAACTAGAGCTACGATATACAGCATTACAATTCTGATATTACATTTTTAAAGTAGTTTATTTTGTGTGTTTTTTTCCCGTTATGACTGACTTTCATACTGAATGATAAAAGAAAGTGCTATGACGTGTCTTTCTTTTTGTATTTTTGTTAATGTTTCACAATTAGTTTAACCTGAGCCAGGCCGAATAACAATCAAAGCAATCATAATACAACCATACAGGGTTAGAAGTAAACAGCTCTTAAAACCTAACAAAACATTTCTGTTTTTAACACATTGGTATCGGATCGGAACTCGGTATGCAAGTTCAGGTATCGGTATAACTGATATTGATACCTGAACTTGAACGTTTTCATACCTTATACAGTATAAGGTATGAAAAAATGGTATTGGAACATATCTAGCTCAATACATTTAGCCACTCAGTGAGGTGATGGACCAACTGGGTGGTGAGCATATACAGTACCTCATATAGTATTCATGAAAATACAGCATATTGGTAGCAGGATGGAAATGATAAATGGTCGCTGGAAAAGCCACTTTGGTAAGCGTGGTTAGGATGGACACAAATCTTTCTGACAATGTGAATTTGCTTTCATGACTGAATTAAATGTCGATGTTCTATCAGAGTCGAGCAAGTGCTGCTATGTACAGTAATACTTCATACTGTTCTACAGGAAAGTTTGTGTGTGTGTGTGTGTGTGAGGGTTAACATGGAATGTAGTTGGGAGTTTTTGAATGTTCTCTGCTGGATCTTGTCACAGCCGGGGTCACATTGTGTGTGCGTGTGTGTGTGTTTAAAGTTCATTTCCATAAAATTGCAGGCTATCTGTAAAGGGATTAAGGGAGCACTCATGATCAGCTATAAACGCCACATCAGGACTGAATATCTGCTGCTTACACAGTAAATGATGTAGTGCAACTGCCTGTCACACATTGCTGAAATCACAAGAGATTTTTACAGGATGACACCCGTCTCATTAGTCATCACACACACACACAAACACACACACACACACACACACACACAGAACAGAGAAAATAAAAGCAGAGATATGATAAAAAGTACAATGGCAGATTGTTATTCCTACCAAACTGACAGATCTGTTGCGTGTGTGTGTGTGTGTGTGTGTGTGTGTGTGTGTGTGTGTGTGTTACCCTGTTTCGCATACTAAATGTCAGGCCAGTTGCTAAGGGGCAGTTGCATGAATCAGGTGCTAAAAAAAAACACCTGCGTTATCACATAAGCCTTAAGCCTGCTGTAAATAGCAATTTGACTGAATGCATAAATGAATCTTTAATGTATACTCACTAACATTCATGATGGACTGTGAGTCTGTCTGTGTGTGTGTGTGTGTGTGTGTGACTGCTGTCTGCTCTCCATTGCCCTGTGGATTAAAGGATGAAGTTTGTCAATGCAGCAGACAGAAAAGAATAAATTAATGGGGGAATACAAATAAGAGTTCAAAATGAGATCATTTAAAAAACATGCCAAGGTACAACGGAATCCCAAGAATGAAAGCAAGGACAGCAAGACAACAAGGACAGCTGAAATTAAATTAGGATGCCCTTTTGTTCAGATCATTGACTTAAAGGGTAAAGATCTTTGAAATTGGTCCAGTATTTAGCGAGAACGCTGCTATGCACCGTGTGGCGCAACCGCGCCTCGGCAAAATAGCCTCATGACGGAACTTTTGGTGGAACACGTGTACGTTAAAATGTTTTAGTCGTGCAACAGAAAACTTGGGAATTTTCAGAATTTTGGTTGGCGACACAGCACTCCCGGAAGTGTAACATCGGGAATATAGACTAGCAGCAGTGAAACAAGCTACAATGCAAGTTATTGGGTAGGTCTAGTAGAACCGCAAAATACTAGCAAGAACCTGAAAATATGAATAATTTTGATTTATATTGAAAAGTCTCAAAGAGCCATGTATGTAAATTATTTGGCCCCCTTGATTAACCTTTAGATACATAGATAGATGTTTATTGATCCCAAGAAAAATGGGAAATTCCAGTGTTACAGCTGTCACAAAGCACAGAATATAAATATAAATGAAATACTAGGAAAAATACATACATACAATGTACATGAAATAATAATATGAATAAAATAAAAGAACAAATATTTGAATATGTACAGGATGGGAAAACAAAAATGTGTAACTGCTTAAATAAGATGCTAAAATGTATGCTAAATGTTAATAAACCAATTGTAATGTATGCTAAATGTTAATAAACCAATTGTAATGTATGCTAAATGTTAACAAACCAATTGTAATGTATGCTAAATGTTAATAAACCAATTGTAATGTATGTTAAATGTAAATAAACCAATTGTACTGGAATGTGTAGGGCGCCATCCTGAACCACGATGTCCAGGAATGTTTGGAATCACTTACTATTTTCTCTATTTGTCTATATTTCTCACTTCATTCCTCAGTATTTTGTAAAATGAGCTTTATAATAAATCCATTAATCCATTTACAGTGCACCGAAGACAGATGTCACATTCAGTGTTGTAGTCAAGACCACCTAAATAATGAAACCCAGTCATCACTAAGACCAGAGGGTATGGAGACCAAGTCAAGACCAAGACTTTGAGGGGGTGAGACCGAGTCAAGACAAAGACCAGGGCCAGACAGCCAGAGCGTCTCTGTCTCATTCACATTCTTGGGAGTGTGTGCGTGTTAAGGTGGGCAGGTAGAAAGGGGTTAACAAATTAGAAATGTATTGGTTGCATATGAAACATAAAATGCAACAAAACAATGCATACGATACAGTGATATCCCTGCAATTGTGGTCTTGAAATAAAATCCTGACTTAGTCCAAATGTTTGGACTTTGATTCTTGAGACCGGTCTTAAGACCAAGACCACCTCAAGTACTACAACACTGGTTACCTGTTCCATTAAAAAAGACAGCCAAGTATTGTTTACTTATAAGAAACAATACTACATGTATCATTGACTTCTGTCTACTGCATTTAAATGTTAAGTATGCATAAATTGGGAATTATTTTAGCTTGGGTACGTGACTTGAAGTACATATTCCATGAAGTACATTGAATGACTTTTGATACTACTAAATGTGAAAGTTAATGCATAATGCGTGAACATGTTAGCGTTGTCGCTAATTAAGGTGGAGCTAATTCTAACATTTCATACCATTGTACTGCATCTCATATCCAATTACGCAATCAAGACGCAATGCAGGTAGTCTTGAGACTTTTCTTATGAATCAGTTGAGAGCTCTTTTTTGGGGGGGGGATCTCAGGTAGTCCCGCATTGCCAGAACTATCCTGGAAATGGTCTTCTGTTGATCCAGACTACAGCTGAGGGCAACAGTGTTAGAATTTGGAACTTGGTGGACAGATTGTCAAACCAAGCCTTCGTTAATACATAAAAACTACACATTCTTGTAGTGATCCTTCTTCTTTCTCTCTGCTGGTCCACTTTACTTTGAGGGTGGGTTATTATTGCCAAATGAGGCTCTCTTCCAAAGGGACAAAAATCTTCAATACTTGATCTGACTTCTTGGCCAGATCAAAGCTGCTTTCAGCCCAGAGTCTGCACAAAGAGAACGCCAGAGCAAAATGAGAGCTGGAGTTATGCAAGTGTTAGTTAGCGAGTAAGGGCTGCCGTGACAGTTCATTCATTACACTGACAGAGAATCCTCCCAAGTGGATCAGCGGCAATGAAGATGTGTCTCTGCGCTGTCTCCACACACACATCACAAGGCCGTCAGCTCATTGAGTGTGTGTGAACCAGTCCTCCAGGTTGGAGATTTGAGACAACAGATTGTGTTGTTTTCCTGTGGGTTGGAACGCACATCTGCAGCAATGCAAATGCAATTCATTACTACTCCAAAGAGTGGAACAGCAGGAGGCTCCATTTAAATGTAAAGTCAGGGAGAGTCTAAATGTGTGTGTGGGTAGATCTTACTTTTCCCCGATTCCATACTCTTGTATATCGTATCATCTTGTATCATCCCATTACACCCAGGACGAATTCAGATATGGATCTGGGTGCAAAAGAAAATGACATATTGCTCACATTGCTATCACATCTTCAAACAATCTGTGCAGTCTGGCCCCAATCCTGCCATATTTCAGAGATCCAAAATGATACATGGTTATAAATAGCGTAGGCAGCAACAGGAGACACAGACCAGCAATTGTCTGGCTAAAAAATCCAATCTCTCAATTCACAGCTACTCTCAAATGTACCACTGTGGGTTTTTTATGACAAATGACTTGTCCTGAGAAGGAAAAATGCCACAGGGCTGGGATCCGAACTGATGTATTGATACTGGAGCGATACACTCGTCTGCCTTGTTTCAAGATAGTAGACTTGCTCCTTTTGCAATGACTGCTAAGATAAAAAGTGGAAGAAATGTCAATTTTGGGGTTTATACTTGATAAACTTTATACTGAGATGAAGCAACGGGGAGTGAAATTTGTCGAGACAAAGAAGTTATGCGAAAAGATCCAGTGGAATCCTACAGCTAAAATCGAATAAAGCGAGACTTTTCTCTATATTTATATGTATGCGTGTGTGTGGGAAGCTAATACTAATTGTTAATACGCTCGTTTCCAACGTTAGCTACATGATTGGTGGCTATACCAAACTTACTTTTCTTCACTGTCCTGAAGCGCAAGCGGATACTTTAAAGGAACATTGCGAATGTTATGTGGAATAAGGTTGGCAAAAAACGGCCCTGCGCTTTTCACTGTCTATTATTTTGCTAAAAGGACACTCAATAAAAAAGCCATTTGACCCATTGGACTTGTTTTCTGCCATCAACTATACTCCATAGTTCCAAAGATCCATTCTACGGCGTTGGGCATCATTCATTTCCAGTGCTGACCACTGAGTAACTTCTAAGGTAAGTTGATTAAATAGCTACCTCTTTTTGAATTACCAACTGTCTATATTTTATCAGTGGACCTATATGATGCATGTACTGATCTGTATTTGTATGTGCACAAAGTAATTATATATATTTTTAACTTGGTAGACGACCAATTGCCTGCTAGTTTGTTAGCTCGACTTTGCCAGCTGTGAAGGTGTCTCCAGGTTAAATTAATTAAAGAGCTACCTCTTTTAAATGATCAACTCTCTATAATATATTACAGGCCCTTTATGATGCATATACTTATCTTTATTTGAATGTACACAGGTTAGTTTTACTTATTTTTAACTTTGTAGACGACTAAACGCGATTATTTGCATAATTTTCCTGATTAATCGCGATAAATCGCATTGTTATACGCAAAATGCAATAATGAATTCAAAAGTAGTGTATATTGTGCAATTTTTTTTGAATTATTCTGCCGTATGAAGGAAAGTGCCCTAATATTTGTTCTGCGAAAACTCACCAGCATTTTGTCTATACAGTAGCAGTTAAATAAATACATTTTTAGTGTAAATCTCAACTTTATATAAAATATTTCCACTGCCGGGGCATTAATGTTATCGTGTTTGATATAAAAAATAAAAAAACAAATCTTGAGCTACAATCATGACATTAAAACAGGTCGTTGCTGAGGCAACAGCAGAAACATTTTTTCTATATCAGGGAGTAGCATAACCAGTCTATGTTCAGTCCCGAATTTCCATTTGGAGAATCTCACTCAAAAAAGAACCAGAAACCCTTTCAGTGTAGTTTTTAGATTCCTAAAACTTGCCGTTTTTACTCCTCTGCACTAAACCAGTTGCTAAGGCACACAAGATTATTTACATTTTCAGATGATACAGAAGCTCTCTTCTTCTGTACAATACTACCAGCATAAGAAAACAACCTTTCACAGGGTACGGATGTTGCAGGTGTAGCTAAGTGCTTCTGTGCATGGGGGCCAGCCTGCATGTTTGGACCAGCACTCTAATGGACTGGACTCTGAACTGACGGTGGGCTCAGCTCTGTATCGACGCACACTGTTCTGAGTCGAGTCTTCTTCCTGTTCAGAATCAGATGATGCAGCCAATAACTTTTTCTTTGGTGGCTATGATGTTTTTCTTCCACATGTTTCTCTGCAATAACACTCTGTTCCTTGACTGAGTTGTTGACTGCGACCCGCACCTCACTCCTCTCAGCTCTGGGTACAGTGGGGCTTAAAAGTTTGGTTACCCCGGGCAAAGATTTGTATTCATGTGCATAAAGAAGCCAAGAAAAGATGGAAAAATCTTCAAAAAGGCATCAAATGACAGATTAGACATTTGCATAATATGTCAAAAAAGAGTTAGAGACAAAGTTAGTTAATTTCCATCATTTACACTTTCAAAATTTAGAAAAAACTAAAAAATCTGAAAAAAACAGAAGACAAAAAAATGCCGTTCACAAAGGTTTGGGCACCCTGCAGAGTTTATATTATGCACCCCCCCCCCCTCCCCTCCCCATATGCTCACTGAAGGTGGTGAGATTTCCTCCTCAGGTAATGATATTGGGAAATCAGTTCTGAGAAATCTTTCGATACTTTAGAGGCAATTTGGTGGGTGCCTAAAAAGTACTAAATTGGGTACCCAACCCTACTAATGATGGAGTGAAATGAGCCTAAAGATGGATGTTGTGTGTATCTATTTAGCAGTATGATGCAATGATTCGTTAGTTGCCTGTGCAATAACTGAAAGTAGCAAATGTGTCTCACAGTTGTCACGTTCAGACTGTGTTTAGGAAACTTTATCTCAGAGAGTCGGAGGAAAAGTGCTTTGAGGTTACAAAGGAAGAACAAAGAGATGAGGCAAGAGGGGGACGCCGGCAGGGGTCCATGGTCCTGGACCCGCTGACTGATGCAGCTCAGGATGAATTATTTCAGAAAGATCTAACTTTTAATTGGTGCTCTCTTAAATCATTTATACTCTTATCCTAATACGTGTACTTTTTGCTGTGTATAGCTGTTGGAGACTGTCTATGCAAATAGTCTCTCCTGATTTAAATAAAGCACAGCGTCTTCGGTCTGGTCTTCGGGCTCCTTTGTCGCCACCATTGGTGTCTAGATTCCATCGGGAGGTCTGATGGTTCTCTACCCCTATATACATGTAAAAATATTTGTATAGCAATGCATTCTAATCACCAAAGACTTTGCACATATTAAGGTGTACAATAAACCTAATTTGCATATCTGAAACATGTCTCTCCTGTTAGAAATGGACACAGCCGCAGAGTGGAATCCACAGTAGACTTTCTACTAGAGGAGTTAAAGTGGCCCACAGTGTAACACACACAGAGTGTGTGTGTGTGTGTGTATAAGAAAGAAAAATGTCTGATTTTTTTTCTGATGTCAAGCTGAGATTACATTACATACAGGGGCGGTGTTTCTGGCTGTGGGTGTGTGTGTGTGTGTGCGTGCAGACAGATGGAACCACAGAATCATTCCCTGGCGATGACCACGAATTGATTAGAATTATAAACAAGCAGCCCAGTCTCATGGCAATTCATGAAATGGTCACGTTATTTAATGTATTGATTTGTGTACAGGTCACATAAATGTCGTTATAATTGTGTGTTGATTATGAATTTTAAAGTAATGTATTTCAATGGGAAGCCTATTACGTGATCACAGAATGATTACGGTAGCGAGAAGTATAAAAAAGCTGAAAACCCATGCAGGGTGGTTGGTTACTGAAGTACTGTACTCAAGTACAAATTTGAAGTACTTTTATTTGCTAAGTCTTATCTTTTCATGCCACTTTCTACTTCTACTCCGCTACATTTCAGCGAGAGATATTGTACTTTTTCCTCCACTACATTATTCTGACACATTTAGTTACTTTCCAAATAAAGATTCTTGCACACAATACACATGCACAATGTTTTAATATAAGTTAAACTACTCAAAAATACAATGGCTTACATTAGATGATTAAACACAGAACAGTTTGGATTGTTTCCGGTTTCTAAAATGTGAGGATTTGTCTGCATTGAGTACTTTTACTTTTTACACTTTAAGTACATTTTCCTGATGCAGGACTTTTACTCGTAACAGTATTTACTGTGTGGTATTAGTAGGCCTACTTTTACAGTAACACTCGTTTTTCACACACACACACACACAGATGGAAGAAACAGGTTCTTTGCGGTGAAAGCAGACCAAAATAAACAGATTATGAAACCAAGCTCTAAAGTTTCTTCTGGAAATAAAACCCACCTCTGGCTCTCATCTGCTGACACATAACATTTGCCGAAATCTGTCAACGTAATTTAATTTGACTATCTTAGGTGCTGTGGGGTTCAAAGATGGCACGCAAAAGTCCGTAATTTGTCAGAATTTCCAAAGAATGCTGACTTTCAGGCTGTTTGATGTTAATTGATGTGACTGTAAAGAACCTGGTGGACTTCCCTTTTCCCTTCATCATCATTGCTGTGCACGCCTGGGACCACCATAACATGTTCAAGACCTCATATCTGATAAGAAATTAATTGCCAAACAACACCTCATTATTCACTTTCCAAGATGAAAAAAAAAAAAAAAAAAGATGTGTTCCAGGTCCAGCTGGGACGAGGCCTCGGAGAAGAGCCAGAACTAGGTGGAGGGACGTCCAGCTGGGACGAGGCCTTTAGGGAAGACCCAGGACTAGGTGAAGGGATGTCCAGCTGGGAGGAGGCGTTGGGGAAGACCCAGGACTAGGTGAAGGGACGTCCAGCTGGGACGAGGCCTTTAGGGAAGACCCAGGACTAGGTGAAGGGACGTCCAGCTGGGACGAGGCCTTTAGGGAAGACCCAGGACTAGGTGGAGGGACGTCCAGCTGGGAGGAGGCGTTGGGGAAGACCCAGGGCTAGGTGGAGGGATTTTATCTCCAACCTGGTTGGTCCCAACCTCGGAGCTGGTTGATGTGGCTCTGTGAAGGGAAGTTTGGGGTTCCCTGCTGAAGCTGCTGCCCCCGCGACCCAGTACCGGATAAGCGGATGAAGTAGAAGATGATAACATATAGACTTCACTGCTCATGAGATAGACCAGAGCACTCAGGCAAGTGGTTGGGGTAGGGGGGGGGACCAGCTAGAAAAACGAGACAGGAAGAAAAGAAATGAAATAAAATACAAAAACCAAAAACCCTTTATTACCGTACAGGTCCTTCATTGTTAGGAGTTTGAAAGCCTGTGGAACAGAGGATAACTTGGATCTGTTTTCTGTAATCAGAGGAGCACAGTATCGTTGTCCTGAAGGCAGCAGTTCAAATGAGGAGGCAACGGGGTGCCTCTGATTACCCACAAAGCTGTTTGCCTTTCTTAAGTGTTCTGTCTTTATGTCTGCTTTCCATACTTGGTGTTACGACCCAAAGTAATCTAGGGGTGGAGGATGCAAACTTTTGAAAAAACAAACTCAGGACAGAAAGCCAACATGAAATAAGGCAAATTTATTGTACCCGCACAACACAAGGCAACTTAAAACAATTTTTCAAAAGGAAGACAAACATAGGCACAGGTATCACTAGTTTAGGCCAGAGCAGGTCACAGAGCAGGTCACAGAGCCCCTCTCTAGGCTGGCTTCCACTGAAGCCTCTCTTCTGCACACAGCCATGCTGCTCTCTCTTAAGCTGCCAAGCACTGATCAGCTGATCAGCCTCAGCTGCTGGCCTGTCATCAGCAGCACACACCTGCAGAGAATCACACACACCTGCAGAGAATCACACACAAAGCACAACCCGGCACGTGACACTTGGGAATTGCATACCTCATGGTTTTCTGAACATTTTTCTAATATACCTTTTCAGTGCCAAACCAACAGATGATGCCAAAGGAGAGGCAACGAAAGCACAATAAAACGTTTGAAGTATATTGCTGGAGACGATAAAAGGACTACAGTGTCCTTAGAAAGAACAGTCTTTGTTGGAACTTAGTATTTGATCTGTCAGTCCATATGTCCCACTTAAGTTTGTGGTCGAGCACCATGTCGATGAATACTGTGACAGTATCTAAAGGATCCCCACGTATGAGTGGCTTTAGAGAACTGTGCCTTTCTAAAATCAATTGACATCTCGTTTGCTTTGAGATAAGGTTTGACTTCTCACACCAGTCAATAAAAAAAGTCAAGAACTGGCCAATGCTCCTCGTCCTATAGGAGACTAACCTAACTAATGAAGTGCCTGTTGGGAAAAGTGCTGGTGCATGAGTTTGTGTACAGGATGATCTCTCTATAGCTGTTGGCATATCTGCCGTTCAATAGGCAGAAAAGTTGACTTGCTCTTTGGAGGCCCATCCACTTGAAGATATGCAGCTGCCACAAATCAATATTTCTGTCTGTTAATATTCATATGTGATGTTTTAAAATGTACAATATTTTCAGATAGCCGTTGGCATACCAGATGTGCCGAGAATAACCGAGAAACTAGCTTTCTTTGGAGAGCCTCGACAAATGGGGCGACACCATGTACAGCTGCCATAAATCGAAACCTTTCGGTTTCCATTTGCTCTTTTGCTTGAAACTGAAATTTATCTACAAATTATTGATGATTCTACTTTAAAATGTACACTATTTTCAGATAGCTGTTGGCATATCAGCTGTTCAATAGCCAAGAAACTTGCTTTACCCCCACCTCCTCAGCTAATGCAGTGAACCCAGTGAATTAGTTATGGTCTGCTGGTCTTTGGCATCCTAAAGCACAAGATAAAAGAGATACAAATAAAATCAGATTGATTAAGTCCAGGCCATTCTAAAGTTTTACTACAGATATAATCTTACTTGATTAGATTGGCATTCCTTCCCAGTCAAATCCTGACGACCTAATGTTCTTAGCTGCAACTGGACCCCTGTCCTTGAAGTGGCATCAATTTTTGAAATAGATGTGCCGCGACTGCAGATGCTCTTCAAATGTATCTGTGTACTGGATGTACCTTTGCGTGGCAGTGTCAGGCGGTGTGCAGCACATCCAACAGACACCATCCATGGGAATGCATCCTGCAGCTGTTTGGCAGCATAGAGCTCAACAGTGCCATTCCGGAAGTATATTCCCATTCATTTTCTCCATAAGGATTTTTATTATTAGCCATAATGTCTGAACCAGATGTGTCTAACGCAACTTCACCAAGGGCCACACTGGAAGAAGATAATCACATCGAGGGCAAGACATGTATAGTTTAATATCTTAATTTTGTTAAAGTGAAAAAGTATAATATCTTGTCACTTCATTTTAAGATTTTTTGCATTGCCATCATTTTAGTAGCAGTTTTTCAACATTGGAGCTTTACTTTTGTAGCTTTTAAGTTGTTTGTTTCCCTTTTGCTACTTTTTTCAACTTCTGTTGACATAAAGCCATACAAAAGTTAGTCAAAACGTCCCTTAGCCTTGATGTTACGTAATTACAGTTTGACCATCCTAAGATTTTTGCAATGAACCTTGTTTTAAGAAAAACAAGTTTTATTTGCAATGTCAAGGAGATAAATTACAATACCCACAATTCTATGCGTAACACCGACCAATTGGTGGCATTCGCTGTTACGATGAAAACATATTCCGCAAGCGCAACCCACTATAGCAAGCTACTACCATTGAAGTCTATGATAGTTTATCTTTTTTTTAACCATTTTCAAATTGTTCTTTTGTGCAGAATCAAATGTTTTCTGATCACGATTCATCTAGTTGCTGGTTGCCTTGGTTCCAGGCTTAAAATCTCTTAATATAAGCATATTATGAAAAATCAATGGAGATATTGAGCGGTGAAAAATCACTTCTGGAACCAGAGACGTTCAAATGTTGAGCTCTGTTATGCCATCCAATTAAATTGTTTTTATATTGCTGTGTTCATCAGTCCAAAACCCAAACAGTTCGCGTGTGGGGATGCTCTTTTTTAGAACACCCCCTTAATTGCAGAAACTATAGTGTTGGCCCTCCGATCTGTCACGAAGTCTCCACAGTTCCCCCTCTTGCTACATGTGCAAATGATAAAAGCAATTTATAAAAGACCATTTAATCAGGGTTCACTGCATTACCACAGTGGATAATTACCCACATTTGTCTTCGTAACTGACATGCAGACCCATCCACCCACTGGAACATCTGTGCTCTCATTAGCCTCAATGCCCATGTTAGCCTCTATTGATTTAAGGGTGGGCTCCTCCACCACCCACACAGCAGGACCTCTAGCGTTTCATTGATTACGAATAGAGACATGTTATTTTTGTGTTTTTTTTCCCATTAATAAGTGAAGCATAGCATGTGTTATTTTGGCAATTACGCTCTAATAAAAATCAAAGCTCCCAGCAGCGTTGGATGGGCCCTCGCTCCTCTGCACGTCGGGGTTACTGGCGGATGCTGCTCCTGGCAAGCGTGCCTTTGTGGCACTCAGACACTACAAATAGTCACCAATGAAACGGGAACTCCCTGCTGAGTTCAATGATGGTTCACACAAGTTACACCCACTTCCTGTTTCAATGGCAAAACACGCAAAATGGCCGCCAACGCCACAGCCATTCCCTATGACATAACTTTTCGTCGTTAACGACTTAAGATGGCACAGACAAAATTTGAAGTTGATCAGACAAAATCTCTAGGAGGAGTTTGTTAAAGTACGACATGTGGAAATGGCCAAAATCACAAAATTTCGAACTTTCAATTCAAAATGGCCAACTTCCTCTTGGGTTTAGCGTATCGCACCCATGAACTTTTTTGTACATTTTGACATTCTACATATGTGTAGCACTTTTCATTAGTCTACGTTAAACGTACTGCAGGGGCTCAATTATTCTAATTCTGTCGGGGGCGCCGGCAAAACATTTTTGTGGGTCTATTCCCGAAATCTGTAAATTTTTACCAGGATGGATGCGATCGCCAACTTTGGTGAGTTTGGTGAGTTTTGGATATAAAGGAAAGGAAAGGAAAGGAAGAATACCTTCTGTTCCAATAGGGCCTTTGCCTCGTGCCCTAAAAAGAATCACAGTAAAAGCACAGAATTGTGCAAAACCTTTTACCTTGAGCTTTTTAAAGTAATCACAACTAAGTAGTTCTGTCAGGTCCAATAGCCCTGGATAATCAGTGTGATGGGATTGTTCTCCCACGGCAGCTTTTTGCAACAGGCTAGAAGGCAAACAACTGAGAAACCTGTGTGCGTTGGAAATTATAAAACAAATAAATCAAAAAAATATACAAATAGTTTTCCTTCCAAGACAATCTTGATTATTGAGAATTCAAAACAGTTAGCTGATGTGTTAAGGGTGGCGCCCTGGTAACTGACCTGGTTAAGCGTTCATATAATACACGGAGGTCATACATTGCTATATGGGCAGGACATATAAGGCTGTCCTGTCAATAATGGGGCCTAAAATACACACAGTAAATAATCTTGCAATAAATTTAAAAGCTGAGGGGAATTGTTAGTCTTTGTAAATTAGTGTGGTCTAGACCTACTCTATCTGTAAAGTGTCCTGATATAACTCATGTTGTGAGTTGACACTACCAATAAAATTGAATTTGAAGGATTGTTATTGAGCAGCTTTAAATTTCACTGCTTTCAAAATTTCAGTGCACAGTTTTTCAGAATGATGCAATTTATTTGGTGTAGCCCATTTCCTAGAGAATATTGTTACAAGAGTAAAATTGTCAACGCACATTACAAACATGGGAAAGCACGACTTGAGACAAAGGGACAGTTTGTCTCAGCAAGCACAATGATCTTCAGACTGTCCAAGGAGATCTAGCCAAACGTCACGGTTCATCATCCACCTGCAGTATCTTCCTACCCATCAGTGTCTAGATTCAAGTAAAAGGACCTGATTCTGACTACTCTATTTTTGCAGATATGCATTTCTAATGGGGTTTGTTTGCTAAGACTTTCTAGGGATTGTTCATCTGGACTTGAACTCACTGCTCAGCTTGAGGCCGATTACAACCGGTAACAACATTTTTCAAAAGCGTGAGATAAAGTCAGCTTTTTGGAAGCCCATATGTTTTTGGTTGTGAGCCCCCCCTAGAGCAAGATTGATTGAGATTAAATCTTACAACAGCAACAACCCTCATTTTGATAAATACACTAATATGATTTACTGTTACACTGATATTGCCTCTCATTTTCTTTCCTGGCACAGTTACGTAGCCTAAATGTATTATGGTTTTGTCTTTCTATGCATAGTCATCTGTACAGGTGGAAAATCTGGGCTCATAAACTTTGGAATCACATTAAGTGATTCCAAAGTATCACTTAATGTGATTGTAGTTGGCCGTAGTTGGCTGAGGAGTACTAATCAGCCTGGGAAAACAATTCCATGAGATCTTCAGCGGGTCTGAAAGAGCTTTATCAAATCTGGCATGAAAACCAGATCCTAGGGGACCACTTGAAACCAGCACTCATCAGTATGACTATATAAATAATCACCAACAAAAAAAAAAATGTACTAAATGGTGCACTCATGAAGCTAGATCCTGTGCCCCGTTCACATTGTCAGCATTAATCTACGCACCTAGAGTGTATTTTAGTCAGAACCCCATTTAAAATATGGAAGCAGGTCCGTCGGCACTATGGATGGGTTCTCATTGAAATCCCTGATCCATGCAAATCATGTTTCCGCCCTTCCTTCAAGACCGTGTGTTTCTGCAGAGGCAAAACAGGGGACTGCCCCCACGCCATTACCTTTTTATAGATTGTTTCTTCACCTCTTTTCAGCAAGTACGCACTAAATTTATTATCCCACATACACACTTCTTTCAGAACTTACAGTTTAATGGCTGCATCACTTTCCAGAAATTCCCCCAACCTCTGATATTGACAATTTGTGTTTCAGATCATTCTCTATTTCAGATCTATTCATACTGTTCATATTGTAATATAATAGCATAATACTATTTATTCCAGCATCCTTTGCACTATGCTCCACATTTAAAATATAACTATCACAATTTACTCCTACTTTGCCATCCTTGCACTGTTGCCTCTAAATTGATTTTTTTAAGAGTGTGTATATATTAGTGTATATTGTATATATTGTTTTGTGGTTTGTTTTGTATGTGTAAGCGCATTGTGAGCAATGATGATCCAAAGAAAAATTCCTCAAAAGGTGTCCTTATACCTGGCAAATTAAGCTGATTCTGAAATTGACTCTGTATTGGCACCTATCCAGTCATTTAAAGGTATAGCTAACCTATATAGTGCCCTTTCATCCCACAAAAGCCCTGTCCCTTGTCACTATTAAACATAAATGATGAAACTTGGGATGCAATAATAAAAACAGTCTACACCTCCGCTATCTGTGCAAGGCACGGACTACTACACTTTAAAATATTGCTTTAGGCTCACTGGACCAAAGAGTCGTTATCAGAGAGATTCCCAGACATAGATCCAGCGTGCAATCGTAGCAAAATGACCCCATCCTCATATTTACACACATGTTGGAGCTGCAAGCTGTTGACTTACTGGACCCCTTTGGAGGACCTAGAGGTGTCAACAGCCCCCTGTCCTGTCCTAGCTCTTTTTGGAGTACCTTCTGTTGCCTTCAGTTTGAACTCTGTGTGACTTACTGGATGTCTGTCTGTTGCTCGCCTGCTGCCTAATCCTTCTGAAATGGACCGATGCCATCCCTCCGTCCCACACACTATGGATCAGGAGTAGCCTACTTCATTATATATGAAAAATTGAAAAGGATAAGACATACACTTAGAGGTTAATCTGGCAAATTTCACAAGATCTGGCAACCTTTTTTGAGATATGTGAAAGAGAAATCAGAGCTGGATTAAACAATCTAATAAGGACAACCGCTGGCTTCATTTTAATTAGGTGACAACCCTCTTGGATTTCACTGTGTGTACTGTACTTTTGTAACATTTTAGACTTATTCATTTTTATCTATCTACTTCTTGGTTAGAGAACTCTGTTCTGTGTTATGAGTGAGCAGGAATGAGGATCCAAAAGAATAGCACAGGGAGGCAGGCAGGAGTTGGCGAACACAGATTTATTTATCACAGTCCAGAGGGGTAAACACAGGGAGAAGAGAGACGGGCAAAGTCCAGTAGTGACCAAAATCCAAAAGTCCAAAGTGAGGGGGAAGGCCGGGCAACACAGGGTGACTGGGATAAGGAAAAGCTCACAGAAAGAGCTGGGCGAAAACTCACTGGGAGACTAGAGAGAACCACACAAGCGGCACATAGACTCGACACGAGAGATGGATCTAACAAGTGACAAGGGACGCAGAGACTTTATGTACATGAGGTAATGAGACAACGAGAGGCAGGTGACAAGAGGGCAGGGAATCAGGTGGAAGACATCAGGTAATCACAAGAGCGGGAAGACACAAGAAGTAAAGCTAGAGGCAAGACGAGACAAAAACCTGACTTCAAAATAAAACAGGAAACAGAACATACAGGCACTGAGGGGAACACAGGACAGGAACAACAACAACACAAGACCGGGCAAAAAACAAGACCCAAACACAAGACCAGGGAGGTAACGAGGGGAAAGAAAACAAGGCAAAAAGGCAGAAACCGTGACATTCTGAGTGTATCTGTGTGTCTTTGTGCTGTTGTTAAAAAACCTCAACAAACAAAGGAACTAAATATATATGTAAGGTTTGAGGCCCAATGAGGTGTTGTGTTCTGGACAGTTG
This sequence comes from Etheostoma cragini, assembly GCF_013103735.1. NCBI lineage: Eukaryota > Metazoa > Chordata > Actinopteri > Perciformes > Percidae > Etheostoma > Etheostoma cragini. The sequence continues at coordinate 19,534,449 of NC_048427.1, read as the reverse complement.
TCCTTTAATTGATTATCCTGCTCTGCCTTTGAGGAAATTAAAGCTCAGATTGGCTGATCTGGGATCTTGCTCCTTATGAGGTCATAAGGGGCAAGGTTACCTCCCCTTTCTCTGCTTTGTCATCCAAGAGGAGCTCGGAGCAGAGGCGCTACTTACTTATATCGAAAGGAGCCAGTTGAGGTGGTTTGGGTATCTGGTAAGGATGCCCACTGGGCGCCTCCCTAGGAAGGTGTTCCAGGCACGTTCAGCTGGGAGTAGGCCTTGGGGAGGACCCAGGACTAGGTGGAGGGATTATATCTCCAACCTGGCCTGGGAACGCCTCAGGATCACCCAGTCGGGGCTGGTTAATGTGGCTCAGGAAACGGAAGTTTGGGGTCCCTTGCTGGAGCTGATGCCCCCGTGACCCGATACCGGATAAGTGGACAAAAATGGATGGATGGATGGACTAAAGATACAGTATTAGAGGACCCCTAAGGTCAATATAAAGAGACTGTAAAAAGAGATCAGTTTGTGTCTGCAGCCTGGTCTATGACAGTGAAGTCTGCTTTGTGGGAACTGAGAGGAAAATGTTCAGGAAACTCATGTCTTTGAACAAAAAAGTTCCAGCCAGAGATTTTGAGTCACGACCTCTCTGAGAAAGAAAGAAAGGAGTGGAGACACATGGTGAAATGTGGAGAAAAGATATATACATTTATAGTTTGTCCCCATAGTGCTTTTGATCATTCGTGATTGAGCCTACTAAAACAGGAGATTTAGTTTGAGGACATTGGCTAGAAGGTTTGGCCAGTGTAAGTAAAACATTTTAAATTAAATGAGACAAAAGAAAGAAAACAAAACTGGTTCAGTCAGACTGTGGATACAGCCTGGGGGGGACTGTTGTAGTCAGATACTGCAATCTTTGAGGCAATTTCTGTCCAGAAATAAAACCGGACACAGTCAGTCAGGCACTGCATGTTTATCAATTTTTGTAGAGTTGCAAAGTGCTATTTCAGGCGCCCCTGGCTATGGAAGTGACATCTCTTCCATTTTTTCTCCCAGACAAATTACGTGACTCAGTTTGAGCCTAACTGTGTGGCTTGAATTATCACCTGGTTAAATCATCGGTACAAAAACTGTGGTAGAAAATCTCAACCTTTGATACAGTGGGGCTCGAACGTTTGGGCACCCCAGGTTTGAATGTGTATTAAAGTGCATAAAAAAGCCAAGAAAAGATGAAAAAAACTCCACAAGGAATCAACTGATAGATTGTATTTCCATCATTTACACTTTCAAAATAACAGAAAACAAAAAATGGCATCTGCAAAAGTTTGGGGACCCTGCAGAGTGCTTTGGAAAGCTGAGACCTGACAGCGTCATGGATTGTTCTCAATCATCGTCTGGAAAGACCAGGTGATGTCAGTCTTAAGGTATTATATGCCCAGACTCATCTGACCTTGCTCCAACAATCAGCACCTTGGCTTCTTGTCTAGAGAACTGAAACTGAAAACAGTTGATGCTCACAAAGTAGGAGAAGGCTATAACAAGATAGCAGAGGGTTTTCAGATGCCAATATCCTCTGTCCGGAATGTAATTAAGAAAAGGCATTGTGGAAACTAGTTCTGTGGACTAATGAGGTTAAAGTAAAACTTTTTTGGACGGAATGAGCAAAGGTACGTTTGAAGAAGAAAGGGCACAGAATTTAATGAAAAGAACCTCTGTCCAACTGTTAAGCATGGGGGGGGATCAATCATGCTTTGTGGTTGTATTGAAACCAGTGGCACAGGGAACATTTCACGAGTGAGGAAAAATGGATTTAATCAAATTTCAGAAATTTTTTGACAATAACTTGATGCCATCGGGGAAAAAGCTGAAGTTAAAGAGAGGATGGCTTCTACAAATGGATAACGATCCTAAACACACCTCAAAATCCACGGTGCATTACATCAAGAGGCGTAAACTGAAGGTTTTGCCATGGCCTTCACAATCTCCTGACCTCAACATAATTGAAAATCTATGGATAGCCCTTGAAAGAGCAGTACGTGACAGACAGCCCAGAAATTGGAAGACTTTTGGAAGGACGAATGGGCAAAAAATACCTCAAACAAGAATTGAAAGACTAAATAAATAAATAATAAATATCTTAAGGTACAAGTTAGGCCCCTATGAAGTTTGCTGGGCTTTAAAACAAATTTGACTTTGTGGGCCAAACATTCAAGGTACAACTTCTGTGTTTGTCACATAATGGCATGAGGCCCAAAAAGACTTTTATCCAATACCTTACATGGCAAAATAGACGTCTGTAAGAGGATAGATTTTTAAGAGTATCATAAACAGGGTGTAAAATTTACTTTTTGTAAACCCAACAAATGGCTGGTGAATGTTCAAATTTCACCATCAATTACCTTTTTGTTTTTTGGGGCTGGTGGGTGTGTCACGATCCGGCTCTTAGACCGTGACAAATATGGAGATGCAACACATTTAAAGATATGACAAAATTTATTTATTTTAACAAACGATAAATCATACGTCCAAATAGAACGCAAAACAAAGAGTGCCGTGTGACAATCAGTCCAGTCAGTAATGAAGGTGTGGATGAGTGAAAATATAGTGTAGGTGCAAATGTTGAAGTGTAGAAATAAGGCAACAAAGAACTCAAAACAACTGTAGCCACATCCTTGAAGGGGCACGCCTCCACTGACGGAGACAAGAAGAAGCCTCCTATACTGCTCTACTACCAGGCTTAAGTAATCAGCACACACTGGGGCCCTCAGGTGTTCACAATTAACCAAATGAAGCAAGCACAGGAAAGTTACACAGGACAGCCCCATTGGGGACGTCACAAGTGAAGCAAATCTACCAGCTACTTGCACATTTTACCAGCATTCACGATGCACGAAATGAACGATTCATTTCACTTTTAGAATTAATTCACTTCATTGCTAACAGAAACGCTCCATTTAGCGCAGGCTTGTTTCTTTGAGCCTTCCTCCCATAAAGCCCAGTCTGCTGTGATTGGTTTGTTAGAAAATATGGCACACCTTAGCAAAGGTAGTTTTAAGATGTAGGTGGCGATACTCACAGAGGGGGCGGTATATTCTAATGAGCCTGCATGTTTCATAGGAAGGCGAGCCAAACCTGAATGGCCTGTTAAATCCAATGTCTTTGGATCTAAGCAGCCCCCAAACAAAAGAATACTGGGTTCTAAATTATAACCGCCCTCTTAGCTCAGTTCTGAGAGACTCCAAATTTTGGGGATAAGACAAACCTGCACAAGGTAGGTCCTGCAAGGTCAGAGATGAATACAATTAACATAAGTCCATCATCCTGCAGACTCTTAGAGGCGTCATGTGTGTGATTGTGAATTAGCCAGAGCTCCTCTGGCAGCGTGTCTGCAATTCCAGACAGCAGATTGCAGCAAATCTCTGAAATGATAATCATGAAAGTCTCAGTGACCCGAGCTGCCAACTATTTTTTCAATGTCTTCCGGGGAAGCAATTACAGTGTGAAGTATAATCTGCTTAAGACCTTTGAGGTGTGGGTTGAAAAGTTTTCTAAATGAAGATAGAAAGAGGAACAAAAGTGGCCCTCCTGACCTAGGTCATTCTGACGTGTGAAATCAGTCACATTTTGCACTGGAGATGAAAGTAAGTGTCCTAATTGTACTAGAAATTGTACCTTGCATTAGTTAAACTAATGACAGCCAAAAGAAAAATTAGCAATGTGAAAGTAGAAAGTGAGTTCATACCTGTGTGTTCATGAACTGTAACTGTATCAACCTATACATGGATCACTGTGTGTGCCACACAACGGGATAGCATCGATAACACAATGCAAGACACAAAAATAATAGATTTTTAAAGAATACTGGAGCTTTTTTAAGCCGATCCACCACCCACACACAGTAGCTAGAAAGAAAAACCTAAGATTCTAATAATACCATGTTGAAAGCTACTCTCACCGTTAGAGAAACAGTAAAAATGGTGAAAGATTTACTGTAGGCCTACCCAAGATGCTTTCCTTTCTTGACATTTGTTAAAGAAACATGGGGATTTTTGTTGTGAGACTTTTTTTCCACAGCAGATATTATAAACAATTTTCAGATGTACCCTTTACTGTAAAATAAATAATAATGATAATACTTTTGATTTAAAGGCGCCTTTCTAAGCACTCAAGGACGTTGTACAGGGTATGCATACTTCAAACAGCAAAAAATATTATCCAACACTGACAATAGAAAAAGGCAGAGCATGAGACATTACATGCCAGTCATTTGGTAACTTTCTATGCTGAGAAATAAAAATATGGATAATTCACGTACTTGGCTGAATAGCCATAGCCAGAAACTTGAAATATGTTTTACGTACTTATTACTAATTGAAGGTGCTATAAGCGATGTTGGGTGACGTTACTTCTTGTTGACTTGTTGACAAGAGTAGCTTGTCCCTCCCTTTTACAGGGTGTTCTGGGGACAGGCAGCTAGCAGATAGTGAGGAGGCGTTTTTTACAGTGTGTTTTGGGGACAGGCAGCTAGTAGATAGTGAAGAGTTGCTTTTTACAGTGTGTTCTGGGGACAGGCAGCTAGTAAATAGTGAGTTTTTTTGCAGTGTGTTCTGGGGACAGGCAGCTAGCAGATAGTGAGAAGATGTTTTTACATAGTGTTCTGGGGACAGGCAGCTAGCAGATAGTGAGGAGATGTTTTTTTACAGTGTGTTCTGGGGACAGGCAGCTAGCACATAGTGAGGAGATGTTTTTTTACAGTGTGTTCTGGGGACCGGCAGCTATCAGATAGTAAGATGTGACTGTATGCATTAGCATAGGCCGAGTGACTGCAAGCAGCACTCCAGAAGGTCCCGCTGTCCCCGACTGAAGCCTTGTGGTCCATACACACTTCAGCTCTGAACAGAAAGCTAGGTGAATCACATGAGACGTCTCACAGTGTGAAAAGAACAGGGGGAATTAATCAAAATAAATTATGGATGAATTCCATTTAGCTACTTCACTTAAAGGGTCCTGGTAATGGGCATGCCTGCTGCAGTGTCGCATGACTTAGGCTGTTGTCATGAATCATTTGTACATATAGAGACACAAAAAGTAATTTTTATGTATTCCTCACATTGTCATGAACAAGTTCATTTGATATCGCATCGAAAATGTATCCACAACGAAATGCAAGAAATTGTACAAAACTAAGAAACTGCCGGCTGGTCACGTGACACCAGCTAGCAAAGCATCAACTTAAAAATCAATTTTTAAAAAATTAAAAAGAGAATGCCTGGCACAGACTGCATCATCCTCTAATTGACTTGTTTTCGGTTCTAAATTACATGCAGGTGCTTTGTAAATGTAGCAGCCGTTCTGCTGTCTCATGGCGGTGAGTGCAGAGGCTTATTTTTGACCAATTTACAAAAAATTGTTCTCCGCGGGGAGATGTGTGTGGCAATTTTTAACAACAATAACAGGGAGTACATCATGATTTTTTAACAATTTTGCATTTTTCACACCCTCCCAGAGGACTGATATTTTTGTCTTCAACATCTGAATAGTGATGTGTTCATAATCACTATACCACAGTTATTTTTAAATACAGAGGAAAATGCTGTCGTCATGTCATGTCATTATTATAATTATTATTTGAATTATAATGTGGGTTTGGAGACATTTTTTACCCGAATCTTAGCAAGTCACACTTTCATATTAGGTGAAATCACTTGGACCATTGTTTCATCAAAAACCAATGTACCCTCATGTTGTCCTCGGGTCAAATTGACCCGTTTTCCTATGTCAATGTTCTTTTTAATTCCCCAAAATAACATGATTGATTCCACACAATGCTCTTTGGCAAGTACAATCTCTACTTTTATCAATTTTGGGGCGTCTTATTCAATTTTATAGCGTTTGAAAAAAAAGAAATGGTTTTGAAATAGTATTGAGTAAATGTTGACATATTGCAGTCTGTGATTATCCATCAATCCTTTAATTTCAGTCTAAATAATTCCAAATTTTTGCTTTTCTAACTCCAACATTAAGTATAATTTCCTTTAAATTAGGTTTACTGACCCTAAATCCCCAAAATAACTGTAAAACTAAACTAAAGTTAGTACTACGTGATGTTGAAAATGTGTAGAAAAAAGGGACAAAAACTTAAGGAAAAGTTTAAAAGATTAACTAAAAATGTCAATTTTCAATTTTTACGGGAAAACAACACAAGGGTTGAGTAACTGGGAGTGACCTACAAAGTGAACTTGCAAAGTTGGGTGTGCTTTTAAATTGAGTGCACTTAAAAAATTCAAATGATTCAACCTGTAATCAATAAAAAGGAAATAATTAGCTGAGCTGCCAACCAGAAGTCAGTTAATTGTGGGGAGAAAGAAATGTTGAGAATTATGAGTTATCACCTCCTGTTAAGAAAAGGTCTGATATTAGTAATTTACAGATGGAGGGCTTAAATTACCATAAAGTGAAGCATGACATCAGAACTGAAAAGCTCCCGTGCAAGTTTCTCGGACCAGTCACCAGGTCAGAAAAAAACATGGAGACACCGGGGGGTGGTGTTGAGGAGCTGAGCTGTCAGGCACTTATCTCGATCTGACAGAAGTCTTTCCTGTTTATATTGTGCTTTTGTGAGTTAAAAGACATGGTTGGGGTTGAGTTCATGGCCTCATGAGTGGATGAAGAGCAACTGCAGCATGAGGAAGAGGAGCTTAGATTTTAAATGCTGATGGATTGTAGCGATGATACCTGGGAACTAACGCGGTGAAGCAGGGAAGAAGAGATCGGACTTTTCAAGCTTTCTGCTACAGCGGACTTCTAAGCTGGCTAACAGAGAGAAGCTCATCACTGAACACAGAATCCACAAAGACTCCCCCCTATCTATGATGCTGCTGATATAGCCTCTTTTCCCAGTCCCAGTACATTTGTGAGATTCAGTTAATGATGTCTTCCTCAATTTACAGGGGAAGATACATTGCTGTAGCTTTCAAGATTTAAAGAACTGTTGCAAGTTTCCATCTCTGGTTCTTGACTCTGGTCTGCAGAGACAGACTTTGGATTTCTGAGTATTAAATCTAGTGAGAGAGTGATTCACCAAATCCCAGTGGGCAGCATTTCGCTGGATGTGGGTTTCTAAGCTGAAGCCAACTTTGTATGATTTAAAAAGACCTCTGGGGCATTTTGTTTCTGGTGCAAAAGCAATCCGACCTCAAACGGCCCCAACTATGTGTACTCTGCAACTCTGAGACATGGCTCCTGTAGTCGGGGGGTGCTTTGCAATCTGCAACGTGGCAAGGGCATGCCGTCACTCGCATCTCCCTGGTCAAACCAATGGAGACGTCCAGAACTCAGGACCTTCCTGTATTTACGTTATTCCTCTCGCCCCATACAGATCTGCCCAACATCGTTGGAACATTATGAACATTTGTAGTGACACATTTTGACTCACGTGGATTTTTCTTCATGTAAAACAAAACTGAACTCAGAGGAAACCGCTCCTTAATTGATTTGGATCAGAGCAAACAAACTATAGTCCTAATATGATGTTATTCATGCTCTAATTTACGGGTATGAACATGTTCAGCCGGGGAACTAAGCACAACTTAGGAAGTTCCAAGACATAATACATATTCAATCCAAGTGCATTTTAAATATGGGATTCTACACAATGTTCCCAGTCTGAGCAGTGTGAAGTGAGGTTCAGGAACTTTTTGTCTATAATTTTTTTTTTTTTTTAGCCTTGGTGTTTGGGTTTGGACGGGTTGGTAATATGTTGTATCTTTGTTGTTTCTTCTATGTAAATTGAAAATCTATAAATGAAGATCACAAAAAAAACGCAAGGGGTAATACTGGACCTATCTGTAAAATCCTTGCTCCACAACATTCAGTCACTTTGGCACAAGAGGGTCCAGGTTAAAAAATATGTATTTTATTACCGTTTAAGTAGCAGTTCAAAATTGCATGGTTCATCCTAATCATGGACCAACAATATAAGTTATTGGTGATTATCCAGTAAATGAACTATTAATCCAGATGACTAAAATGGATGAGTCACACCCAGAACTTGGGACTGGAGAAGCAAGATAAAAACATCAGTTTAAAATACATATAGTGCAACGACATAGATACGGGAATTTACAAGCAATGGTAAAAAGGTAAGTCTGTTGGAGTCGGCGGAATCTATACAGAACACATACAATCCACAGTTTACAAGTGAGAAACGACACTAGTATAACTTACTGGACGTAAAACTGATCAATTGACGTACTGTATAGCCTTTTTGTGTAGCAACAACTGTTGCACAAAGGATTTCGGTCAGAGAAGCGGCGAACAAAGAACGCCAGCGTCCTCTCTCAACCGCAGCAGCACTTGAAGCAGATGAACAGCTGGTCGGTCTCCCTAAAATATACTTGACGTAATTATAATTTCAGAATGATCAATACAACAATCTTCACATAACATCGTCACTGAATCTTGTTTCCCCTGTAGGAAACTCAATTTGGCAAACAAATAGAATTTAATTGCGTTATTGGTTTTCCACATTGTAATCATTCCTATCTGGCTGAACCCTTATCATTTTCCCTAACAGACATCAGTCCTTTTATCTACATCGTCCTCCAACGCACACACATGTTTTTCTGTGTGAGCAAAATCAAAGTGTGTGATTTTTGGGTATTCTGGAGACAGGCCGTGGTCGATGTACCGAAACGGTTTGCACTTTGCAGCAAGCAGACCACAGGCCCTTCTTAACCGGCTCTATAACCACACACTAGAATGAGATGAATTGGATGAGAGGTGTCGGAGCGTATCGGCCGTCGTGGGCATCATGGGCTGAGAGCTTGAATGGCTCTGCGAGTGGAGCCCAGGAATAGCAGAGGGGAGAGATGGCACAGGCAGAAATTAAAGAGAAAACTGTGTGTCCTGCCTTGTGTGCCGCATACCTTCCATTTCCATGCTCAACTTCTAACCCGATCATCTGATACTTTAATCATCAACGTAGAACTCTGTGTGTGTTTATCTGACAGAAAACAGAGAAAATGGGTATGAAGGCCAAAGCTGAAAGACGTCACCAACAAGTCTTTGAAATGAGCATGTGCTGTGTCTCTGTAATGAGGGGAGCAGTCTGCAGGGACTCATGGACCCTCTGAAGGGCCTGCAGGGTCAACTCAGCTCCATCATCTTCGATGAATGCTCTCGTCTGGAATTGTGTGCCCCTTGTGTGCAATGCCTTTCATACTTATCTTCTGAAAAACCAGAGTCACTTGCCACTTGCGGTGTTATTTTTAGTGCAACAAGTATAGATGTCCTCTGGATAGTTGCAGTCAAGATGAATCCCCCGCCAAGCAACGAGTCAATTGATGTGGTCCAGGAAGCCGTGGGGAAGAGCCAACACAGCTAGTTTTACCAGTGAGAGCTACTTAATGCAAATTTAAGTACTGATGGAACAGGACATGAACAGAATGGATGGCTGAAGTGGTTTTCATTAGAGTCCTTAATTGAATGTGGTGATATCCACTACTACTTCAAATTGACAATTGGTGTTATGGTTGCATTTCTCAGATACAACTTGAAAAACTGGTCGATTTGTATAACAGGTTGTAAACTGATTCATTATTGTCAGTCATCCTGAAGGAATTGTGTTCATTAAAATGGCATGAAGGTTCACTAAAGTGGACATATATTGTTTTCTGTCAAATCTCTAATGTTATAATGTTGGATTTTCATGTTAAACTTGGCCAAATAATATGGCAAACATATTTTAGACAAATCCCCGTGAGACAACAGTTTTTTCTACTCCCGGCTAAGTCTTATACAGTAGCCACATCCAAACTGGCGGTCGCAAATGGGACGTCATGGGATCTCCGTATTGATACACACTCCTCACAGCTTTTTGGTAGGCCAGTGAAAAGTGCATCACAAATCTAATCTAGTATATCTTTTCACATTTTAGCACGGTGTCACTCCTTAATGAGACTGAGTAACAGCAGATTGGGGATATTGCCCGCCAAGGCCACATCTTCAACTATGAGTGACACCATTTGCTTTCCAGCATTATTAGAGATCTGAGTTGTCAGTTTGCAAAAAATAATAAGAAAGATAGAGGAACTAGTTAGAAGGATACCTGTCAGTAAGGTGCCTCATCCCTGTGTCTCCTTGGTTGTTGATGTTCTAGGAGCTACATGCTGCAGCTGTACCATGCCCTCCATCTGTTGACTTTACTGCAGGGTGTGAAGGGCCAAAGAAGGACAGAGACCTCATGAAGCACAGCCCTGCAGGAAAGAGATGACAGGAAGGAGGTGAGAGATAGAATCAGAAAAGACACAGGGCCAAACCCTAACACACACACACACACACATAGATATATACACGTACATACATACACACTCCACGCTTGGATAAAGAGCTGAATTTGAACATACCATACATCCTTCTAGCACATTGTTTTGGTTTTAATGAAAGAAAAGACTTCAAAGATGACAACTTTCTAGATGGTTTGGCAAATGCATGTCTGTTTTACTTTGCCATGTCCATTAAAGAGCAACCCCCAAACGCTTCCCTGAGATTTTGAATGGGAAGCATCCGGGCTGTGTCATCCACTGCGTGGGAGACGGTCTCGGATTTACAGCTTACAGCTCTCAGTAGTCATTACCAACTATTAGGACTATCACTCATCTTGGGGGAGGGATACCACCGTGGTGGTGAGATATTCTGAATTCTTCGGGGGGCTCAGCTGGACAGCAGATAAAGACACCAGGGAGGGGAAATATAGATGGGAGACAATCTAAAGGTAAACATAACTTGCCTTACTTGGGTGTTTGAGGAAGAAGAAGAGACAGCACACCATTCTTCCAAAAGACATTTCCTCATTTGGTGTTTTAATGGTAACACATCAGTCCACAATCTGAGGTAAGTGGGTTGAGATCTGGTGATTGTAAAAGCCATAGCATATGACTCATATCATTTTCATACTCATCTTCAAACCATTCAGAGAGCCCCTCGTGCCATGCATAGAAAGGTTAGCCATTGGTTTGAGTATTAATGTCCTCCCTTCAATAAGACGTCTGTCTGTTTATTCCGTCCGTATGCATTGTGAGATGTGTTTTTAGCTGCAAATTTTTTTTTTTACTGCTGCAATTTTCAATTTTTTTCGCAATAAAGACGATCAGACAACATGTGACTCTAATGCCCCATGTAGTAGGAAAATAAAAGATTAGTTTGATGTCCTGCTACTTTTCGCATGTGACTTTAGGTAGCCTTTGGAATCCATTTTTTTGGGCGGGGGAGGCCTTTATTTTGACAGGACAGATGAATATATGAAAGGGGAGAGAGAGGAGGGAACGACATGCAGTAAAGGGCAGCAGGTCAAATTCGAACCTGGGCCCACTTCATCGAGGACTAATGTTGGGAGTCCGCTATGCCAAGTGAGCTATCTTGGCGCCCTGGAATCCATTTTAACGATACGAATATTTGGTTATTTAAAAATACAATATGCCAACATATCGGCCAATATATGTATATATATATTTATTTATTTATTTTTTATCCAACAACGCATTATAAAAAAGATTTTTCCTTAACATTAGTCATTTGTAGTTATCTATGAGTTCTCACTAAAATAATGATAATAATTAGTTGTATTGTCCCAACAGAAAAGAGGAACATCAAAATAAATTCAAGTTCTGATATATAAAATGTATAAAAATACAAACTTAAGATGTGAAACTTAAAGTCCTTTGAACAAAAACACATTTGAAAAAAAAATAATAATCACTGTTGCCAAGATGGATGTTACAAAGCGCCCTCTGGTGGACAAACTATGCAAACGCTTGTAACATGGTGGACAGTCCGTTTTTATTTTTTAAATATTCACTTATCAGAGTCATTCATTCGTCATTATCAATTATTCTGATGAATGAATATCCAATTTTTTTTTTTTTATTGGCCATTATAAATACCAATGCATTGGGAAATGCCTGATATCATCTGATAATATCTACTTCTAGCATACCACAGCGGCAATCCTCCGCCATTAAAAAAGCTGCAATCCTTCCACAACCACCTTCCAAGAATGCAGGAGCTGAATATTTAATCATATAGATTTTAGGTGTATTATTCAACACACTCAAATCAGTGATTGTATGCATTGGCATTAAAGCTTTAGATGTACCATCCATGCCTTTATTAATTGGATTGTGGGACAATTTCAAACAGAAGCTGAGAAAATTCCATTTTGGTCACAGACATTCCATTTTAAAGCAGAACATTGATTTTATATCCATATTGGTGTTGTTGTTTTTCAATTCCGTTGGTAACTTTAATTATATATACATGTGTATATATATATATATATATATATATATATATATATATATGTACTATTGTAATATTCCACAAAATGTTAGGGCACCTCAAACATATAACATTTTGAGATATTGCTCTGCGTGTTGGGAGTTGGCAGACGTCTTACATTCAGATATCAATTCAATCTTTTTTACTTTAACAATGCAAACCACAACCTTTGCAGTAGTACGGTGACTGGGTGCCCTTCGTCTTTGCTGACAGCTTCTATTCAATTTAATATTATTTATAGTATCAAGTCATAACAAAAGGGATCTCAAGACAGAGAAAGGAGTCTGTAATATTTACAGATAGATAGGTCTAGACCAGACAATTCTAGTAATTCCATCAAGAGCAAGCATTTAGGTGAAACCTCTGACGGACCCAGGCTCTTGGTATGTGGTGTCTGTCCTCTTCGTTCAAGTCCACCTGTCTTACGTCACCTCTGGCACGTCCGCAATGTGAATGTGGAACATCAGCGTCTCCCTCACCTGTGAGATCCTGATCCGACCTACCAGACTTGATACCTACTTCATTTCTTAGATTTTGGGCGTCAATACCCACTTGTGTTTTGTGCAGAGACACTGCAACACAGAGACTAAGATGTGACGGACAGAGAGGGAATAATTATGAAAAGTGTTCTCTTTAACTTCATTGCCAAAACTGATAAACAAAAACAGTACTGAAAATGTTTATTATGTCTGAGACTCTAATAAAGACTCTCTAATAAAGAACAAAATAATAAGTAAGTGAAGTGCAAATTTCTTTGGAAGTTGAAATAAGGTTGTTTTTTTAACTGAGTTCCGGTTTCTAAATGTCCTCTGCCTTCACTCTCCGGGTGAGCTGTTCAACATCTGCACGGCTTTCTACGTCACTAGCCGAGACGAGGTGGCTAACCGTAGCATGCTAGCTCGTCTCAAGGGCAAAACACTTCTACAACACACACTAGTTGAACAGAATCTCCAAAAGAACTACTTCCTGTCCCTGTTCCGCAGCTGTTCCACAAATGTCCCTCGTCTAGAAAAAGTCTCCTAATTAACCCTGCCTTGGACTGGCCAACGTTGGAGAAAGAGTTATCTAGCTGATGGGATCTTGCTGAGCATGCATGAACCCCAACAAAGATAGTATAGAAGTAAGATGTCTCACTCTGGAGCTAAAACAGAGACCCAAGCACACAGGGTGGGAACAGGATCTGTAGCAATGTGCACAACAACAAAAATATGGTGTTTTTTGAAAATGAAACCATGTAAATCTATTCTGTTCCAACCTCAAAATACAATTATGAACCTGGAAATGAGCAGAATGTGGGCGCTTCAACAACTCAACATTCAGCTTCCCCAAAAAATCAATCAAGATAGCTTCTGATGTACACAGCAAATGTGCACAGCGTCTCTAGTAATGGGGAGGCACAGCAGCAGCTCTGCTCTCTGCCCTGTTCACATTTCAGAGAATATAAGAAAGTATTCTTCGTCAATGATTAGCAACGGGGCCGTGTGTGTGTGTGTGTGGGTGTGGGTGTCCCACGTTTCTTTGTCTGTGCATGGTGTATTTGGCCTTCTCCATGACTATTCTGCAAATCTGATCTCCTGTATGAGAGCTGCAGTGATGATTGTGTGAAGCCGGCCTGTTGGCTGGTTTTTGAAACGCCTGCGGTAGGCCAATCAGAGTTTTACGATGGTGTTGTATCTGTCGTGTCAGTGTAAAAAAGAACATGACTCAGTTTGTGTCTTTCTCGCACACTTGCGGGGTCTTGTGCACACTCTGCATCCTTTACATTAAAAACAGGATTCACATTTAAACAAAGCATGACATGAAATAGGAATACAAATAGGAAGACAATCAACAAAATACAGAAACATACAAGTACGACCATACACACACACGCACGCACACACACACACACACACACACACACACACACACACACACACACAGTATTTAACCCTTGTGTTGTCTTAACTGGAAACTTTTGTTTTTCTGAGTCAAATTTTAAAATGAAAAGGTTATTGTCGACTTTTTCGAACAATTTGTGGCTTTCCATAAAAAAAATTGTCAAAATTTTTCGACTTTTTCTGAGCCTTTTGAAAATTTCATGGGTTATCCCCACATTTTTAAAGCTTTTTTTCACATTTTAGTTACTTTTCTTGAAAGTTTTTTTCTCCAAATGCTATAAAATTGACAAAAAAACACACATTCAATGAAAGTAGAGAACTTATTGTTTTTTTAACTTGTGAGGAGCGCTGTCGGGAACCATCCATGTCCCTTTTTTGGGAAAAATAGTTTTAAAGAAACCCAAATTTCTGACACAGAAACATTTTGGAAAGGGGTCAAATTTGATTCTAAGACGACAGGAGGGTTAAAAAAATATTTTTTTTAAAGATGATTTTTTGGGGGGCATTTCTAGGCCTTTAATGGCAGGACAGCTGAAGAAATGAAAGGGAAGACAGAGGGAATGTCGGAGTCAAACTTGGACCTGCTGCAGCGAGGAGTAGACCTTTTAAATATGGGCGCCAGCTCTGCCAACTGTGCTACCCGGGTGCCCTACTTAAACAAATGTCTGAGGAAAAAAAGGTTTTGAGTTTGCTTGTGTTTGGCGAAATATGGTTGGTTTACACCTGACAAATTACAGACATGGAAAATTCGCACAAGCTTAAGATCACATATGACCTACGTAATTCTAAAAAATTACATGAAGTCCCTGGGAATACTAGTCCCGTATGAATAGGGCTTGTTGATTTTGCTCAACTCTGTTATGCAGTTGTATAATTCAGAATTATACAATGTGTGCAGTAAGATGGTTACAAGTGTTTTCTTCCGAAGTGAATACCCATTAACTTAATAGAGCCCTTTAACTGAGCCCCAGGGCTTTGAGGACGCGCCTGTAAGCATGCGATGTCCCCCGGGCCTCATTTGATTGTTGATATGAGCTTTTCCTCAACAGGAGATACACCCTGCCTGTGACCGGGAACACACTGATGACTTTAAAAATCGCTAATCCGTGCATTCCTTCTTCACCGGAAAACACAAACATGTGATTCTGCTTGTGTGAATTGGAGAATGCATACTTCAGAGTGAGCAAATTAGGGATGTTACCATGCATCGCAAAACGAAAATCAACATAAACCTGTACAGATTACAACCGGTTCAGTTAAAAAAAATCTAAATTTTGAAACGGCCTAGGGCATAATCTGCCTCTTGATTTCCCTTTAGACATCAATACTCAATACTAGTTAGTTTATTAGGGTTCAAACCGTGTTGCGGTAGAACCCTTCTTTGTTTGCCTGTTTTAGTTATTATTATTATTAATATTTGTTGTCTGCTGCGCCGGCTCAAAGTCCTCTGAGTTGGAATGAGCTAGAAACATGGAGCTTGGGGGAATAACTGGAAACGGTGTGCATGTGCTTCTATAGAAATATGAACCCGATCAGCCACATGGTGGCGCTGTAATTAAGGCTACAAAATGCAAACTTTGAAAGTGAAGCAGAACCGCTCCACAGCAGTGAAGCCTGTTCTCGATTTTGCCTTATTGCTTTACAATAAATACTTATATACACATTGAGATAAGTAGAAGAGACTTTACTATCCTTTTCTTAACAAACGGGTTTTGCAGCTGTAGGCAGCATAATCGTAGTGGAGCGAGTCACCTGGCACGCCTCGGGGGGGCTTCTCGTTTGAAAAGTAGCTGTTTGTCTGCCACGCTGCCGTACCTCTGACCACAATCTCAACTGAGATACGTGTCCAGTTCAAACACAGCCGCCAACCTTTTCCTTTCCCCAAATTACACAATTGCATCTGCCTTTACTTTATTGGATTGACAACCCAGAAAAAAGAAAACACTCTACCAAATATGTTTGGCTAGCCTGGGGCCTGATTGCCTGACTGCTCATGTTTTTTGTTCTGTCTGACTTTTTTTTTAACAATGTTGCTGCTTTCCAATTCCCCAAAAAAAAAAAAAAACTAGTGAGCGCATGCCCTGAGCACCTTGCCAGGTACTCCGTCTTGGCCGGCAACCTTCCTGGGGTCCACTGCCAGGAGTACCCGTCCAAAGTTGTGCTCCTTTACTGTGAGTAGGGTGGTTGGAAGGCGTTGGGAAGGCGTTCACCTTCCTGCTAAACCAATCAGAATCATACACAAATTGCAAGGGCCAATCACAGAGTCCCAACCCTGCTTTAAATCTGTTTCTCCCTTTGCTATCAGCAGTCGTCAGGCAAACCGTGCAACCTTACAGCCCCCCTCCCACCTCCAGTCATCTACTCCAGCTGACTGGTCCAAAACCTCCTTCTGTCTGGTCTTCAGACTCCTTCATCGCCACCACCAGTGTCTAGATTCTATCGGGGGGTTATGATGGTTCTCCACCCCCGATGGGGTCTAATCTCCCAAGACTTTTTGCAGTGTGAAAACAAACACTGGTTATTTGATTTGATCCTGATTATTCTTCTCCAGCTGTGGTTAATAATTGAGCGACGCAAAGGCCTGTACACATTCCTCTCTATCTGAGTCTTTGTTCACATACCCACACTCACATCTTGATCTCACACACTCTCTGTTCTGCTGAGAGCTGGGATTATGAATAATTGGATTGTGTTACTACGTTGCAATATTTGTATTTTTTGGAGTGCATAGTAGTGTAGTTTATATTCTTCGGTGCATAGATGCTTGCTTTTCATTAAAGATTAAAGTCATCCGGCACTGTTCAGGAATTGACTCAGCTCTAGTAATGTAGTCGACTTAGGCACGATGGTGTGATAAATTATTGATTTGGCTTACCATGAATGTTTAAAGTATTCATCCTTTATTTATTTCCATATTTGCATCTTGAAAAATCTGCAACTTTGGCATGACTTATTTCAATTAAAAACCACTCCTGAAAATACTAATTCCATGAAAGGAAACTTTTAAAATAGCACGGCAAACTCTTGGCTGGTTTAATGGGATGGGAGACGGTTATTGAAAGAGTATCAATACAATTAACTAACAGCAAGAAAAGAAAATAGACACCGGGAGTCATGGCAACGAGCACTGCACAGTCAGCTGCCGCCCGGTACAAGGGGAGGCCGTTCATTTATTACAGGAAGCTGAGTGAGTGCGGGGGTGCGCACTAAAACAATCACCGCAGGCACACAATAACACAACTGGTTCCCCCACTTATGCCCTGAATGCAGCCCTAATAATAATAATACTCCGTTCTCTTCGGGAAACCAATGTCTTATATTAATGTTTGTTCTGACGTGCTGTAACCATGTTTTATGTTTCTGCAGAACAGGAACCTGCTGCAAACCAGTTTTTAAACTGAGTCAGGCCCGTTTTTACATGGTAATGTAATGGTACTTTTTCTAACTTTCCTGTACAATAAATATGAATGAATGAATGAAACAACAACAACAACAACAACCCAGCAAGCTTCACACTGAAATTGGCTAGTTTTGAAGAAAATGGGGATTGTGCGTTAAGGCAGGCCAGCTTGGTTCTTTCGTGAATGATTGTAAAGATTTGCAAAGAATACGTTTAGGGTATTGTCAGATATCTTCTTAAATTGGCTTCTTATGTTTGTCCAGTTTGGCTCACTGGTGGAGCAGTACACACATGTACTGTGAGGTTTATTCAATTATTCAACAATTATCTCGTTGCACTTTTCATAAAAGATCAGGTCTAGACCGTACTCTGTGATGTTTTTAACAGAAACCCAACTTTGTTGTTCTCTTTTATGTAAATTCAAATTCATGCCGCAACGCATAGGTCAAGGGTTAGAATCAGACCTGTGATCATTTCCTGCGTGTCTTCCCCATGTTTCCCCCCCAAGTGTCCTGTCAAAAATTAAAGGCGTCAAAGCCTTAAACATAATCTTTCAAAAAATTGACATTTTATAGGGTATTTGCATTATAAGAATCCACGTGTGTGTTTTCACATCAAACGAAATGTTCAGAACTCAGCTTTCTGTATCGTGACGCACACATTTTTTCCTAAGGTATTGTCATTCTTTGAGAATGAGTTTTGTCAAATATCATTTGACTATCTGGGACGTTTTGGGACCGATTGGCGGGGATTTGCTAAGGACAAAATACACACGTTGATACACTTCTAAGAGCAACTTACGTGTAATCATGTATCCAGCTAATTTAAATAGCGCATGTTTCTGCATGGAACAGTTAACATCAGTTAATATCATAAGTGGTTTTCTTTTGAACTGTGCCAATGTTCCACCAGAACCAGTTCCACCCAGAGACTATTATGCAGTGTCAGTGTCGCTGCTTCCGGAGCTTGGAGCTTCCCAAGACGATTGTGATTGCTTTTAAGAAAGTCAAACAACCCATTGTGTTCTTTTCTCCTATCCCAGAATGCATGTGTTGGTCTGGATAAGCGAGACTATGGTTGGTATGATCAAAAGTGAAGAGCTAGAATCCACGGACATGCTGAAGGGCAAGGAGCACAGCCAGTGTATCTGTATATACATGTAAAAATACACTATGTGTGTGTGTATTTAGGCTTTATCACCCCACACTTTGTTGAAGGTCCTGTTCAATATAAAACTTAGTTGTATACAATAAATGTAGTAGGGGGTGCTCCGTCTCTCTTAGTTGAGGGGTCCTAGGCTTAAATACAGTTGAAGACACATGCCCTATAGAATTACAGCGCTTCCTGGTTCACTATAGAATTACAACGCTCCCTGGTTTACTTTGCCAGTTAGTGTTCTCACACACACACACAGGACCAATTTCAAAGATTTGTTGTACACGTTGGTCCCTTGGACACCAATGCAAATGGGAAAATAGAGTCCAGGTTTAATTAACCTTTAACTCTGCAACTGCTTAACTGCTGAATGTAAAACCCCTGCTGCACCTTCTCTACTGTATTTGATTATATGGTTATTTTATGATTTGTTTGTGCCATACATCATGCACTGATCGAAATGTGAGTTCACAGAGTTCTACTGATCTCACTGCAGAGCACGTAGTTCTACAGATCAGTCTATCAGATATTTTCCTGTTTCATATGTAGAATCAGATAAGACGCAGGTTTACAGAGCTACTTTATCTGTGCCCTCAGACTCCACAGAGTCAGATTGACAGCAATTATAAACACTGGTTGATTTCAGATGAAAGACTCAATCCGCTGCCTCAAGTGGGTTGAATTGCTTTAATGGGGGGGGGGAATCAATAGGAAACATGATCCGGACAGGTTGATTGGAGACTGACAGTGGTATTTAAAGATCAATGTCAGTGTGAACACAGTTCTGTGTAGTTTTTTTGCAACACACATTGAATCCTTTGTCACTGCCAGATATGTGGGCATCAAAGTATTTTTGATCTTCATTTGAGAGGATTTAACCAAATGTATGTTTTATGAACTGATGATGATGTGCTTCGGTACTCACAGCAAGGCCCAACATCCCCATTAATAATTTGAGGTGAATTTACTCTGCTGACTAAAGTGCAATAGATTTGCAACAGTGCAGATTATGCACAATGTGGGAAAAACTCCAATTCTTCAACTAGATTTCAATCATGACTTATATGCAGTTAGAGTAAGATGTACTAAGCATACGTAATATTCAGATTTTTACCTTTGTGGGAAATTTTTGGGGATTTGATAAACGACACATTTTTGGAAAGGTTATTGCATAAGGAGTCAGAATATCAATGTTTGCATTTGTTCAGATGTCTATATGGCGGAAATATGGAAGTTTTAAAAATGGCCATCGTAACATTTTAAATTGTAATGTCTCGACTTGGTACTTTACCACATTAACCCTTAGATGCAGGAGTAGGTAAAATGACCCTGTGTGGTTGTTTTCTTGCAATTTTGTTTTTTTATGCAAACGTCTTGAAATCCGGGAATAATTGTTTGTTTATTCCAAGTCAAAGCCAGTCCAAAGTAGTGCTACTTTGGACATCTTTGTGGGTCTGAGGTGTTTGTCACATTTTAGCTGCCAAAGCTCCGCTGCTCGCTGTCTTCGGTCGCCAGGGTGACAGGGGGAGTGGCCAGCGGCTAGTGCGGAAAAAGGCAATGTGTGCTTCTTTTACCAATACATATGTAACAATATGTTTGCATTTCTGATACAAACAACGTCAAACTTGGCACTGAAATGACTTGTATCCGTAGCATAACACCTGTCAAGTTTGAAATCGATCGGACTAACAGTTTGAGAGATATGCCAACAACACAGACAGACATAGACAGACAGACGTTCCTTCAGTTTATACATAGATGTGAGTTTTGTGTAATTTTTTCATAAGAAGCATGTTATTTGTGTTATATACCTAGGATAGTTTTTCTAGATGTATTCCACTTTTTTATTAACACTTGATATGACCAAATATTTCAATGTACTGTATGTGGAAAAAAAACTTGGTCATGGTGCTCTTTGGATGCTTGTATATAGACCGTAGTGGTCCCCTGATACTGTATCTGAAGTCTCTTTTATATAGACCTTAGTGGTCCCTAATAGTGTATCTGAAGTCTCTTTTAAATAGACCTTAGTGGTCCCCTAATATTGTATCTGAAGTCTCTTTATATAGACCTTAGTGGTCCCCTAATACTGTATCTGAAGTCTCTTTTATATAGACCTTAGTGGTCCCCTGATACTGTATCTGAAGTCTCTTTTATATAGACCTTAGTGGTCCCTAATATTGTATCCGAAGTCTCTTTATATATACCTTAGTGGTCCCCTAATATTGTATCTGAAGTCTCTTTTAAATAGACCTTAGTGTCCCCTAATACTGTATCTGAAGTCTCTTTTATATAGACCTTAGTGGTCCCCTAATACTGTATCTGAAGTCTCTTTTATATAGACCTTAGTGGTCCCCTAATACTGTATCTGGAGTCTCTTTTTTATAGACCTTAGTGGCCCCCTAATACTGTATCTGAAGTCTCTTTTATATAGACCATAGTGGTCCCCTAATACTGTATCTGAAGTCTCTTTTTTATAGACCTTAGTGGTCCCCTAATACTGTATCTGAAGTCTCTTTTATATAGACCATAGTGGTCCCCTAATACTGTATCTGAAGTCTCTTTTATATAGACCATAGTGGTCCCCTAATACTGTATCTGAAGTCTCTTTTATATAGACCTTAGTGGTCCCTAATACTGTATCTGAAGTCTCTTTCCCCAAATTCAGCCTTGGTGCAGAATTCCAGCCACCAGAACCAGTCCCACATTGAGTTTTTCTTAGCATTTGCCATTTTTAGACCAAACACAATTAAACAATTCATTTTTAATGGTGGTATGTCTAAGTTTGAATATGACCAAATTCCCACCCGATCATTATCCTAAAGTGATTAATTTGCTGACAAAACCTAATAACTCCCACGTTCCCTAAAGCAAATAAAAACAAAGAAAATAAAAAAGAAGGATGAAATAGAGCCTTAATTCCCATCACTAGTATGTGTTGGGGAATGTGGGGTAGAAATCAGTGATTAAATACTATTTATTTTTATACCGTTTAATGAATTCCACTGGGGAAATTAGGCAAATTATAGCTCTGAAAGATGTGGAACTTTATCACATGTAACAGCAACGCTTGATCTAAATACCACAATACATATTGCAAGCATGGACATACTGTAGGTCTATCTTTCTCAATAATTAGATCTGCACTCCGTGAAGTGTTTTCCGTGAAGGTGACATCCATTAATTTATCGCACACACACACACCGCACCTGTATCCCTGAGGTAAATAAGCACAGTAATTAAATAACTGAGTTCAATTTGTTGCCTATTAATAAATACTACCGCAGGCTTGAAGTGTTATGTTGCCTCAGTGAGTACCAGGCTCTGAGCTTTTCAAACTTTATAATAACATTAAAACAGCATGTGCCTGTGTATAAGTAAAGCAAATTATCATTTATGATCTTTACAAAGATATTAAGTTGTAGCTACTTGAAGCTGTTCACTTATGAAGTCATTGAGGGTTTTATTTTTAGAATTACTCTGTTACATGTAAAAGTGTTGCATTAAACAGGTTACTTAAGTAAAAGTATGGAAGTATCATGAAGAAAAATGGACTCAAATTGTTATCAATTTATTTGTCAGGGAGAATGCAACACACATTATTACATAAATAATTATTACAGTGAAGGCCATAACAATGTGTAGATATGTGTAGGCCTTTCTAAAAAATATAATCCAAACATAATTTTTAAAAGGAACCACATAGTGTGAGTTACAGTACATAGTCATGCAGCAAATACATTGTATACAAATATATTATATTTATATTTCACCAAGTTGAGACCACATTACACAAACCAACACAGCACAAACCCCAAGCACCCAGCCGGTCATACCTGCTCACCTATACCTGCTCACCAATGGGGGGTGGGGGGGGGGGGGGGG
>NC_048427.1:19501184-19511633 GCF_013103735.1 Etheostoma cragini | reverse complement strand
CCCCCCCCCCCCCAGTGGCCACTCTCTTTGTAGTTGTTTATGGCAAAATGTAAAGTACTCAATGCATTTTAGAAACTGGGAACAATCAAAAGAATTCTGTGTTTAATCAGCTAATATTTTCAACAGTACTTGTAGGCTGTTATTTGGTTGGGTACGTTAATTTAATACCAGTACAATGTAACTTCTTACATCTGACTCATGGGACATAATGGAACAATAATTGCACCCTCTCTCTAACTGTGTACTCTTATACCTCTTCCCATTTTATTTGCAACCGCGGCAACATTCGCTCTGGATGATTAAAAACTATTAATAAAGAACCCAGTACAATTAATCCTATGACGGTAACAAAACAGATACAACAGAACAACCACTTCTTTCGGGATGCTGAGGTGTTGTCACTTCCTGGTTCTCCGTTCCCAGGTGTCCTGCTGGCTTCGTGGTCCTCGACATTGTTGAAATCCACTACGAACTCACCTTGGTTTTGGAAATTGGGAACATTGGTCTCGCTCTCTCGAGCGTCATTAACCCACCAGGGATTTCCTCTGTTTTCACGTCTGTTGTTGTGTTGGTTAGAGGAGCGCTTTTCCTGGATCACAATGAACAACAGCAGTCCAAGGCAAGCGAGGTCACCCCATATGTTGCGGATGTGGACAACGTCAGCGCTGCTTCCAAAGCGGTTTCTGAGTTGCAACAGTTGCTGTTGGTTTTCTCCCACAGAAAACTCTCTGATCTGTCTCAGGAGGTTAGTAGTGATTCTGAAGGTATTTCCTGGATCGTAAGGTGTCCCCTGATGTTCGGAGGGGTCGTAATGCTGTGTCACATACACTTGGTCTATCCTCTGCAATGCTTGGCATCCTTTGTACTGCTCCCTGACACGAATTATGATCCTGTCCCGGTTTCTTCCCACATACTCCCTAGGGGGAAGGACAACATAAAGTGGAAATGGCGTTGACGTTGCTTGATTCAGATTGCCAATTGTGTAGTACCGAAATCCACTTCCTAGAGGCAGTTGGTCCAGCAGCCCCTCAAAGTTCCCATAGTGGTGGGAGCCGTAATC
The DNA here is from genome assembly GCF_013103735.1 of Etheostoma cragini. Lineage (NCBI taxonomy): Eukaryota > Metazoa > Chordata > Actinopteri > Perciformes > Percidae > Etheostoma > Etheostoma cragini. The sequence goes on along the minus strand of NC_048427.1, from coordinate 19,510,573 downwards.
TCCTCTGTTTGCCTCAAAGGTCAGCCAAATGATATCATTGTTGTCTATCTCAACTGTGTTGGCAAACCAGTGAAGCAGGATGAGACTGTGTTTGGGGACAGATTGACCAAAGTTGATTTTCTTCAAATCGTTTAGTGAATCGAGCCTTTGTACAGCCGACACATAAGTCAAGGCAAAGAACAGAGTTACACAGCAACTAGTGAGACTCGCTGACATCTTCATCATCCTGTGAAGAGATTTTAAAAGATATTTCTTGTGTTATTCATCCATACGGTACATTCTCAATCCAGTCATGCATTTGTAACAAGAGAGTAGTCAAATTATTATTTTCATGATTTGATCAGCCATACGAACTAGCATTACTCATCATTAATACAGATGGTTAAAATAACAATTTGGCCAAGACTGATGTTTTTGTTGCTGAGCCCGACCGCAAATGACAACAACATTAACCCGTGCAAAATCATAGACAGTTAAAGAAGTTGACCAACAGATCGTGTTGTTCTGGACGGAGACCAGGGAAGGAAACAACCTAGGGGGACTTTTCTGGTGATGGCTGAGCGTTACTGCGCAGCCTCCAACTGAGCTTGACGACGTAGATGTGACGTGGGCAACGTGTCTGAAAGTTGTAAGTCTTCTGGTAGCTGTGCAAGAGAAATCTCAATCATAACCGATCAGCAGAGACAGAGAGCGTAGGTACTGTACATGTTAGGAGATAACATAGGCACAGGCTAAATACTGCTAACTACTAGCAGTATTATGCTAGCTACGGAGCCATAACGTGCGCTACAAGGTAATGGGGCCTTTTACACATTGTCTTGTTTCTTTAGAAATAAACACCGGACAAATAGAAACGTTTTTGCTGTCAAAGTGGCGTCAAAATGAATGGTAGTCAATGGGATGCTAACTGCAGGTGATGGCTTAGTAGCATGAAAATGGCGCCATGGAAGCTATGCTTACAGTGGAGAGGCTTACCTCCTTGTGCAAAATTAATGCAACAACATGGATAAACTTTGGACATGAGTGAATGTCATTGTATTTGCAGAAAGGACGATGGAAGTCAACAACGTGAATATTGGCCATCGGCTGATTAGTCGGTGCGTCCCTAACATAATTATTGAAACAGGTTTGGCTTGTTGTTATCAATGTCCTGCTCATACTGACCATGGAGAGTTATATCAGTATTTGGAAACAATCACAGTCCTGGTTCTGTGCAAAAATGTACTCGCAAATAGTGCTGCAACAACTAATCGATTAAAATGAAATTACAACATAATCAATCATACAATGGCTGCCAACTAATTTCATCACCAACGAGTTGGGTCTCTGTTATGATGCACGGCGTCACACACATTATGCTCCAGTATCAATCTGACCCTAATTTCAAATAATTGGTGATTGCTAAATATGTCGCCCCGGGCATTTTGTGTCTTTGTCAGAAAAAAGAAATTAAATTACAGGTAAATTAAAAAACAAACGCAACCGACAGAAATGTCTTCCATCTGTTTTCTCTCCGTTTTGTGATAATCAGTGTTGCAGGTGTCCTGATAAAGTTATTTCACTTTAAGATAGTCTTGATAACCATGTTGGGAGGGGTGGGGGTAAGACGAAGCAATGCTTTCTTTTTGGGGGGCATTTGTCTAAGGTTTTAGTTGTTTAAGATTAAATGAATCAGTACAAAAATCCGTCTTTGTTTCACCTGACAATGTTTCCTTGTTGAGTTGAGGAATAGTAACACAGAGAGGAGAAAACACTCAAAGAAGGCCGTAGTTAAATACTTCAGCAATCATGTTAAACAGTGCCACAGTGAACACTTAGAACAGATCAGAAAAGAAGAGAGCTCACCTTCGTTGCAGTAGTCTTCTTCAGTAATTCTGAGTTATCTGGGGATTTTATGAGCATGCTTAAGTCCAAGTTTGACTGAGTGTGTCCTTTGGACTGCTGCGTCAGAAATATTATAGTGCCTGGCTTATTATTAGCTATAGTCATCATTCATGACAGAACAATTTCCAATTGCATTATGGGTTTAAAGGCTAAGGATGTTGTCCTTGGGTCAATTTGACCCGTTTCCTATTTCAATGTTCTTTTTAGTTCCCAAAATAACATGATGATTCCAACCAACGCTCTTTGGCAAGTACACATCTCTACTTTCATACATTTTGGGGTGTTATATTTAATTTAATAGCATTTGGAGAAAAAAAATTGAAGTACTTTTAAAATAGTATTGAGTAAAAGTTGACATATTCCAGTCTGTAATTATCCATCATCATCCATTCCTTTAATTTTGGTCTAAATAATTCGTAATTTCTGCTTTTCTTACTCAAACATGAGGTATAATTTACTAAAAATGAGATTAATTGACCATAAATTCAAAAAATAACTGTAAAACCAAAGTTAAAGTTAATGTCACATAGTGTTAAATGTCAAAAAAAAGGGACAAAAACTTTATGAAAAGTTGAAAACATCCATAAAAAGCGTCAACAAAAGTGTTGATTTTCAGTTTTGATGGGAAGACAACACAAGGGTTAAAGGACTAGTCCTTTTTTATTGTTGCTTATCAATTATTTTGTAAAGACGTCTGTAGTGTCAAAACCTTCATGGACAAAGTCTGATTAGTTTCACTTTCATTTCTGATATTTACACACATGAATACTGCCGGCCTACATACCTTAGTGTGAGGGGTGTGGAGGAGTGGAAACAGAGAGGGTATTCCACCTAACTATAACTGTAGACATATGACTCATAATGATGATAGCAGTAAGTAGCTGTGATGCCCTTCAGTGTCATTTAAGTGTTTTTTTGCCGTCTATGGTGTTGTATCCCTCTTTGTTATGACCACCTGAGCCAGGTGACCTGACATCTTTAGCATTGCAACAGTGGTTGTGGATTTTCTCCTACAGAAAACTCTCTGATCTGTTTTCAGAGGTTAGTAGTGATCTGGTTTGTATAATCTGGATTATAATGTGTCCCCCCACACTTACTCTGCCCTATGCAAAGCTTGCGGTGTTCTTCTCCATCACACGAATGACAATTCTTTCCCTGTTGCCTCCCAAATGCTGTGTTAGGGGATGGACAACACAGCATGCAGTGTTTCCCAGAGTGTTTTGTGAGACTATAGGAGTGTCCTTTTTGATTAAACAAGTTAAGACTGATTCACAATGAGATGGTACTAACACAAATTCACTTATGCACTGTCAGAAAAAACAATACAGGTCCATTATTGTTCCTTAAGGTAAAGAAAACGTAGAAAATGTTCCCTTTAATGTACAATTATGCACCTGTGTGTGTGTGTGTGTCTCTCTCTTTGTCTGTTCATCCATCGGTCTCTCTCTCTCTGTGTGCCTGCAGGTCACCTGTCACACTCTAGACACAGCTGAGAAGTCAAGACAGACAAAATCACCATAAACCTGGGTGTTTTATTTTGAAATTTGTTTTATTTTATAAAGCGACCGGCTGCCCTGTGGCAGCATGGGCGCTGAAATGAAAGTAGCTCGGCTGTATGGCACTTCGTGGTCATTGGCGGGGAGTTCTGTCATTTTGGTTTTATTCTACGAGGATTTAGTTTTTCATGCTGAATGACTTATTTTCAAGATTCTAATTAGCACATTTCTGTTAAACCCAAGGTCTAATGTGGTGTTTTGCATAATTCTTTGTGGCGAGAGTTAGTTTTACAGATCTTTTGATTAAATCGACAAATAGATTAGACAACAAAATCCTGTTAGTTGAGTGATAATTTACTAAGGATTTGAGGTCAGACCTAGAAAGTCAAGGACAGTCCTAAAAAACATGCAGTTGAGGGAATTAGAATTAGAATTTCCCTTGTGTGCATTTCTTAACATAAGGGATAAAAACTCATAACCAAATGAAATAAAATGTAGCACCTGACTACCATATGAAATCTTATGAGGGGACGGGCTTTTTCTGGCTCAGGCTATACTTGGTCTCAAGATCAAGGTTTTCTTAACCCCCATTTTATACTTGATCTTCTCTCACACACTCCTCTCACACACTCCTCTCAACTTGTGCTTGCTGTTCGCCTTGTCTTGGATTCAGGGGGATGGGATCTTCAAGCAATCACACTTCTAGATTGAAATTGATTAAAGAAATCCTCGGGTCTTCTGATGTACACCTTTGATTCACTTCATTTCACATTTCCTCTTTCTAAAGACTTGACTTAGAGCCAAACAACTGGAACCGAAGAACTGTTCATGAAGGCTTGTTAGAGATATGACAAAAGAATCCCAAAGCCTCAGTAATTGGAAAACTTCTTATATGACGCTAAAGGAGACGACCAAGCGTGACAAAGGCACCTGGCCAAGTGTCCGTATTTTACGAGATGGGACTGAGAATGTGTTACTGTATCATAGATATGTATAGAAAAACAGATGAAAAACTTGAGGATGGAACATGAGATGGGGCTGTCTTTGATCTACTGGAGCTATTTGGACTCTTTTCTTCTTTCTTCTTCAAGTGTTTTTCTTCATCTTGTGAGGAAAATCCGATGACTTTGAAGCTGTACACATGTCTCTTATGTCCTATGTCCTATTATGTTTGACTTCTTCTAATAGTGACCTAATATTAGACTTCCAAACAATGGTGGAAGATGTATTCACGTTTTATCCTTGAGTAGCAATACTACTGTGTGGAAATACTCAATACTTAAAATTTGACTTAAAGTATTAGTGTAAACCCCTACAACACTTAAGAGTGAAAGTACTCATGCGGAATGAAAAACTATTTAGGGGCCCTCTAGCTCACCCAGTAAGTGTGTATGCCATTTTCTGTGTGTCACCCCACCCCCCATCTCTCTCCTCCACTAATAAAGAGAAAATGCCCTGAACAAAATCTTCAAAAAAAAGAATGAAAACCATTGATGCATTATCATGTTCATAACGTTAATGGTGCAGTTGGTATAGGTGGAGCTAATTTTAATTTTAAAAGCCTGTCAACCATACAATGCACGAAGTGACGAATGAACAACTTTACAAGGTGCCATATGAAAGAAACCATGACAGTCAAGAATCTGCGACATGACTTTGTAAAGGTGTGTATGCAACAATACTTCCAGTACTTCAGACATACCATATTTTATGATCTGCAGAGCCTTGACTGTTACAGAGAGTATTGGAGATGGATGCCCATGTAATTTGCCGTGAATTTATTTATGTCATACACGTAATACATGTCATTATAAACAATGTTTCAATCGCTACGTTTCTGGTGAAATACAAGTACATTTGTTAAGTTACCTGAAAATATATCAGGAATTACTTTAGTTCAGTGTTTGTAACAATTACTTACTCTAAGACAGAATTAGACAAGAGACATGTTTCAAAATGAAAGTGCAAAAGATCTTTTTGCTACACAGTTTTCACATTACAGCAGGCAAAAATATGGCTGTACATTACCCATCAAAATCATCATCCCATAATCAGAAGTGTGATCCATAAGGACATCTGCCTCAATCATTGAGACAAAAAACTATTGCAACATTACTGTGAGTTTTTGTCTAATACTGTAAAAAAAAAAAAATCTGTAGTACACACTATACTACAGTATATGCACACCTCATGCCCAACCTCCCTGTTGCACCTGCAAACTTTGGAAGATGAAGACAGCAGAGCGTGTCCTAGAGTGGCGTCTCAAGGCCTCAGGACTCACTGTTCAGACAAGCCTACAGAGACCACCAGAAGGCTTACGCAGTGTCTATCAGAGATGTACTGCCACAGTACTGCTCAAACAAGATCAGCAACTGTAAGAAACTTTTCTCTACTAGAAGGCTCATCTTCAAATCGTAAATTCACTTTCACTCAGAAAGCCACAGTGCAGAGGTGCAACAACTTCAGCACTTTTTTCAGGAAAAAAGTAGACCCTATCCGCTCCCTCCTATCTAGCTTCTCCACCCTGCCTGCCAACCTAAATTTTGGGTTTTCACAACCTTTTTCCTGCTTTGCTGTCATCTCACAGTAAGAGGTTGAGGATATCATCAAAAGAATGAAGCTGTCATCCTGTGCCCTTGACCCCTTTCCCGCAGCTCTGGTAAAATCCAACCTTAATGCCATAAGTCCCCTGATCAATCACGGCCCTGTTCCATCTACCCTGTAAAATGCTGTCATCCGGCCAGCTCTCAGAAAACCACATTAGGTCCAGAAGTCTTTTTCACCTACAGACCCATCTCAAATCTTTCATTCCTTTTCAAGATGCTTTAGGATCATCTAACACAAACAACCTGTATGATAAGTTCCAGTCTGGTTTACGCCCAGGCCAAAGCACAGAAACACGGACCTACTGATGCTGAAAAGAAGAAAACAAGTCTAAAAAATCCATAAAGGAACAGGAAAGAAACTGACACTGGGAATAACTCAAAGGGAAATACTGATCACATGGAAGAGTCCAAACAAAGGCGTCATCAACAGGAGAAAGCCAACAGGGAACAAAACACAAAATGGATCTGACAGGAGACAAAGGGAACACAGAGGTTGAATATAAGAGGTAACGAGCAAACAAGCAACAGGTGGTACATCAGGTGAATCACATCAGGGTGGGGACGACAATCACAGAGGCTGGAAACACAAGACAGGTAGTAAAACTAGACAGGACTAGACAAAGACCCGGATTATCAAAATCAAACAGGAAACAGAACATACAGACAGTCAAAGAAAAACACCAGACTGGAAGAACAACAACAAAATAACAGAAAACAGAGCGAAGAAGCAGGATAAAAACCAACACCACAACAGTGACTGTACTAATGAATCAAAGAACACCAAACTGCAAGGCAAAGGCCCATTTTCACGTGAAATGCAAAATAGTGACATAATTTCATTTTATACAATGTCTGCTTCACATTTTCCTGTTCTAAGAAAAAAACAGAAGCTAATTCTGTTGGTAGACTACAAAAAAATAGCATAGCTCTTAAGAAATTGAATGCTGTTCTTTGAAACATAGTGACATAATTGCATTTTGTACTATGTCTGCTTCATGTCCTAATCCTACCATTTTTGCTCTTAGCAGTCACAGTTTACAGACCTTACAATTTACTGCTTTTTGTAAAAGGGATAACAATTAGCCTGTTAGTCCAGCCCTCAACAGCAGTGGCTGTTTCTCATGTGGTCCCTTGGGAAAAATAATTTCCCACCCCTGGTCTAATCAGTTCCTTTCAGCTAATTCACAGTCTCGGATGAAAACAAAGGGTGATCGTGCTATGGAACAAACTTCCCATTCATATTAGGTATTCCTCTACTGCCAAGACATTTACGCCTTGTTTTAATATTCTTAGGCATGTGATTTAGTGTAGTGATTCTTGTATAGAAGTGTGTTTGCATAAAGTGTGTCTATATTTGTGTCTTCTTTGTTTTTGCAACATAATAGAACTTTGTACAGCACTTTTTTAGCCTAGGTTGGTTTTAAAAAAGTTCTATGAATAAATTGACTTAACTTGACTAAATGGACTGCAATTATATAGCATGTTTCTAATCTTAGCAACCTGATTAATAGGTGGCCACCAGACCTTGTGAGTCACAACGGCCCACATCACCAACCTTTCATGCCATGCCGTGTGTTAAGATAATGAACTCCATTAAAAAAAAAAAAGGCCAAGCAACACAGGAACTTCAAGCTGTTCCTGGAGGAATGTTCTGCGGAGTATGAGGATTTTCTTATCCACACTGAAATCAGGTGCATGGTAGAGATAAAAAAATGTATAAAGTATGTGATATGATCAGTGCAGTCTAGGCATCCAACACATTTAGCAAGAGGAAAACAAGGTTTCAGCGCTTCCTCTCAGTGTATAACTTGTTGGAAAACCATGCAACTGATCTTTTAATGTATTGTGACCTACTGTCCAATGCTTGGGCTGGAGTTTGCAGACTGACTTTAAGTAACTTTGGCCTTGTGCAACATTTATTGTCGACCTCTTAAAAAGTTTCAATTAGATACATTTTACCCTACCACCCAGGAACTTGAGCCAAACACTTCCCCCGTGAGCTTTTGTTAGTGCAGATGCTAATGGAACCATTACGTATCTCGTAAATTACCCTAGTAATTATACCCGGAATGGTACCAAACTTCTACAGAAGTAAAAATAGGTCATGTACTCAAAGAGCAAGGCATTGGAAAGTGTTTAAGTACACCACAAGTTTATCTAAATAGCACTTGCCTGATGGCTTCTCCTCTGCGCTGCTTAGCTAGCTAGCCCCTTTAGCTAGCTAGCACTTAGATTATCCTCCATTAGTTGTAGCTCCTCTTTAAAATTTGAAATTGAGCCAATCATCGTCGAGGTTAACATCGTGTCCGATGTTAACCTCAAACTCTGCCATTTTGTTGATCTCTTCTTCCGTTCCCTCGATTCGAAGAAGCAAGAAAACAGAAGAAGAGATCCATGAAATGGCAGAGTTTGAGGTTAACATTGAACGCGGCTCAATTTTGAAGGTCGCCCGTTCCTACGTGAGCCTGAATACCCAGACGAGGAGCTCCAATTTATGGAGGAGAATCTTTAGTTCCTTTTCCAAGACACCAGATAAATTAATCCAATCAACTAAGATCTGTATTTTAAAAGGGAACACCACCTGGTAAACTGTTTCAGAGTTCAGTTATTGGTGGGTAAAGTTAAGTTTTACCCAAATGTGTAACATTATAAATATTGATGAAACATCTTTGATAATTTGCCAATAATAAAATCCGTACCGTTACCAATTTCCAACACTAGGCCTTATCAAATATGACTGATGATGCACTCTGGGTTCAGATTAAATTTCACTAATTTTTTGTCATGATCACTTGGTTTTGGGTTTTAGTACACTCTATCATGTTTTGGTGCTGTGTGATATTGGGAGCAGTGTACAAGAAGTGACTTGTACACATACAGTGGTGTGAAAAAGTGTTTACCCCCTTCCTCATTTCGTGTTCCTCTTTTCCTGTGCGTTTGTCACAGTTAAGTGTTTCGGAACATCAAACCAATTTAAACAATAGTCAAGGACAACACAAGTAAACACAAAATGCAATTTGTAAATGAAGGTGTTTATTATTAAAAGGTGAAAAAAAATCCAAACCATCATGGCCCTGTGTAAAAAAGTGATTGCCCCCTAAACCTAATAACTGGTTGGGCCACCCTTAGCAGCAACAACTGCAACCAAGCGTTTGCAATAACGTGCAATGAGGCTTTTACAGCGTCCTGGAGGAATTTTGGCCCACTCATCTTTGCAGAGTTGTCCTAATTCAGTTACATTAGAGGGTTTTCGAGCATGAACGGCCTTTTTAAGGTCATACCAGAACATCTCAATTGGATTCAGGTCAGGACTTTGGCTAGGCTGCTCCAAAGTCTTCATTTTGTTTTTCTTCAGCCATTCGGTGGTGGACTTGCTGTTGTGTTTAGGATCATTGTCCTGCTG
>NC_048427.1:19474693-19501084 GCF_013103735.1 Etheostoma cragini | reverse complement strand
GGCGGCCGGCCACTCCTGAGAAGGTTCACCACTGTTCCATGTCTTCGCCATTTGTGGATAATGGCTCTCACTGTGGTTTGCTGGATTCCCTAAGCTGTGGAAATGGCTTTATAACCCTTTCCAGACTGATAGATCCCAATTACTTTCTTTCTCAATTGTTCCTGAATTTATTTGGGTCTTGGCATGATGTGTAGCTTTTAAGGATCTTCTGGTGGACCTTACTGTGTCAAGCAGCTCCTATTTAAGGGATGCCTTGATTGTGAACAGGTGTGGCAATAATCAGGCCTGGGTGTGGCTAGAGAAATTAAACTCAGGTGTGGACAACCACAGTTATAGTATGTTTTAACAAGGGGGGCAATCACTTTTTCACACAGGGCCATGATGGTTTGGATTTTTTTTCACCTTTAATAATAAATACCTTCATTTACAAATTGCATTTTGTGTTTACTTGTGTTGTCCTTGACTATTGTTTAAATTGGTTTGATGTTCTGAAACACTTAAGTGTGACAAACATGCAAAGGAACAGGAAATGAGGAAGGGGGCAAACACTTTTTCCCACCACTGTAATATGGTATTAAATATGACATGACCTAGAAGCTCTTTTATATGCAAGTCCCACCAAAAAACATGAGTGCAATCTGTGCTAGATGTGGCTCTTTAAAGCTCTTACATCAACCACTAATGTCAGATCAAGATTTTGAAAGCTTCTTGCCACTCAGATGAATATAAGTTGAAAGGAGAAACCCAGCTACAGATGTTTCCAGACTCTTTAGACAGTGATTGGGAGGGTTTGGACTGAGTGATGTGTCTTATTTAAACACAGAACAAAGAAATCCCATGTTCTCTTACGTACAACGTCCTCCTTGTCTTTGTTCTATTCCCGTGCTCATGTTTTTTATAATTGTGGGAAGTCTATATGTGGGGCTGCTCTACTGCTGAGCAGGTAATTTTAAGTGTGCTGACAACCTTGCCCACTCTGCCTGTGACGCAACTGTCAAAGTGAACCCTTAATAATGTCCTTTGGTGAAAGGTTGGTGGTAGACAAAAATAATGTGGCCTCAAAATGGTTCCCTGGTTGGATACAGTATGGAGGGAGATAAAGCTGAGAAAATACAACTAATTATCTTTATAGTCAAAACAACAGACTATAAAAATTATGGCACTTAGCACTCAACCTTGTCAAGCAAATGTGGCTTATGGTTGCAACGGCGCTGTAGAATGCTAAGCCAAAGGCTAAACAGCCTAACCCTAACCTAACGCTAACCCATCTGCATGTACTGCAGTACAGAAATTCTTCAGACTTTACAATAAATTAACAGCTAACAAGAATTTTTAGGCAACCAAAATGTTGTAATTAACTTAGGTTAAGCGACAGCACGGACACCCAAAAACAAGCTAGTTTAATCTACACAGGGCCATGGTTAGCGTTGCTAAGCCTCTTTCCTGATTGACAGGTAGGCGCGTAGCCACGCCCCCAAAGCATCCCCCGCTTTCCCTTAGGAAGTCAGACATTGGTCAAAAACTATTTTTCCTCTGATGTGTATCTAGTTTTGATTCTGCGATCACTCGAGTCCTTTAGTGCAGTGAAAGGTTTCAGAGCTCATTGCTTCAAGTGATTTGATATGTGATCTGTTTGCTTATAGATTCTTCAGCTACCGGCTCTAACTTTTTTGTCTGTCTCAGAAAACCCAAAAATATTTACAAGTATAGTTATTCATCATGTTGTGGTGCACAGCACAGACCTCCTTCTCCCTCTCTCCCCTCCTCCTGAGGTTCTGCATCCAGGGTTGTATGCGATTACATCATGGGTGTATGACAGCTACATGACCTCTTTTTCACCCTCACAGCTGGAAAAGACCTTTGATCATAGCAGTGGCTGCTAAAAAAAACTGCTTGTGTATGAGTGTGCAGTAGCGGGAGAAGTAAAGTAGAAGACAGTACATGAAGCATTTCCTGTTTTCATATCTTTGGTGAAAACCAGGGCTTGGGTTGATTCTCAGTTTTATGAAGAAATTAATAACATTGATGAGTTACGGAATCAGTGTTGTTATAAAAATGCATTATGTTCCATAGTAGGAGATGATTTCATATTTAGTGTTTAGGTAGAGATGTGATTGGTTGTAGTGTAAATTTTGTTGAGGTGCAACATTTTCTATAGCCCTATAAATTCTGATGGAAAACATGTAAAATAATAGGTTTTATAAAATCAAATTCCATCCATCCATCCATCCATTCATCCTGAGGTTCTGCATCCAGGGTTGTCTGCGGTCATCAACATGGGTGTATGACAGCTACATGACCCATTTTTGACCTTCACAGCTGGACAAAAACGTTGATCATAGCAGTGGCTGCTAAAATAAACAAAACCCTGCTTGTGTGTGTGTGTGTGTGTTATTGTTTGTGTGCGTGTTTATTTGTGCATAAATATAGAGGATTAGTTTTATTATGAAAAGACAAAAACTGTCGAAATGCTACACATTCATGCAGGTCAAAAAGTAAAGAATACAAAGATGCTTCCCCAGCACATCAATGCCATAGTAAGGTTGCACATAAAGTCATATTTCATATGTCACATTATTGAAGAGGGATCTCTAAACTTTACAAATTCATTGTAATTCAACGGGCCAATTTCTAGAGGCAACAAATCTGAACCCTAAGGGAACCACATCATGGGCATTTCAATAATAGTGAATATTTATTCAGAATTAGCCTACATTTACTCCTCAATTGAAAACCCTAGTATTTATGAATATGTAAATTACACAAACTTATGAACGCAACACTTTTGTTTTGTCCCGATTTTTCATGAGCTGAATTTAAAGATCGGAGACTTTTTGTACGTACACAAAAGGCTTATTTCTCTCATATGTGAATTTGTGTTAGTGAGCACTTCTCCTTTGACGAGCTAATCCATCCACCTCACAGGTGCGGCATATCAAGATGCTGATTAGACAGCAGGATTATTGCACAGGTGTGCCTTAGGCTGGCCACAGTAAAGACCACTCTAAAATGTGCAGTTTTACTATTTTGGGGGGAGTCTTAAAAAACAGTATCTGGTGTGTCTCTCTCTCTCTGAATTTTTTGTTGCATTTTAGGTCTTTATTTGACAGCTTAGACACAAAAGGGGAGAAAGAGGTGGAATGACATGTAGCAAAGGGCCAAAGAACAGAAACTCTGCAAACTTTCCTTTAAGTCACCAGCTAACGCTAGCGGTAGTTAGTTAGCTTGGTTTCATTTTTTAAAACAAATCTAGTTGTAGTCTTACGATTTGTGACCCTGTGACGTCCCCAGTCTTTAAACATTATGAAAGTCTTTAACGTTCCACAGACCAGAGGACAGCTGAGGAAGCTCCGACCCAGGAAAGCAGCAGGCCTGGACAAAGTGTCCCAGATTGCTGAAGACCTCGCTGCAGAACTGGGGGAACCGCTACAACGGATCTTCAACCTTAGCCTGCAGCTAGGTAGAGTGCCCACCCTCTGGAAGGCATCCTGCATCGTTCCAGTTCCCAAGAAGAACAGGACCAGCTAGCTGACTGACTTCCGACCGGTGGACTGGACACACACCAGCCTCCTGTGTAGGAAGACACAGAGCAGGCGTGACTTCTGTTTACCAGTCTGTGGTTACCAGTGTCCTCTTCTACACTGGGTGGGGGGGAACACCTCCAGGCTAGATAAACTGATCCGGCGGGCCGGCTCTGGGGTCGGCATGAAGCTGGGCTTGCTGGTGGCTGAGAGGACGACACTGGACGAACTGGACATTGACAATGCCAGGGACCCCCTGCACAGTCATCAGCACCCAGAGGAGCCTGTTCAGCGGACGGTGGCTCCTTCCCAAGTGCAGGACCAGCAGACTCAAGGACTTCTTTGTCCCTCATGCCATTACACTCTACAACTCCTCTCTCAGGGGAGGAGGAAACGGGGCCGAGGGGACAGTACATCTGGACTCACCTGGACACGTTAACAATCTAACACTTGACACTGACACTTTATGATAAGTTATGGTAAATGTCTTTTATAGCCAAAGTTTTTTTATTGTTATTATTAATGTTATACTGTCTTCCTCTCTTTACGGTATTTTTCTTGCTAAGAACAGATGCTGGAAATGTCAATTTCCTTGCAGGAGTCATCCCAAAAAGATTAATAAAGAAAAGTCTAAGTTAGATGTGAGATGATTGTCTTTAGATGTGAGCTGGAGTTAGAGTTTAGTCTGAGGCTCGGGTCCAATTGAGAATTAAGAAAAAAGTTTAATGAAACCGCATGTCGAAGATGATAAGACAGTAAGACACAAACAACGTGATAACACTGCAGCTGACAGCCCACAGGGTCCAAGCTTCCGTTCTCATTGGTCCGTCGTTGGCATGGCAACGTGCCGAGCGCATCTTTGCTGTCCAACGAGGGAGTACAAGCCTTTAAACTCATCCCCTTTGGGGTTGTTTTTGGTCACAGATAGACCCCAAGGGGGTAGGAGACAGAAAGTTACTTACTGGTGTGAAACAATCGGGTTATTTCTATATGTTAAATAGTTTCAGTTCTAATTGATCTGGCAGAGACGGAGGGGGTAGGTGAGACACAAATGGGCCATCTCTTCAGACTTTCCTAACCTGGCTCCATTATACATACATACATACATATACAAAGAGATACATTATTTCCAAAACATTGTTTTTAACTTATTATAACTCAACACTTTTCAAAGTTTTCTAGTGTCATAATTAAACAGATTTTCTGTGAATCAGGAAACTTCGGAAATCAGCACGGCAGAGACAGCCGCAGGACATCAGAGAGGAAACCAGAAAAAATTTTCTCCATTAGACATAAACAACAGAAACTAGTCGTAGGGCTGTAAAACGTTAAGCCCTTCTCCCAGGAGATCAAGAACAAGCGTTTGGGCGTAGGGTGGAAATGACAGAGGCCCTTTTCCCATTACAAGTCAGCGTAGCATCAAAGTAATTAAAGGGATGGTGGTTATGCTGCAGGGCTTTGGCATTTGAATGTGACCATATGTTTTGCTGTACTTTCTGAAATGACTGATGCGGTCCTTCACAGTCTCACACTCCTAGATGCCACATGACATGTTTAAGCTGCATTGTAAACCATGATAGGCTTCCACAATGTCATGTAAAAACAAGCTTCTAGTGTTAAACTGTGCACATCATTCAATACATTAGAATGGGACTTTAATATTTCTATTAGTGGGTTGCCAATGGTCCTATCACATGCCCCTACATAATAAGGAGCCCTTGATGGTAACACATGTCTACACATGTTGCAATGAAAACTATAACCCCCCTTAAACCTCCCAACACCCCTAGCTATGCAGCTAGAAGGTGAATACAGGGTTTTTCTAGTGGTGTGAAAATCACATGCCAAGAATACCAGCTGTTTCAACATTTGGAGTACGTAACATAGTTCTAATTAGCCAAAAATAATAAGGCTGTTCAAGTACTTGCACAGGTTTTTTACACAGCTAGAAAACACTTACAGTGGGTCCCCTTCTAGCTTCAGGGGCTCCACTTGTGTTTTTTTGGGGCAGCGGCGGTGCACTTTATAGTTCCTTTTTGGAAGGTTTATAGATGTGCCGATAGGAGTGGCCATCTGGGGCCTCCTTTAATTGTTGTGGGGGATTAGAGTGTTAGTGTGTTTAAGTTTTAATAAGAAGTATTGTAAGTTAATAAGTTACATATTTATGATCTTTTTTTGTTCAAACACAATGTTCAAACATTTATTATGTGAGATACATGGTGACATTTGACCAAGCACAAAATACTAAATGATTAAATCATTTTGTGTGCACTGAATGCATGTTCATGGGGGGGGAAAACCTTGATGGGCTTCTTCGCCTAAGGCATCCAGAGTCTTGGATTGCCCCGGAGCAAGGGCTTATGCAATGTTTCATACTACCAGACTAAAATCTCATATTTCATCTGCTTTTGCACTTCAATTGTTTTTAGCTACCCTTTTATTTTTTTTATGTGAAGCACTCTGAATTTCCATGTTGCTGAAAAGTGCCATACAACTAAAGCTGCTTTGCCTGACTAATGTCTCAAAATCCAGTTAAGCTGCAAGAGAATTGATACCAAGGTGCAGACGAGGAATTTACAGGCAAGCAGAACACTATAAAGAGCTTGTAAAAAGAATCACAGATTTCAGTCAGAGAGGACTAGACCACTAAGCACAACGCAAGCAACATAAAACCAAAACCAACATGCAAAACTGCCCCAATATGAACACACTAATTGTAAATTGAGTGCAGCTGGGGATGCGGGCAGCAGAGCTGATTACATGAGCCACAGATGTGAAACAGGTAAGGTATGAGCCCCAGAAACAAATAAAAAAATAGAAATGTAAGTTTGATTACAGATTAGATGTAGGGCAAAACTTTTTTTTATTCATCAAATGGTATCCCTAAACTATGTTAAGACACAATAAAGTGAGATAAATGCAAACAAGTGCAACATTTGATTTTTATGCCACAAAGAAGAAGATGATATCTCAACTAAATAGTTATACTGTAGCCTCCTGGTTATGTTCCAGAAGTAAGAAAATACCAATCAATAGCCATCTGACATAAATAACTACAAATTTCACAATGAAAAAAAAAAAAAATCTCATGTTGTGTAATTATTCACCTTATTCCACCCACTTTAATAGTCTTTATTATCCCACTTCCGCTAAACTGTCACATTACCTTCTGGCAGCTAGCAAGTTAGCTAGTAAGGAGATTTCAATATCAGAATTCGCTTTATTGGCTTCATTTGTTTTATTCAAAACTATATATTTATAATTATTATTATTGTTGTTGGTGTGGATGGCCCTTAACATGCTTGCCATCTAGCATAATGGAGCAATAATAGCATTCCTTTTTACTTGTAATTGTGGCCACTTTTGACTTACTTTCCAATAGCGCTGTTATATTATATAAAATATCTTGGCTTTAGACTTCTAGATGTAAATTCTTCAGCCAATCAATAATGCAGTAGTTTAATTATATCACGTGCATGTAATAGTGTGTGTGCTATATGGTTAATATGTGGGCCTAAACTTAAACAATTAGCTAAAAGCAGCTCATTGGTTGTCACAAGACACGAGTCATTTTTAATATAAAACATATTTACTTAATGTGGTGTGTCAAGTCACCATATTAAATGTGTCTGTGTCCAATGCTTCTGTCTACATGCCTTTTATTTAAACTCACCCATTGTCAAGGTGTAACACTGGCCCAGTCCAAAGCAATTTACTGCGTTTCCAGTTTGCTACACTGATAGCTGCAGCCCTGTTTGGTCAGCGCACACAGTCAAGTAGATCAAAGCACTGGGAATGAAAACACCTGTTTCAAAAATCTAGTGCTTTTTTTTTTCTTCTTTTTAATCCCCAATGGGGAAATTACAAATTACACTCTGTTTTGTTAGTAACCACTACACACAGGCCTGAAACACACATGCACACACACGCTCTGGTCCTATTCATGCATACATGGAGAGATGTCAGAGTGAGTGGGCTGCCAGCTGGTCCAGCGCCCTGAGCGGTTGGGGGGGTAAGGTGCCTCGCTCAAGAGGACTTGGCAGTGCCTAGGAGGTAAACTGGAACCTCTCCAGATTCCAGTCCATCACCATACTTTGGTCCGTACAGGAACTCCCAACCCAACTCCCTATGGACTGAGCTACTGCCACCCCCCAAGCTTTCTTTTGTTCTGTATATATACCTGTCGGACAATTTCCTTCAAATTGGAATGGGTGGAGGGGGGTACCCTGGAAATATAGAGTTCTCTTGAGAGCACAATTTGAAATGCTAAGCAAGTTACTCTGGCATCGAGTAATGCTGCTCATTAAATATGCTCTTGTAGCCGAGCTGAACCAATCACATCCGTGTATCTGATAATGTACGTGTGCTGCTGTAACATAGTAATTCCCCATTTTTTTGGGATCAATAAATATCTATCCATCTATCTATCTATCTATCTATCTATCTATCTATCTATCTATCTATGCGGGCCAGAGGCGAGCTGAACACATGACAACCATGTATTCTACCAGTTATCTCTGCTGGTAGCTAAGCGTATGGGGCTCTGGACACGTCACCCTGTGTGTTGTTGTGATTGGTTGTAGTGTTATCCATTGCGTTGTTTGAGTGCCTAAATTTAGCCAAACTCTCACTGCCGCATGCCGCTCACTTTTTCTTGGTTAAAATCAAGTACCATTGATCCTGAAAGGACCTTCGTCTGGCGGTGCCTGTAGGCGGCTCACAGTCACCGGTTAGCGGCCAAAAACATCTACACACTGCCTCTGATACGACGAGGCTTTGATGGATCTCTGTATCAGGCGTCACAGGGCTCTGTAGCAGCTAAACACATCTACCAATTGCCGGCAACAGTTTGCATCTCCACTCACAGCGCTCAGGGACTAAAGGAGTTATTTAAGTCTGTCAAGTCAAGGGTATGAGAATTCTGATTTTAGCTGGGGGCAAGGCGTTTGAGAAACCGGGGTATTGATTTAACCGAAATATAATCGGGTTCCAACTGCATTGACTGACCGTTTAACTCAAACTAGGAATTTTTCATCAAGTGCATATTTGTGGTGCTACATTCATAGCCCTAAATTATCCAAAACAGCAATTTGTCATAGTTCTTGGTGACAACTGTCAACTGCCATTGATCAAAGTCCTTTTCCAGAACAACGGGGATTGAGGTTCTTGCTGCATACTAAACTGCCGCGCTAGATTTCTCTTGTCTAAATAAAAGATTCAGCTGAGGAAAGGAAGCTGGCACAGGAAACAGACAGCAGAGGAAGAGAGAATTGCTATCATTCTGGCATAAATGACAAATGGGCAACGGAACCAGAACGGAAATGGGCAGTTTTCAGTTTGTTTTTTCTTAAGATTTATCCATCCTATGTCAGTGGCAATTGTCTCTCCCAGTGACATTTGTTCCTGTAGTTTCTTTCCAGTAGTTTAGTTTCCCCAGTGTGAATTTTATTTTTGGATCATTCCTGCTCCTCGTTGCGGGACTTTTTCTCCAAGATCCTCCTGCTCCCTCCTCATACCATTCTGAATTTTGGCTCCAAACTTGCTATTCCTCAAACCGTGCCAGCCTCTACGCTGTATGCTTTTACACCAGCACTCACTAACGCATAACAAGCTTTAAAAGGAAGGTAAGAAGTTGGCTCAATGTGGAAAGTTACCCGCCGTGACATCCAATGCTTGCGTGGAGCAAGAGGCCAAACCCTGCTTTAATTTGAAACACTTGGGTTTTAAGGTTTAGCAGGCCCAGCAGCAATGAAAGCAACGTCTGAGGTGGTCAGATATGATCTGGGAGGAGAAATAGAGTGTATAACAGGGAGAAAGTGATCAGGAAAGGGCAGAGGTAGAGTGTACTGTTATCGATCTGAACAATGGCCATGAGATTAGGCCGTAAAGTGTAAAGAAAAGAATAGAGGGGAGAAATGGATAGCAGGAGAGAGGGATCCAGGCTGAGAATTCAAGGCAAATTAACAAACTGTGCACCAACTACACAGTCAATTCAAATTAATTGTATTTATGTATGTATATATATTATGTTGTGAGTTTTGCCCAAGCGTTTGTATTTTAGGAGTTGGAAGTGACAATGGGTTAAAACTACGGATCGAGACCATAAAATCTAATTTTGAAATTGTTTACTAATCTAATACATCAAGCGAGAAGTAGGGTCATTTTCTCAATTACTTCAATAGAAATGGCCTTCTTTTTGCAACTAGTGGAGTCACCCCTACTGGAAGTTAGGTAGAATGCAGGTTGAAGGCACTTCAGCGTTGGCTTCGCTTTTCAGACCAGGAAGCCTTGTGCGTTATTTTTTACAGTCTAAAAACACATTCAATTTTATTTTATTTATATAGCGCTAAATCACAACAATTATCTCATTGCGCTTTCCATAAAGAGCCGGTCTAGACCGTACTCTGATGTTATTTACAGAAACCTAACAATTCCCACCAAGAGCAAGCACTAGGCCAAAGGCCAAACTTCCTTTAAAAGGCAGAAACCTTGACCAGAACCATGGCTCTGGATGGGGGGGCATCTGCAGGTTGGGGGTGAGAGAAAGAGACGGACAGAGACAAAAAAGACAGAGAAGAGACAAACAGGACGAATTGTAGCAGAGGGTGTCGAGCAGGAACATGGAGGCAGTAGGCGACTCCAACCCCTTATGACCTCATAAGGAGCAAGATTCCAGATAGGCCCATCTGAGCTTTCATTTTCTCAAAGGCAGAGCAGGATACCCAGGGCTTGGTTTACACCTATCGGCATTTTCATACACCGGGGAACCATAAGCAGGCTGGGGGAACGCATATTAATGTTAAAAAACCTCATAAAGTGACATTTTCATGCCGTGGGACCTTTAATGACAGTGGGATAACTGTGCTGAGCATTAAGTCTCATCAGGTTTAAAAGAGACATACAATTGGATATCATCAGCGTAACAGTGATATGAGATATCTTACCTGATATCAGTCAGGTACCCGCTGATTGGCTCCAAACATTTGATATCGGAAAAAGCTAATGCAAATGATTACAATCATGATGTTCCATCAGTATGTCACTTATTAAACAACATTTGTAAATGAAAAACATTTACATAAATAAAGTATCTAACTATAGTTTTTTTGATGAATGCATCAAAAGACAAGCCAATTTAACCATTGAATACTATAATTATTACTATTATTACTATTGAATACTATAATTATTGGGACTGTGGATGTGCATGTTTCGAATGCAGACTGCACAAACTAAATCTACATGTCCAGTTTTTCTGGACACACCTGGAATATTGGACAATAAGACATCACATACTTACAGCATCCTGCAAACAGTAACAATCAAGATAAGAAGACCCACTTCTACGTGGTCCCCAAACCAGACCAGGTGTCATACATCAATCATCTTCAACAATGTACCATTTGTAAGTAACCTTTACTGTGCGGATCCCATGTCTCGTGCTTTATTCTTCCACACTCTTCCATCTCCAGCTGCCATAAAAGAAAGCTTGTCGGCTGGCTCAACAGCTGCTCCCTGCACGTCATCAGCCACTCTCAGCAAATGAATCACCTCTCTGATTCATCATTCCTGCCCTTTTTCACCTCTTTGAAAACCTCACTTTTGGCATTTCAGAGAAATTGTTAGAGCACAAAGGTGACAAAGGTGCCAAGGCGATATTGCTTCTATGCATAATGGATAACTCTAGGAGAGCCTTTATTTTTTCTGTTATAATAATAGGTACATTGTTCAGTAAAAAGTTTTATGTAGCTTTAATTTGATATTGAGAGCAGCCCATTTTTTTTTGTTGAGAAATGCTTGAGCAATTCTTGTTTGAGGTTTCTTCATCCTTCCAAAAGTCTTCCAGTTCTTTGAGTTTTCTTGCGTCTGTCACGCACTGCTCTTTTAAGGTCCATCCACAGATTTTCAATTATGTTGAGGTCAGGAGATTGTAAAGGCCACGGCAAAACCTTCAGTTTACGCCTCTTGATGTAATCCACCGTGGATTTTGAGGTGTGTTGAGGATCATTATCCATTTGTAGAAGCCATCCTCTCTTTAACTTCAGCTTTTTCACAGATGACATCAAGTTAGGGTCCAAAATTTGCTGACATTTTATTGAATCCAATTCTACTCTTGAAATGTTCCCTGTGCCACTGGCTGCAATACAATCCCAAAGCATGATTGATCCCCCCCCATGTTAACAATTGGACAGAGGTTCAACTGACCAAAGGTGTCAGTTTAAGACCTTTCCACTGCTGTTAAGTTTATTAGGAGACATCAGTGTGACTCATGTCCTCCCAGCATAAAACGTAAGAATAAAATTTCTACTAGAACATCTTTACATGCTTAAATATTTTTTTTTAAACACATTACTTTCCTCATATTGTCTTTCTGAAAATACAGTATCTGTATTCACTCTTTGTCTGAAACGCTTCATTTTAGCACCCTTCTCTTTAAGCCACCCTCCAGCAAAAAGCACAGTCTGCTCTGATTGGTCAGCATTTCCAGGTCTTAAGCATCTGTGCTCCCTGAGTCTCTGCAGCCGTCATTGCGCCCGGGGAATGACTGTAATGGAACTTTTTACCTGAATGTAGTATAGTTGTGACATCACAACCGTACAGAACTCCTGACGGCTCGTTTAAAGGCAGTTTCTGAATACGGCTGTTTGCATTTTGCGGTGGGTTGAGTAATTTGATACTTTCACTGTACATATATTGCACTTTGACCTGCTTTATAATAAGAAAAACAAACATGGAATCTCACTTTTTTTCAAATATGGGACCTTTTAATATAAATATGGGCCATGCCATCTGTACTCAATTTTATCACATCCTATTCTATTCTGGGGAGCTCAATGTTTTAATAAAAGTGTACATAATGGAGCAATTCAATTTCCTAGGCTTTAATAAATATACTCCAACAGCCGACCAAATGGCAGGTACAATCACAGATGGTGTATGCAGTACAGACCTGTCTCCCACTTAATTTATATGGCGCATTATAAAGTGTAAAAATCAATAACAGAGACCAGGGCTGTTGAGTCGTACATTAAGAAAAACTGGGAAAGAATTCCACCTACAAAGCTTCAACTAATGCCCTCTGTTCCTAAATACTTATTGAGTGTTGTTAAAAGGAACAGTGATGTAACCCAGTCGTAAATATTCCCCTTTTCCAGCTTTTTTGGAATGTGTTGCAGGCATCAAATTAAAAATGAGTGAATATTTGCAATAGAACAAAGTTTATCAGATTGAACATTACGTATTTTGTCTTTGTGGTGAACTTAATTGAATGTAGGTTGAAAAAGATTTGCGAAGCCTTGTATTGTGTTTTTATTTACGTTTTACACAACGTCCCAACTTCTTTGGAATCCCGGTTTGTGTGTTGTGGATGATCGAGCTAATAGCTTGCTTTCTCCGTGTGCACAGTTCTGCTCTGGGATGCTACCATTGCTTATTGAAACTGGTCGACATTCTGAACCCGTGGAAGATCAAAGATTGTGTCGTTACTGGGATCTGTGTGAAGTAGACAAAGTCACTTTACTGTACTGTCCATTCTATAATGATCTAAGACTATTATAGGATAAGTGATAAAGTACCACCTCATGTAGGAATGTTACGGAATAGTAAGTAATCAAATGCCTTTTTTATAACCACATAGAATATTCCGTATCTAATATACATAAAGCCTGGAGCAGATGATAACACAACTTATGCACAGTAGCGGGCTCGTAGTGGGCTCATGTGGAGGCTTTGACTCACTGGTAAAGCGGTCGCCTGCCATTCGGAAGGTGGTTCAATCCCTGGTTCCGCGGTCCAATGTCGAATTGTCCTTGGGCAAGACACTGAACCCAGAGTTGCCCCGTGATGCTTCCTATTTGGTCTCTTATCACGAAAGAGATTACTGAACCAGTTCGCTCCATATAAAAACAACTTTGGTCAGAAATCTTATTTCTATACATACACCAAGATTTGCAATGACATTCCGCATCACATCAGAACACAATCATTCATCACATATTTCAAAAAAGCATGCAAACAGCTCCTTCCTCACAGTTACACTTGCACACATTAATTGCTCATGTGTTGTCCAAGCCTGGTTTGCACTGTCTGTATTTGTCTAGCCCATGCTAATGTATTTTAGAAATGTCTTTGTCCTTATGTAACTACATTGTTGTTTTAGTTGTCCAAATTTGTCCAGTCCATATTGATGTCCTGGGTTAGGCCCGTTTATATTGTAATGTAATATAATTTTTAACTTTCCTGTATAACAAGTATGAGTGAACTAACATTATTGACAGGATCGCCATGAAATTTGGTACAGCCATTTATGGGCCACAGTGGATGAATGGTGATTTTGTCTGTCTTGACTTCTCAGCTGGGTCTAGCTTGAGACAGGCAATCGGCTCACGGAGAGAGAGAGACAGAGTGATACACTGACACACACACATCCAAATGCTCACAGTGAGAGACATTCTGAGAGAGAGAGACATTCTGTAGAGTGGAGAGGAGCAGGATCACTTAATGAGAGGAGTGCTCTTAGTCTGGTAGCCCGGCGCGCAATCAGGCACGCATCAATGCTCTACTGGCGTAAGACTCCCTGCTGCAGCAACAGTGCAAAACACTCAAACAAACCATGAAAACCTTAAAAGTCAATTTCATTTGAAGTTACATAGCACATATCAAGTAAAATACATATTCTAACCTTGCAGCTCTAAATTCTCATGCGCAGTTTATGCTCATTGATCCTGTTGAATAATGTACAAATAAAATAGGAACAACCCTACCAAAGAAGCAGATTTGAAAGCAGCTGTTGCAGCTTTAGTCTTTGAAAAGTAGACCTGAGTTGAATGCAGAAAATAAAACTGCCTTTGAAAGGATGTTCCAATTAATTTAACAATTCCCAATCTTGTTATTATGGCCCAAGAATAAAATCTTTTGTATTTTCCAGTGTTATTTATCACATTTTTTGGAGCCTTGCAACCTTTTGTGTACTGCCGAAATTGGAATTACACCTCCACAATTGAGTCTTTTCTCTTTGAGAGGTGTTCATACTTTTAGTATCAACTCTAAAATGACACTTGTTTTCATGAAGTGAAATGAAGACTCCTAGCCACGCTCTATTCCCTGTGGAACGCCATTTCACTCTGACACTTTTTCATTTGCAGCTAGACGAGACAGTCCCAGTGCCCAGGGCAGAGAATGAAGTGATCTCAGCAATCATTCAGGAAGACATTTGGGGCCACAAGTAAACACATAAGATGAGTTACAGCCCGTGGGCCTGCAGTCAAACACGTGCACATACTCACAGTCTGAAGCACTCAGTGTCTGGCAGGTGCAGGTCACTCCCAGTGGTGTTTGTCAAACAACGTGCATGTCCTGGAGGATTCCTTAATCCATTACAGCTGAGGGCTGGGAGGACTCTTCGTGTCATCATGACTAATTGGATACTACAAATAAATAAAAAAAGTCTTTGGGGCAACCCAAACACCTGCTGCAAATTAAAAGAATTTCCACAGAATGTGCTCAGCCTTTATTGGATTTTTTATTTTATTTTTGACTTTTTATTTCCAGAACAGCAATTGCTTACAGATATTTGGCAACAAACATATACTGCATAAATAAAAGTTTTTTCCAACATACTGTGTATACAGGGTATTGTCCTAAGTAGGTGTAAAGTAAATACATACACACAAAATAAAATCTATTAGAATAAAGTAACAATGTAAAAAATAAACAGCATGTGTTGTCTGTGGTAGCACAAGTATTTAGGATAATTTTCCATTAGCTCCAGGGGGTTAGTTATGGAGGATGCAGTTCCTTCTTAATTTTCACAAAGAGTCTTGAGCCTTTCAAAATAAAACACCAATGCATCCTATCTCTAATAGAATTAGTGGATCGGCGCCCTACTGGAATATATTCTAAGGTCATTCATCCCAGCTGAGGCTTTGGGTGAAAGTTCCAATTTCCACTTTACACTGACAAATTTAACGTAACATTTACAGTAACTTACTGGCAATTATCCAGTCAGTTACTGTGAATTCTTTTTACAGTAAAAGGTACCGTACCTCCATTTACAGTTTTCAATGTATTCACTGTAAAAACAAAACAATTAAACAGAACATAAGATAAAAAAAGTCAAAATACAGTAGTTTACTTTACTGTGCACAGTACTAGAGTGGCTATATTGTGATTTTTTTTAAAACAGTAATGCTCTGATTACTGTGATTTTGTCATGTCGACAACGTCGTAACAACTTTACAGCATTCAACTGTAAAAGTCATGTGCAGCAGTGGTACTGTGAAATCTAAAGCAGCAGCCATTATTTACAGTGTAACAGAATCCTTCTCACAAGAAAAGTTGCAAAGGCAAACCCATCTTTTAGTCTACTTGTCCTTTATATACCCCCCCCCTTGAACACCAAAAAATTGCCATTTCAGCACTAGGCTGTATATCTCTGTCAAATGCCTCAGACAAGGTCTGGAATACCATAGTATTCCAGTCTATTAGTACCATAGTATTCCAGTCTGTGATTATCCATTAACATCCATTCCTTTAATTTTAGTCTAAATAATTCCTAATTCCTGCTTTTCTAACTCAAACATTAGGTATAATTTCCTTTACATGAAGTTTATTGACCATAAATTCCCAAAATAACGGTAAAATTAAAGTTTAAAAGTTAGTGTTAGGTAGTGTTAAACGTCAAAAAAATTGTCAAACATAAAAAAAGGGATGAAAATGGGAAAAAAACATACAAAAAAGTTAAACATTTATTAAAAAGCATTAACTAAAGTGTTGACTTTCAGTATTGACGGGAAGACAACACAAGGGTTAAAAAAAACTCCTGGTGAACTTACAAACACTCCAGCTCATTGTTTTATGAGTACATAACATATTTGTACTACTGTAGAAGTTCAATATAATTCAGGGCAGCATTAGGGGTGCAATTTACGAGATACACACTTTGTTCCAATAGCGCCTGCACAAAGCTAAGTAGCTGATTATGAAATAAAACCAATAGTAAATGTATTGACAATCAATGTAGACTAAGGTTTGGCAGGGCAGGAGTGGGAATAAGAAAGGGCTCTAGTGTCTAGACTCGGCTTAAGGGACACCTATAAACTTAAGGGCTTGGTAATATGACTTTGTTCCTCCTCCTCCAAGGAAAAACAGGAAGTATCTTTCTACATCAGCTGATAAGAGGAAAGAGGAGAAATCTTTTTTTTCACAGTGGTGTCACACAAGGCCAAAAGATGTAGATTTACTGAAGACATGGAGAAAAGAAAGTGACTGCCAACAAAACATTTGGTTCTACAGAGTGCTCTGTGAGACCATAACATCTGGAGAACATTACAGCTTTTATTGATAATGTGTTATTTTCAATCATTCTGCAGGATGAAGAAAGCTTTCTCTATATGGAGTTTTATGATAAGCCAGATGTGTCTGAAAGAATACATCCAGGTTTGAGAGACTTGGCTATGCTGTAGGCGTGCATAAGCTGTCAAAGCTTTAAAAATGTGACACAGGAGCTGTGGATGGATGGGGATAGGTGGGGCTGTGGGGAGAAGGTCACTGCAGAAGATTTAGACTACATTCAATAAATAAAAAACTGCCTTTTGGAATCTTTTAAAATTTACTGTACATGTGGTTAGAAAGGTTTCCACTCTGAAACCGTTCCTGTCGATTGTTTCCTTTGTTGAGAGTCAGTAAAGTTATGATTGCAGTTCTTTTTAGTTTTAAGCTTTATTAGTGCATGTTTCATTGCATTGCAATGTGTATTGCAGTGTATTCAGTCAATACATTCAGATGTTAGAGATGGTCGGCCACATATTGAATGCAGGTGCCGGATTTTGCAATGACCTGGATAGTGTGAGAATTTTAAACCAAATCCCATGAACAGTGCATTGCAACCATCAATGTGGAGTATGCATGTATAAGCATCTCAAGCTGCAGATCCAACTTCGCGGATATGTGGTAAGTGGTCCGCTGATTTACATGTGGGTTAAACTAGGGACCTAACCACGACAATGTCTTCTAGGAACCTTTTATTATACTTTATTAATCCCATAAGGGGAAACCACACTTTACTCTCTGTTGTTATTACACACAGGCCTGAATTACACACACATGCTCAGGACCTATACATGAACTACTGGAGAGATGTCAGAGTGGGGGGGGGGGGGGGGGGGGGGGGGGGGGGGGGGGGGGGGGGGGGGGGACTGCCCATGGAAAGGCACCCCGAGCAGTTAGGGGGTTCGATGCCTTGCTCAAGAGCACCTTGGCAGTGCCCAGGAGGTGAATTGGCACCAGTCTGTACGAGGACTCGAACAAGCGACCCTCCGGTTCCTAGCCCAACTCCCTAGCGGACCGAGCTGCCACCCCTACCCGCTTTAGTCCTAATACCCGTGATATGACCTATGGACATTTCATTGTCCTTTTAGGGTTTCAACTGTAACCCTTGTATGACATTCAGGTCAAATTGACCCATTTCAAATTTTTCCAAGGAGAAAAATGGTACAAATATTCATTTTTCTGTAGCTAAAAATCAATGACCAAGGACAACATGTATTCCTGACTCACTTCAGAAAAATATTCTGGATATTACCACTTTTTCCAAGATGAGAATGATCACATGGTGGATTTCTAACATGAATTATAACTTTATGACAAAAAAATAAAACGAACCCCACTTCCATTTTTAATTGTGTTCTAGTAGAGACTGATGCATTCCCTAAACATTTGTTATCTAAATTGTTTGAAAATGAGATAAAGATAATATTTGATAATAGATTATAGGGTAAAATTGTATTTCAGAATTGTCTTTAAAAAACCCAAATAAGTCACGGGACAATTTGACCAGAGGGATACGAGAGGGTCCTGAAAGTGAAGACAACACAAGGGTTAAAACTGCTTCTACTGACCACAAAAGCATCTAAATGGTGTTTTAAGCCCCCAACGTTGACTTCAAGGCACCTAACCTACCCACAGGGAAATGCTGCCTGGAAGGTGTCATTGAGGGCTTAAAACACCAAACACCACAATAGAGACCTTTAACCCGTTCACGGCCACAGTCCTACAGTGCAGTACATTACTTTCTCGTTGAACAGTCTTTCAGTTTTCTATGTCTCTTCCTTCTTGGTTACATCATCAACATGTTTTCTTCTCCGCAGGTTTTTGTCACACCTTTAACATTTCCTCCGGTTCCCCTTCCTTCTTGTCTACAACCACTTATTGTTCACTGTAGTCGGTCACTAGCGCGCAAGTGCAACACAATGGGCTTCACCGAGAGACAAATGACCAATCACCATGCACCATATGCAGTAAGTGCTCATGGGAGGTGTAGAGTCGCGGAGTCACATTGCAATTTGTTTAATTCCAGATGCCTTTTCAAAAGACTACAATTATTCATCTTAACCCTTGTTTTATCTTCCCATCGACCATGAAAAAATAAGTTTTGTCACTTTATTTCAACATTGTTATTGTTTTTTCCAACATTTTTGTCACTTTAATATTGTGGGTGGTTTGTGTTTTTTAATGTTGACATTTTCAGCGCTTAATTTTATGTGGCCCATATTTTGTGACAATTTTTTTAAACCTGAAAACGGGACAAATTTGACCCAAGGAAACATGAGGGTTATGAGGGTTGGCGGGTGTTAATGTCAAGCCCTACTTGTAATGGATTTCTAATCTCGGTAGGCATCCCTGGATAAATCAAGTTAAAATAAATATATATATCCATCCATCCATCCATCTTCGACCGCTTATCCGGTATCGGGTCGCGGGGGCAGCAGCTCCAGCAGGGGACCCCAAACCTCCCTTTCCCGAGCCACATCAACCAGCTCCGACTGGGGGATCCCAAGGCGTTCCCAGGCCAGGTTGGAGATATAATCTCGCCACCTAGTCCTGGGTCTTCCCCGAGGCCTCCTCCCAGCTGGACGTGCCTGGAACACCTCCCTAGGGAGGCGCCCAGGAGGCATCCTTACCAGATGCCCGAACCACCTCAACTGGCTCCTTTCGACGCGAAGGCCATATATATATATATATATATATATATATATATATATATATATATATATATATACGTCCATATCCATCGTCCATATGCACTACTAAAACTTTAAGAGCAACAGAAGAAAAAAAAAGAAAAAAGAAAAATGTTGTCGTTAGCTATTATCATCCTAGCGGTTTTTCTTCTTTTCCGGATCACTGCTAATCTTTTCAAACTGTTAAGTGACCTGCGAAGACATCATCAGTTCATAATCTGTTTAATTTAAACAGCAGCGATGCAGGATAATACCAAACGGGACTTCTTGGGTGGTACACTCTTTGACTCTGGTTATTGATCCCTGTGGAGGAATGGATGGGGCAACCTACAGCCATAATTGGTTCATCATTACCAAATCATGGATGGAAGCACGCGCGCACACACACCCACACACACACACACACTTCAATCACTTAGTCTCAGGAGAAGCCAAGGCTTTACGCGCCGTTACCAAGATTATCAATCATGTGGAAGAAATACGTAATTATGTTGGATGAAAGCGGATCTAAACATTAAAAGACTCGAGCTGTCAAGCTCCAGTAACAATCCCTACACTCCTCCTTCCCTCCTTTACTTCAGTTTCCCCACAGCTCCAATAAATGTCAGATCTGGGATTCCAAGCTTGTATGTTGCAACTGTCTAACTCACTAACAAGGATGACATTATAGATATGGACATTTTAATAGTCCTCTCCCCGTGAAATAGCTGCAAGGCTCTTCAGGCACACAACTGCCCAATCGGCTGTCATAAATGTCAGTTATAAACACCAGTCTTGATGATTTATCCGGTTGTTTATCCACCGTTCACGTCTCATGTTGTCTCACTTTCCTTATTTTTTTGTTAATGTCACTAACCATTTCTTTATTTTAGCTTCCACCTTCATACTTTGCCTCCATCCTTACGTCACTACCAATTTCTCTGTTCTATTCGTTAGTCGTAAGTTATCTTTGGTGACAGGAATGTTGAACCGTCATCCGGCATCTCATTGCATTTGGATTTTTGTTCTTGATAAGTAACAGCACTTTGGAAAAGTCAGGCTGACATGTTCCACTCCTGTAGACTGGTCGCAGTTGTTTGTTGTACTTTTTTTCTCCATTTAGCGTCACATACCGTCCTCCAGAGCCACATTTGGCCACCAGCTGCCTGTTGATCT
This sequence comes from Etheostoma cragini, assembly GCF_013103735.1. NCBI lineage: Eukaryota > Metazoa > Chordata > Actinopteri > Perciformes > Percidae > Etheostoma > Etheostoma cragini. The sequence goes on along the minus strand of NC_048427.1, from coordinate 19,480,389 downwards.
TAATTCCACTAGAAGTATCAAAATGAGGATACTTCCTGCTGCCTCCTTTTCAAAACCTCTGTCTCCTGGAAGACCAGCAGAATTCCACATGCAAAGGACATCTGCAACCACTGGCAAACCTACTCTTGATCCAGTTACGACAAGTCTGCAGAGGAAGGAACGCTGGTAAATATTTACCATCTATTCTAGTAAATGTATTCTCATGAGTGACAACTTATCTTCATGGACGACTCAATGATGGATTCTCTACTCTACTGCCATAAAAATATGTGGCTTCTGGCATCAAAACCCAGGAAAGGCGCACTCAACAGACTATGTGTTTCAGAGAAATGATCTGTGATACAGTTCTCAGTCTGGGAGAGATTCTACATAGACCCACAACACGTTTGTATCATTATTCATTTTTTAAACTGCTGTAAATTGGGATGAATTGTGTCAGCCGCCAGGTGTGGAGGCTTTGTAGTTGATTTAGCCATGTGCATTTCTTTTTAACAAGAACTGAAAACCAACAGTGTTTTTAATGAGTCTAATTATTTTCTAATGAATATATAAGCACACTTTGCATTTGTCTTTACCTTTTAATATCCAGGAATTATTTATAGACCTGTCTTGTGTTAGCACAGAAGTGATTAATCAAAAACCAATCATGGAGAGGCTCCTACATCTGGGTGTTACAAACATTCATTACACATAAATTTGCTTATTAGCACGTTGGTATGCTAACATGCTAAACTAAGATGATCAACACCTGCCAAGCAACCAGCATGCTAGCAGCGTCCTTGAGAGCATGTCACTATGCGGATGTTAGCATTTAGCTCAAATTGCTATGCCTATGTAGGCTACAGCAAAGATCCTCTATACTAAATATAGCACACTTTAAGCAGCACCAATGGGATGCTACCGTACATACTTCCTGTCTCCTGAAGGGCGTGGCCTCATTTGACAGTGTAGTGAACATTTGGATGAATGAAAAGTTATTTGAATGTTGTTTTAATACGCTCTTCTGCTAACATTAGGTATGTACACAGGTAAAAGACATGTTAAGCATCACGAAGATTGGTTTTGTAGCTGACGTTAGCTTCTGTGTGTTGCCAGATCTCGCGAGAGTTTGGTCCTGAGACGGACTTGGGTCTCAAACGGAGTTAATTCTCTCAAAGTGTCCGTCTGAAAAATGCCATGTTAGAGTCAATGTTCGGGAGACATATGTGTCAATAAAATGCGATTGGTTTGTCAAACACACTTTATGGTTCAGCAGATAAAATACGTGATTATCCAGATGTAATCTGTACTAACAACTTAACCTTAAAGGTCCCATGACATGATGCTCTTTGGATGCTTTTATATGGAGCTTAGTGGTCCCCTAATACTGTATTTGAAGTCTCTTTTAAACAGACCTTAGTGGTCCCCTAATACTGTATTTGAAGTCTCTTTTATATAGGCCGTCATGGTCCCCTAATACTGTATCTGAAGTCTCTTTCCCAAAATTCAGCCTTGGTGCAGAATTCCAGCCACTAGAGCCAGTCCCAAAATGAGCTTTCATTAGTATGTGCCATTGCTGAGTCTGTACATTTTGAGAATGGGTGGGGGGGGGCAAGGTTGAGGCTGGGGATGTGGCCTTGACAACCTGCCACTTTGCTCATTTGAAAGCCTTGATGTCTCTCTCTTATGGGTGGACCAAATTCTCTGAGCAGGCAAAGCAGAGAAAGGGGACGTAATCTTGCCCCTTATGACCTCATAAAGAACAAGATTCCAGATTGGCCCATCTGACCTTTAGCAGGATACCCAGGGCTTGCTTTACGCCTATTGTCATTTCCAGCCACTGGGGGACCATAGGAAGGCTGGGGGAATGCAGATTAATGTTAAAATAAGTGAAATTGTTAAGGTATGGGACCTTTAAAACATGCTATGATCCATACGTCTCCCCTTAATTCCTGTTAAACCATAGTAGACTAACCTTATTCAAAGTTAATTCAATTCAATTCAATTCGTCTTTTTGGGATCTTAATAAGGTCATCTCTGGTATTATTCAGGCTCCAATCCATAAGTTCAGTTCATGGGTACGGGGACAGACTGAGGGAACGGCAAAGCTTGGGTTAACAAATCTGGTTAGGGGTTATCTCCAGGTTAACTTCTGTTTAGTGCTAAATGATGACTTACTTTGACTAAACAAAACAAAAAGGCACAGAAAAGCTAGACAGATAGGTACTCTATGATGTGAATCTGACAGCTTCCACCTTCTTTGTCCTGTGTAGAGTGATGGGAGTTTACTCAGGGTTAGATAAAAAGCTCTTCTAACTTACCTTTCTCTCTGCCCCTTGAGACGTTTTCACAGCAGTGGCTTTCTGGGTTTCCTAATGTTTTGAATCGATTGACTGAAGCAATCCATCCATCTTTGCCCACTTATCGTATTGTGTCGCGAGGGAAGCTGCTCCTGCAGGGGACCCCAAACTTCCCTTTCCTGAGCCACATCATAACCTAGCCAATGAGAATTGAGTGATTCAGATGCGTGGCTAGCGGGAAGCAGGGTACGCAGTTGCTTACAGGCCTGGACCAATCAGGGTCCTGCATCACTGAAAGACATATATTGACAGCCGGGGCCGCCTATCACATTTTCATTACTCGCGACAATCCCAGCAGTCCCATGTGCAGCCACTGACCAATCGGGACTGAGAACGGGTCAAATTCATTTCCTTGTTTCTGATATGAAGACGAGACGTGTGTGACTCAAAGATCTCACAGACACAATGTACAGCAAACGTCGTCCCGCCAACATGTACACATTTTAACATCAATGTACGCTGTAACGTTTTTTTTTTAAAATATAAAGTCGCTAAAAGTTGCTGCTTCTGTAAAAACACACATGGTGGATGCAGGAAAAACCACAGATCAGATGTACAGGATAACAAATTGAGGACAATGATAAGTTAAAGTCTAAAAAGTACTTTATCAAACTGTATGCATGTATTTCCCTTTTACTACAGCACGTGGTGACGGCGCAATCTCCACTAGTAGGCTACCATGAATAGGACAGGATAGGATAACAAAGACCCAGCAATTCCTGTTTTTCACCGTTTATGAAGGAAAAAATAAATATATACACTGGGTAAAAAGTAACTGTGGCAGGTGGTCAAAAAAAAAAACTTCAGTCCCTCCTATTGCAAACTGGACTAGCTGCAGTCTGTGTCATCAATCCATGAACATGTGAGTAGTTTGGTATCCATATGGATGGATATATTTTTGAGTGTGTAAATTTCTATGTCCTCGCTTTGTTATTCCCTGGTCCCTTTCTTAAATATAGATTCATCTGAAGGTAGGCAATGCCTCTTTTATATTATTGGAAGACCAATACAATCACAACAATTTCAAAGTTAGGGTCACCAGTTCAGTATTAAATGTGAAATATGCTCACAATCTCCTCTTCCATTCCTAAATAATGGCCATTCTGACACCCCACCGACATTGACCTTTGAGCAATAAAATGTCATCACATCTTCACTTAATCCTGTTAGACATGTCTGTGAAATGTCATAATAAGCGTATTTGTCGCTGAGTTGTGGCCAAACAAGCGTTTTGTGTGGTCACAGTGACCTGAGATATAAGACAGACAGACATAACCCTAAGACATGAGCCCACAGCTTTCGCCGATTGTATGAATGTTGAAATTACATCTGGAGTTCTATCCTCTTTTTTGTATCTTCGGCCAAGTGTGACACCTCCGTGGGAGTAATCGTTCATCCCTGATTTATGACAATTGACATCTGACTATTAATTTACTGGAGCATCAGTGGGGTTCCTAGGGCAATTTCACTGTAATAATGAATGAGACAGCACAGAAGTACCTGTCATTTTCCCTTCTAAGTATCCTGAGATGAAGGTCTCTGGCTCGTCTCACCAGAAACTCTGCCTCTGTTTGATAGACTACTTTTGTTTGAAGGGGCGGGGCTTTTTATGGCCTTCATTTGACAGGACAGCTGAAGACAGATACCATACCATACCAACTTTATTTGTTAAGCACTTTACAACAACCAAAGTTGACCAAAGGGCTGTACAGAAAATACACAAACAAATTTATAATTAATAACCATACAATTAAAAAACACACAAAGTAGCAAATAAGAACAAGTAAATGTATGTACGTAGATGTACTGAGCTGGGACTCTATACGTGCCGGTCGATTCATCTAGACCAAGGTTTCCCAAACTTAGGGTCGGGACCCAAAATGGGTTGCAGACCCGTTTTATTGGGTCACCAATTGGCAGACTAAAATACATATCAGTGTTATGTGAATGAGCGCTCTTTTTTGCTACACTGGTCTGCTCAGCTCAGATGCTGTGGGGGTTTTTCTCGCTCTTCTCTTATCCTAGGAGGGGATAAGAACATGAGTTGAGAAAGGGGTGAGACACATAAAGGAGAATAGAGACCTTTTCTGTTTACTTTTGTAATAAAAAAGTATTCTTCATATACATTTAAATTCATGGTTTGTTCCGTCTTTTGTCCACAGTTTAAATGCAGATGTTACAATGATTCATGGTGTATTTTTGTAAATTTGGGTCCCGGGGAGACACCAAATTTCTCTTTTGGGCCTCAGCTGAAAAAGTTTGGGAACCACTAATCTAGACGATGCATGGATTCAAGGATTCATGGATAAAAAATAAAAATATGTATGTACGTAGTAGGTAGTCTGGCATTGCCGGAACACGCTGGAGGAAGGCTCTGGCCAGTCCACACAACATTCCTGGAGAGGAGAATAAACGGCCTGGACATTGTTTTTGCATTTCTGACAAAAGAGTTGTTAAAAAAGGGACAAATGTTGAAACAAAAACTACAAAATCGCATTTAAACAAAAATGTAACCAAAATAAATTGTAAAAAAAATTACAAAAAACACCCAAAACAATAGAAAAGGCGATACAAAAATTGTAAAAAATAAATAAAAATAAATAAAACTGACAAGATAATTAAAAACAAAACAAAAAAGTGACAAAAAAATAAGAAAAATTGACAAAAAATCATTGAGAAACGTGTAGAAAAAGAAGAACAAAATGTTCAAATTTCAACCCAGAATATCAGAGTTGTAGGTTGACAGGAAGACAACACAAGGGACAAACCAATCATCTTTGGGGGGTGCTAACCTCAGGATGCCGCAAGCGTGGCTCTGCAAAATGGTCTTGGGAAGGAACTCGTTTTGGTGGAACATTTGCACCCCCCAAAAAAAGAAAAATAAACAAATAACACCACTTAAAAGTTAACTGTTCTAACTGTTAACTTGTGTTAACTTGTGTTACTGTTAACTAACCTGTGTGAAAAAGTGATTGCCCCCCTTATTAAAACATACTATAACTGTGGTTGTCAACACCTGAGTTCAATTTCTCTGGCCACACCCAGGCCTGATTATTGCCACACCTGTTCACAATCAAGGCATCACTTAAATAAGAGCTGCTTGACACAGTAAGGTCCACCAGAAGATCCTTAAAAGCTACACATCATGCCGAGACCCAAAGAAATTCAGGAACAATTGAAAAAAAAAGTAATTGAGATCTATCAGTCTGTAAAAAGGGTTATAAAGCCATTTCCAAAGCTTTGGGAATCCAGCGAAAACAGTGAGAGCCATTATCCACCAATGGCGAAGACATGGAACAGTGGTGAACCTTCTCAGGAGTGGCCGGCCGCCCAAAATTACCCCAAGAGCGCAGCGAC
>NC_048427.1:19468788-19474593 GCF_013103735.1 Etheostoma cragini | reverse complement strand
ATTTTGTGTAAAGCACTTTGAATTGCCCTGTTGCTGAAATGTGCTATACAAATAAAGCTGCCTTGCCTTGCCTTGCCCACAACAACGTCCAAAGAACTGCAGGCCTCACTTGCCTCAGTTAAGGTAAGCGTTCATGCCTCCACCATCAGGAAAAGACTGGGCAAAAATGGCCTGCATGGCAGAGTTCCAAGGAGAAAACCACTGCTGAGCAAAAAGAACATCAAAGCTCATCTCAATTTCTCCACAACAAATCTTGATGATCCCCAAGACTTTTGGGACAACATTCTGTGGACCGATGAGACAAAAGTGGAACTCTTTGGAAGGTGTGTCCAAGTATATCTGGCGTAGAAGGAACACTGCATTTCATAAAAATAACATTGTACCAACAGTGAAATATGGTGGTGGTAGTGTGATGGTCTGGGGCTGTTTTGCTGCTTCAGGACCTGGAAGACTTGTCGTGATAAAAGGAACTATGAATTCTGCTGTCTACCAAGAGATCCTGAAGGAGACTGTCCGACCATCTGTTCGTGTACTCAAGCTGAAACGAACTTGGGTTCTGCAGCAGGACAATGGTCCTAAACACACCAGCAAGTCCACCACCGAATGGCTGAAGAAAAACAAAATGAAGACTTTGGAGTGGCCTAGCCAAAGTCCTTCCTGAATCCTCTTGAGATGTTGTGGTATGACCTTAAAAAGGCCGTTCATGCTCGAAAACCCTCTAATGTAACTGAATTAGGACAATTCTGCAAAGATGAGTTGGCCAAAATTCCTCCAGGACGCTGTAAAAGCTTCATTGCACGTTATCGCAAACGCTTGGTTGCAGTTGTTGCTGCTAAGGGTGGCCCAACCAGTTATTAGGTTTAGGGGGCAATCACTTTTTCACACAGTGCCATGATGGTTTGGATTTTTTTTCACCTTTAATAATAAACACCTTCATTTACAAATTGCATTTTGTGTTTACTTGTGTTGTCCTTGACTATTGTTTAAATTGGTTGGATGTTCCGAAACACTTAAGTGTGACAAACATGCAAAGGAACAGGAAATGAGGAAGGGGGCAAACATTTTTTAACACCACTGTAGATTTTACCCAGACAGAACACAATCAGCTCCATTTGGTCAGAGTTTTCTTTCATTCCAATTTCGGGTCCGTCAGTCACAATGAAAACCGGGGACATTTCTGGGGACAGATCCAGCCGGGGACAGGTCACCAAAATCGTGGACGTCTGGTCAACCTACCAAATAAGCAACTACACTTTAGTAACAAGCCCCAAAAAAAACACGCGACCCGCGACTACCGTTATTTGCGACTTTACAGAAAAACAAGCCCAAAGTTGCTTATAATAAGCGGACTTGGCAACACTGCTTCCAATCCGCATGCCAAATGCAGCTCTGTTGCAGTTGCAGTGTGCAACGTTGGAAGACTGTCTGCAGAAACCAACACTGGGAGCCTCAGCTAAGCCAGGCCTGTGTTGCCACGCCCTAAAGCATTCCCTGCTTTATCATATATATTTAGAATAAATTAGACAACATTTGACTAAATTAACATCCTGTTCATTTATTTTAATTTAGTAAATAAAGCATCTGATTTTTAACTTTTTTAGAGCCTGCTGGAAATATAATGCAAGTTAAAGGGACTTTAATCTGATTTTAAATATTTTGTACATCCCAGTGGGGAAATTACAATTTACACTATGTGTACACACTTTGTTAGTAATCACACACAAGCCTGAAATATACACACATGCTAATGACCTCTACATGCACTGATGGAGAGATGTGCTAGCTGAACTAGTGCCCTGAGCGGTGGGGGGGGTACGGTGCCTTGCTCAAGGAGGTGCCAGCCACCAATCCACACTGTACTTTTCTGTCCATACGGGGACTTGAACCAGGGACCCTCCGGTTCCCGACCTGACTCTCTACAGACTGAGCTACAGCCACCCCCACTTTATTGGCTTAAAGACCCACAAGATGCAGCTCGGTAATAAGCAATGAATTAAACATAAAAATAATAACTTTTTTTCAAGACATGAATCAAATCAATTAAGAATTAAGCAGCTGCTGGTCAATGACAAAGGTAACTGAAGCACAACACTTAGGAGCTGGGCAGCAGTACAGTACAGAGGTGTTCCTCAATACAATTTAACAAGTTCAACACCATAGTTCTCCCTTTTTCTGTCCTACCTCTCGAGATTTTTGCACTAACGCCTCCAAATGACTGGGAACACTTACTGCCCTTCGAAGCTACATTCCACACCCGAGGACACTTGACCAATTGACCTCGAAAAGAAACCTGGGAACATTTATCTTAGAAATCGTCAGACAAAACGTTCCCATCAATCAGAACTAGTCCTTCTTCCATCTGACCCAGACACACATCAGGCACAGTTATTAATCATCATGCTCAGAAATATAATTTATATGTATTTTCTCTTAGGCTATTAAAAGTATGAAAGAGTGGAGTTGACTTTTCAAGGACGAGAAACAACATGGGGAGTCGTGCGGAGGGGTAGATTTACAGTAAGATGAAAAACAACTTATTTTATTCTTGTGTTTTATGTGTCTTAATGTTCTTATTTTTAATTCACGTGTTTTATCCGTTTTTAGTTCTGTTTTTTAACAGATTTTGTCTAAAGCACTTTGAATTGCCCTGTTGCTGAAATGTGCTATACAAATAAAGCTGCCTTGCCTTGCCTTCCATGTTGTAATTTTTTATAATACTAACTATACATTGTTGACTATACATCTAATGAGTTAGAAATCAAGTTAATTTCCACATCTAGCAGCCACCAAAGAATGTTATGAGTGAACAAACAAATGAGGCTGATAAGACCATTTGCAGGCTGCAAAACTAAAACTAAAGAAAGCTATTAACTGATACTCTATGGGTTTGTCACTGCATGCGACACCTTTCACATTGCACAGACATTTGATCAATTATTTCTGTAGCTCCCCTCCAGTTTCAGTTATGAACACAAGGCATTCTTTGAGTTATTTGTGCATTGATGCACATATGTCCTACTATGCTGTATGCCACGAGAACTACAATAAAAATAAAGAAAATACAAAGTCAATCCAGTTTGCACACATTCTCACAGAGAATAATCATTAAACAAATATTACAAATGAAATACAGCTCAAATAATTAAATAGCCCTTAAGGCCATAAGTTAAATTAGACACATTATGCTTATTTTTTTAGATTTTCATGTTAAACGTGGCCAACACCATGCTAGAATAACTTGAAACAAGGTAACCAAGGCATTTCTTTCAGAAAAAAAATGTTAGAGTCCATGGTAGAACCTCAGACCTTACCACAAAGTAATGAAATAAGTGTGGCAGGGCACCATTTGAACTGTTACTGTTCACCAGACAGCAGTTCTGCGCCCACTAATCGACGGCAGACGGGTGGACAGTCGGGTAAGGTACGGATCCCACCACCAGCTACACCCAGACATCAAGTTAATTAGTTCGATCACAGAAACTCCAGATAAGATCTCGCCAGCATCCTTCTTGTCTTCTGCTGGCTATTGATCAAGGTGACATCAGTGATTGAGTACTTGAGAAGTTCTGCTAGGAAATGCGTTTGATGAGAAAGTGGACAATTAGAGTTTAATCAGGAACTTTCAGGAAAGGAAGACAAATAGGACAAAAACAGCAGGTGGGACTGTTGGTTGTATTGCGTATAGGCTTCTCTCTTATAGATAGACAGATAGATAGATAGATGATAGATGATTGATAGATAGACCTTTATTCATCCCAAAGGAAATTTTAGGCAACCAGTAGAAAGATAACCATAACACAATAAAATAAAAATTATAAAAATCCCTCACAGAACTGCATTGACAATAAGGTAAGGTACTATGGTAGACTGCGTGCAATGGTGATAGTGCAAAAGTGAAGAGTGCAGTAGAACATAATTAAATATTATTTGTATTCATAATACTATGACTATTAAATGTTAACATAATAATCTATAAACTGACTGAATAAGAATAAGAACAATTTATACCAGGGAATAAGTTATAAATTGTAAGATGACCACAGTCTAGATTGTGTAGGAGGGCTAATATAGACTATTAGACAGTTGTTCAGCAGACAAAGTGATATGATGGAAGATGTCATTTGCGCCCTTGTGCCCTGCAAAGGCCTCTTTTACATGCGCCACACCAGCGACACCCAGACATCCCGCCAGGGGATCTGTTTGGTGGTCAAGAGTCCACTAACTTGGATCCTTCCCCCATAGATGGTTCTCTAGCCATCACCAGATCTCCCTTTCCCTGGAAGAACTGGAGCTCAAAACAGAAGTGGAGCCCCGCATCAGCGGCTTTCTCCTCCATCACGTAGGCTCCCCATCCAACCTTCAAGGTTTTTGTTCTCAACCTTTGTGAATGCAGAGTAAACATTCTCCGAAACCCGTGGGGGACGGATGGCACCAATGTCTCACTAGGTGCTGTCCACTAGGGTCCAAGGCGACACGGAAACGACGTTCTCAGCAGTCCCGCCACTGTGGGTTGTTTGGACTAAACCTTGGACAGCCACGTTCTCTAGGTAGTGGAGAGGATATGGAAACACACCTCCTGAAGAGCCACCACGATGTCAGCTTGAGGAGACGGTGCTCAGAAGTGTTCTTGCTTTAGCAATTTACTTATTTTACTTAGGTATATTGTTATTAATGTGCACAGTTAATATTGTTCTTTGGTGTTAAGTTTATACAGGTTTTTAAAATGTTATTTAATTAAACGTTTTTTCAAAATCTTCCTACTTTGATTTAACTGATCTGAGTCGGGGGACAGACATCTGCTCAGACTGCTCCAATGCAAGCACAGAGGAGTGCGTAGTCCTGCATCTCTGATTACTGATATCAAACTTGGGTTGTCATGGTTTATGACCGATAACAGACTCTATCAGAGTTCTTGATGTGAGAGTGGCTCCCTCCAAAGTTGGATGAAGGCCGTTTCTTCAAACCAGGCTATCTCCAGAACACACTCCAGATGTTAGATGATTAGCTGGGCACCATCCCGACCATAGACCATGGACCGGGTCCTGGCTCTGTCCCTCCCGTGGGGTCAAAGATCCAGCTGTTCCTGTTAGCGCTCCCTCTGGGTCTGGAGAACTTCCGTTGTGGAATCTGATACAGTTTTTTTGCATTTGTTTTCGTGGTTTGGTTGTGTTGTGTGTTTTTCTGAAGTTGCAGGGCGTGAAAATGAGCAATGGTGACATGGGCTACCGCACAGCTGTCATGTGGCTCAGCCTGGACAAGGTGCTTAAAGAGTGTGAGACCTGAGACCAGCGATTCAGGAGTTTTGTGACATGAAAGCCAAAGACATCCCAGAGCTCTCAGATGTAAACTGGATGGCTGATCTTGCACTAGGTGTTCATGGGACTGTCTGTACTAAAGAATGAACACTGGTTGAGAATGCTAAGATTACCAGGCGGTGTGGTGAACAAAACAAAGATGTCCCAAAAAATGTGTAAGTGACCCCAAACGTTTGACTGGTAGGGGAATCTGACTCCAATGTAAAATGGTGAAACAATTCAAAATATATACATAATACAGCAATAAACCAGCTCTTCGTCATGGCAGTGTGTGTCCAGATGAACGGCCAATCTATGTCTACATCATCTATATCTGTTTAAAATTAGTAACATAAGTGCATTTAAAAACTACAATAAATCCTCTTGAAAATCACTTGAAAATATATGATTTTCTCGCCTAAATTTTTACCCTTAAAAAAAGTGCTGCTGTTTCCACATGCTTTGGCCCTCTGGGATGACCCTGAGTTCATTGGGAAGTTAACACTCTCAA
>NC_048427.1:19444978-19468688 GCF_013103735.1 Etheostoma cragini | reverse complement strand
CACAGGGATGCCAGTTTTATGACCTTATCTTCTAATTTGTGGGCTCCACTGTCAATCTTTCCCACGTGGGCCCAATGGCGACTGTGCGATATCATTGTCTTAGCTTGAGGGTATCTCTTGATAGGCTGATGCTATTGGCTGGGAACAAGGTTCATTGCGATCTGTAGAAGCCACAGATTGTAATGGTGTGTCGACCTTCGTCCGCACAGGGAAAAAGTTACAAGCTATAGAAACCGAGAAATGATGCACTCTCTAGATTTCTGAACGTCGAAACTACAAGATTGTGAGGGGACCAGATAATTATGGATTACAAGGCTTGGATATTCTAATTCCTTGGAGTGTTTGCGATTTAGGAAATCAACGTTTATGAATATCTTTCACCGCTGTGGATAAAGACACGAGGACAAAGGTAGGGATGCACGCTCGATTTAGACAGAAACGGTGCAGTGTTTCTTAACTTCATAACATGATTATAACCGCTGTAAGTCATCTTATCCTTTGTGCGGGGGCTTGATGGAATCACAAGACTTTAAGCTTTCTAATGATGTGCTCCATGACCGTGTTGGTGAAGATTTAATGCTTGCAATTCATAATAAACAATTCATGAAAACACGTTGTGGAAAAACACGTACCGTTTGGGGAACCGTGCTCTCAGAGAAGATAAATGGCTCTAAAATGTAGTGGAGTAGCATAGATTGAAAGTACTCCGGTACAGTTTTCAGATCCTTCACTTAAGAACTGAACTTGTGGAAAAGTACTTACATTCCACTATTGCATACACCTTTACTTTTCTCCATGACTCAGCCCTTTGAACTACTTAATACACTGAACCACATGCTGTTTATGAGACAGTCCACTATGCATGTCATTATTAGCGAACCTCACTTGAAGTAGATGAGGCCAGACTGTGCCGCAGTATCAAAGCACAGAGCACCACTTCTCATTTGGCCTCTGCTTTTGCTCTGTGTTACCCAGAGGAACGCTTATTAGACTTGTCTTTGTTAAGACTTAAAAGCCAGCACATTGTTGAGCCACACTGAGCCAGCCAAAGAACAGATCCCCGTCTAAAACTACTTCATAGTACAGTTTCTTCCATCTTTCTGATGGTACTCACTTCAGAAAATGTAAAGACAGCGGCCGCTGTTGTTATTGGTTCTAATCAGTGTTTTCTGCACAAATTGACAGACAAGAGCAGAGACTTGTGACAGGTCAGATGCTTGATTTTTAGAGTGTTACAAGATTGATTGGATAGGATTTTGTACATGCTCATTGGCCTTGGGTTGCAATTGAAACCACATGAAAACAGAGTGGATCGGATCAGCAAGTACGGCTCCTGGCTGGGCCTGTGTGTTTAATCGTTCTAAAATTGCAATCCTGATTCCCCCTGATCACGATTTCATTTTAAAATAAATTCAATTAAAAATGACTGTGATTCTCATAAAATTTTACATGCCAAATCCATCAGAAATGCTACTACTTTCTTCTCTGAGCTTTAACCACAGACTGTATAGAATAGGTTTTAAAGCGCTCCCAGGCACTGCAATACTCTCCCTTCTCTTTATTGAAGCCTCTTTGTTTACAGGCTTGTGGTGATAAGGAATGTTCTATAAGTACCAAAAAAAAAAAAAAAAAGTCTATGTTTGGGTCAAATTATAGAGCAAAAGTTCTTAGTTTTATCTTTGTCAATGTCTTTCACAGAGCAAATAACAGCATCTTTTTGACCGTGACGTTACCTGTAGACCTGTGTAGTTCCCCGACTGGGAACCCAGAAACTCAGACATTCCATGTAAATTGAACACAACACACAACAAACTCTGCCTGGCATCATGGCAGTACCAAAAATCGGAATAAAGGGGCAGAGTTCTAATTGATTGGGTTGGAGGAGAGGAAAAGAAAGAATTTTCTTAAATAACGTTTGAAAAACCTGTATAAACACTAAAGAACAATATTAACTATGCTGTTAAAATGATTTGGAATGAGGACCCATAAGCAGAGTAGGCAGCAGAGCTTTGAATAAAAAAAAAACTTATTTTAACAAAAAAACAAAGTCCATAAAAATACAGGGGAAAACACTATGTCCCAAAACCCCAAAAAGCAAAAAACAGGCAAAGGTCCAGGAAAAAAAGAAAAAGACAAAAACAGCGAGTGGAAAAACTACACTGGGAAAACTCATGGGGAAGATCAGGAACACCGACGTCAGCACGCTGACAGGACAGTGACCAGACAAGCAGACGAACCAGAACAATCCAACAAGACACCAGGGAAGCACGGACATTCAATACACCAGGTAATGAGGTAACGAGAGGCAGGTGACAAGAGGGCAGGCAAGCAGGTGGAAAACATCAGGTAATCACAAGAGCAGGAAGTAAAACTATAGACAGGCCGAGACAAAAACCAAATTTCAAAATAAAACAGGAAACCAGGAGCCTACAGACACCAGACCGGGGAGGAACAGGACACAAACATGAAAGGAAACGCAGAAATAACAGAAAACAGGTTACAGGGACCAGCTTAAAACTTTTAATTAACAATATACCCAATTAAAATAAATAACACACTTCTGTTTTCTTTGTAACAAAATATCCTTCTGGTGTGGAGATGTTTCGAACATGTTGAAAATTCTTCTTCAATCAGGTTCTCTTACATTTACCAAGTCAATTAAATGGCTACTGTTTCCCAGTACTGTGCGGGGTCCAAAATTAACACCCGCCAGTCACCAAATGTGGGGACAGACCGACACACAAACACAAACACTGGCACACACACCAGCCACTACCTTCTGCTTTGTGATACCTAGCGATTAACTCAGGCTAATTAATTAGCTAGTGAGGTGTTGTTTTAAGCAGCCAGCCTTCCAAAAGAAATCACAGGAAATGGAGTCTCAGTTCACCCGTCCGGGGGGCTCTGACACACTCCACACTCCGTGTCTGCGGAACGCTGTAGGCTTGTACTGGTGTTGATGTTCGGTGCATTGTCAGACACATGCAGCCACATGCAGCCACTTTCCTGAAACCGCTTGCTGGGCTGACACAAGTCCACAACGGCCCGGATGTCCGAGCCTGTCTCAACCGCCTCCACCTGCAGGTTGTCAGCTGTGTGTCTGCCTGGCTTACTCTCGGGCGGCCGTTTCAACTCGCCGGTCCTCATCAGTATAGTTCCATGTGTCACGTAGCTCTAAAAGAAATAAAAGCCCAATGTGATCTTGTGATCTGGACAGGAAGGACAAATCGGGGGGGGTTTGCCATTCGGCCTTCTCACGGCGTACAGGTTCCCGGATCTGAGTGTTGCGCTTTCGTTTTTGCATCTCGTTACAGCCCTAGTAAGCCATTTTTACGTCTTTTTTATTATTATTATTATTATTATTACTATTATCTTTATGCTGTCTTTTTCTGTACTGGATTCTTCTTGCTAAAAACTGATGCTGGAAATTTCTATTTCCCAAATGTCCCAAAAGGATTAATAAGAGAAGTCTACCAGTCTAACTAATCATTAGTTCCACAGTGAATCACAGTCAATCAGTAACTACTGGTACTCATTAACTAATCAGGTCTTCGTCATTCATTCCCCATTAACTACCTGCTTTTTTGCATACCTTGTTGTAAAGTGTTACCGAGATAATTGTTGATTTTAAGAAGTATAACATACGGAATGTCCACAAAATGTACCACATTCCTTACTAGCAGTGAGAAATAACCTCCCGCTTTAGAACGAAGGTCCTATTTGTTATGGGGGACAGCAGCCACACAGAACACGGCCTGTTCTTATTCCGCCCCTCAGAAAAACGCCTCAGGGGCACCAGAGGTCAGACCAGCCACCTTTTAGTATTTAGCCAGGCGGTTAGGATACTGAACAGCATGCACTTTAAATATCTTTTCCATCTTTCCATCTTGCGGGGCATGTGCAAACTGTTGGATGCAAAATTAAGTATTTGGGTCACATTATAACAGATCAAATGTCAGATGATGAGGACATGTATAGGCAGCGTCGCATGTTATATATGCAGGCTAACATACTTGCCAGGAAGTTTTCCTGGTGTTCTGTTAGTGTCAAGATAAACCTCTTTAAAGCATATTGTACTGCGTTTTACACTGCCCCCCCTTGTGGGTCAAGTTTAAAAAGGCGAGCTACAATAAGCTGCTCCGCTTTACTGAGGAATTTGATGTATAAATGTATCTGTTGCTTGAATTCTTCTTGTAACTCGGTCATTTCACATCTGATTGACCCGAGGTTCAGTGCTTTGCGATACCAGTCCCCCTTATGGGATTACTGGTATAGCGGTCTTATTTAATTGGTGTCCGTCTTGTGTATCTGTATGTTTTCTGTTGTTGCTGTTGTATTTTATGGACCATGAGTCTAATGATAAAGGCTATCTATCTATCTATCTATCTATCTATCTATCTATCTATCTATCTATCTATATAGCTCAGTGATCATTAAATATTGTAGTTTTTCTTCATATATAGATATATGTATGTTTAAGGGCTAAGAGGGATGGTACATTTGAATGTACAATTGTCCTGTAAATGACAACTGAAATCACAACTATGAGGTTGTGTTACTTTTCTGAGTCATTGTGCAGAGTCTGTTCTTGCAGTGACTTTTTATAGTGCAATTTTGTGAAATCTCTGCACCTGGTAAAAGACATATCCCGGAATGATGGAAGCATGGCGGCGGAAAACTAGTTTTGTGTTAACGTGTCGATGACATTTTCACAATACATTTCTGATATATCTTTTTTAGTAAGCACAACACAGTGTCCAGGATGAATAGCCTATAAAAGCGCTGAAAGACCACAATCACGTAACACACTGACAGCTGATGGAAGCGTTGAACGTCACTTACGGGCTAAACCTTTGTCGGACCGATCGCAGCAGATATCATCAGTAGCCTATTCAATTGGTTAGCACCCGATCCATCTCTCACTCAAGGGTCAACAGTGGATGTTCCCCTGAAGCCCTGGCTGAGAGAAGCCACTGAAGCCGACACTTTATACTACTGAAATTCAGACATCCTTTTATTAATATTACTTTAAGCCTTTTATGGTTTGACAAGGGCCATATGTAGACTTAGACTAGACTTAGACTTCTCTTTATTGATCCTTTTGGGATGACTCCCGCGACGAAATGGAAAGTTCCAGCAGCAGTTTTAGCAAGAAAAAAGAAAAAAAAATAGATAAAAATGTAGAATTATGTGTAGTTTTCAGTAAGGGCCATCCGAACCAAAAACAATAACCATATGAGCATCCACACTGATAATCCGATTCAGAAAAGGGTTTATTGCCACGATAAGTTACACTTATGTGGAATTTGCCTCGGTTAATGGTGCATACATAAAACAAGGTGGAGGGAGGGGGTGTGTGGCCTTGACCAAATGCCACTTTGCTTGTTTGAAAGCCATGACATCTCTCTCTTTCTCATGGGTGGGCCAAATTCTCTGGGCGGGCAAAGCAAAGAAAGGAGAGGTCACCGTGCCCCTTATGACCTCATAAGGAGCAAGATTCCAGATTGGCCCATCTGAGCTTTCCTTTTCTCAAAGGCAGAACAGGATACCCAGGGCTTGCTCTCCACCTATCACCATTTCTAGCCCTCTGGGGGACCAGAGGCAGGCTAGGGGGATGCATATTAATGTTAAAAAATCTAATAAAGTGAAATGTTCTCGCCAGGGGGACCTTCAACAAAAAAATTACCATTTATTAAGAAAGTGATAGCGTCTTTAAAAAACTGAGTTTTAGTAATGTGATCTTAAATTAAAATCAAATGTGACCCCCTCTCAATTCTGATTGACTTGATTTAGAATGATTTTTAAAACAATATATTTATAGTTCTTGGTGTGTACAGCCCTTTATTCAAATTCATCTTTACCAATGCAACAAGTCATTATTAAATCTTAGCATGCCCTCCCTCTGCAGCAACATTGGCATGTTTATTTGAGAATTTCTACAGGTTGCATTATGTAATATAACATTGTGTTATCCAGGATTTCCTCCCATTGACAGTAGAGTGTGGGACTTGTGGACAAACCTTGCTGTACTATACAGTAAAACAACCTTAAGGCTGTCCGAAGGTCCGGCAAAAATCCAGATCTTTCCATTTATGTTGAATGGCGGTAGTGCAGGCTGCGGTGGGGGTAGCCCCAGGGGGGGCACTCAAAAAACACCATGAGGGTAAAAGACAAACTGAACTGCCCGGGAGTTTCTTTATTGGCTGAATGTTTCCTGCAACAACAAAGCACTCGCTTTGTCTCGCTCGTCTCTTTTCTTTCTCTCTCTCTCTTGTGAAATAAAGTTGCCTTCAAGTGCAACTTCAAGTCGGAAACGTCAAAATCTATAAATGATTTCACGGAACACAGTTACTGTGAAATATGAAGCCTAGTGGTGCTTTGTTGGGGGATTTCTGACATTGAAAAACAAATACATAAGTTTAAATAATACGTTTTTTTGCACCATCTGTTTATATAGAAAACTCAAGCTTATATTGTTAAAGCATCAGTTAAACATTTTGGGAGACACCATTTTGTGCTTGTTTTCTAAGAAGTTAAATTTCACTTTCATGCCGGTTTGTACTTCCCAACTTGAATTCCAGTGAGGAATGGCAGCTCATAGCAGTGTTCACACTAACTGTATATAAGTAAGTTAGTTTGTGCGTTGGTGATGTGTTAATTACAGTACTAGTAGTAGTACTAGTACTCCCTGCCACTGACCCATGTCCGATGTCTGATGAAAAAATTCCCAATATGTGATGTGGCCTATGTAGAAAAAGCTACAAACAATAAACTGTGTCAATACCAGATTTAATAATTCAGCTGCAGGGGAACATGAAAGAGACTGTGCACTGGTGAATCACCGACAGCATCTGTTTCATCATAACAAAGTCAATGCAATGCAAAATATATTTTCCATCCAAAACAACCTGCCGCTTCTATAAATTCTCAATTAGTGGACCGACAAACTATATTGCATTCATTAGTTTGAAAAACACATTTAAACCAGCCATTGGCACATATTAAGTGAAATGTCTTGTTTGATATTTAGGAGAAGTTTGTCACTGAGTCCTCCTTTTGGAGTCAGTAAACTACTTGTAAAGTCATTATTACATGATCAATCAGCCTCGCAAACTAACACTGTGGTAAGGGACGAAGGGGCAGCGGCACTGAGGGAGGAAATAGACATTCTGTTAAGGAGGAAAGAAATATAATTGTTCCCATTTCAGAGGCAAACAAAAGGTTGGTAAAGCCTTTTGTTAGCCCAAAGAAAAGGGGAGGACTGTGTCTAATGTTAATGTACCTACAAAATACCATGAGCTTATGCCCTGACATAGTATTTCTAGGCATACTTTATATTGATTGGGACTATAATTGCCACTGTTTATCACAGTGGCAAAGGACAGCCTCAAGGTTGCATCACTGCTTGTCATCCATATATTTTCTATGATTGTTGCGGTGCTGCTCTAGCTGTTAAAGATGCCGTTGTTTCAATGCTGGATTAATTCATCAGCTGTCAGTGGAGGTTGACGATAACCTTTATTTGCATGGTGGCTCCTCTCTCTTGGAGGGAACCCGGTTTACTACACCAGGGTTCCCCTAAAGGTGGTGTCTACAGAAGACTCCCAGAGGCGGTGGGGGCTGTGTTCTGATGCATTAGCAAGAGGGGTCTGGATGTCAGAGCAAGGCCGGCGTCATATCAATCACCTGGAGCTTCTGGCTCTGAGGAATTTAGGTCTGGTTCTAACAGGCCAGAATTGACAACCCAGCGGCGGTTTACATGAGCAAAAAAATGTTGACGTTGTGCAAATTAGTGTTAGGTGTGTGTTTGGAATGGTGGTAATGTAAGAGCCAAGTGCAGAGAGTAGGCATGTAATGTAGAGCTTGAAGGTGCAATTGACTAAAACAAAGTACAAACCAATAAAAGGTGCCCAGCAAAAGCAGTTGGCAAAGAAATCCAAATGAGGCAAGCAGCACAAGGAATCACAGAGACTAAACAGAAATACTCCAATGATCTGACACAGGATAAGGGAAGCACAAAGACTAAATCCAAAAGGTAACGAGGCAACAAGAGGCAGGTGACAAGAGGGCTGGGAAACAGGTGGAAGACATCAGGTAATCACAGGAGTGGGAAAACACAGGAAGTAAAACTAAAGACAAGACGAGACAGAGACCCAGACTTTAAAATAAAACCGGAAACAGAACATGAACAAGACCAGACCAAAAATAACCATACCATAATCACAAGACATGACAGTAACCAGGAGAACCAATAAATAAACACAGGAAAACAGACTACCACAATAAAACAAGACACCAAACCACAACAATCATCTCACTTTCTGTCTAGAAAGAGACCCATGTTCCGACCTGCCTTAACCTGTAGGCAGACCTTCTCTCCAGTGGGGGCCGCTTGTGAGATCGGAGGTTGTACCCATTTGTGGTGGAGCAAATGTGGATGAGCTGGGGTACCCCAACACGCTCCTGTAAGCATTTCCCCCAGTTGCACTGATGATGAGTGCCCATTCTGGAGATGGTGAGCCAGCGGAGTTTGTCCCTGATTCCGGTGTCTGGGAAGGACATGGTATGCCCAAATAGTCAGTCTGCTGACACTAGTCAGTCTGCTGGTAGTTCCCCCTTCACAGGGATCTTTAGGCTTCATGCCTACTTGTTTTTTAGTTGCCAGATTTGACAGCTCGGGGTCTAACCCCAAGTAAGAGACAATGGCATAAGGGTAACCGGGGCGCTTTTAATGATTCTAGAAAGCAACGACAATTTCAGCAGCATGTCAGAACATGACGGCTGCAACACAGTAAAGAGCAAATCATTTTAATTGCTAAAGTGTTGTTAGGTGTAAATATTTTTCATGACCATATTAGTAGGAATGTATGCTGAGTAGTATAAATGCTGTATCGCGGGATCATGTTTCACACGAAAAATACATTTTGGTAGGCTTCAAGTAAGGTAAGGGCATTGTTTAGGTAGGGGGGTTGACGGCCGCGACTGTTCATTCAAAACAACAATGGCAGGCGTGATGGACAGATGGTTCATCCAAGCACCTGTCAAATAGATTTTTTTGTGCCTGCCCTTTTCAAACAGTTTCCACTGAGGGCTTCTCAGATGGTTCTGTAAGACAAACGTCAGGTTATGTACCAAAGAGTGACATGGAAAACTAAACCTGTGCAGGACAATGGAGACAGCGCTTATCTTTGTGTTTTTCTGGAGCTTTTTGTGTAAATGCACAATTGGGTCTTGAGTCTGGCACCTGCATTTGTCAAACATGGTGAGGTAATTTAGAAGTGATTCATCCAAAGCTGCTGGGCTTGCTGTATACATAGATGGAAAAGAAGACAAGAGAAGGGAGGAGTCTCTTAATAAAAGAGAAACAGTTGTTGAAATATGGTTTGGTTGAGAGGAGATAATAGCAGTGTGGGTCTGAAAGGCACTAACAGGGACCGAGGAAGGATAGAGGTGTGCAGAAAACCAAAGTGTGCCCAAAACAGAGCTTTGAGGACACACAAGAGCCGAAAGGTTCCATTACCATGAATTATAAAGCTTGTTGAGAGGCTAACAAAGACTCTTATTGCTTTGATGACTACATGTAGTGGGAAATAAAGCACTTGAAAACAAGAGTGCCATTATACCGCTAATTTCTACCTCTCATTCATCGACTTTCTTTGATCAAGTCGGGGGAAGGAGAATCAAGCCATAATTAACAATTTTCACACAAAAAAAAATATTTATATTGCACCTATAAAAACAGAGATTCAAAGTGATTTACAATAAAAAGATATCTAAAACAAAAAAAGAAAGGAAAAGAGGAAAAGATTAACTTAAAGCCAAAAAGTAAAGGAATAATATAATACAGAGAGCAAAACAAAGATTTCTTAAAACATAAATTAAATCACATTGCACAAGAAATCAGTGAAGTTTGATTCAAAAGCTTAGATAATATCTTTTGATTAGAGATGTTAATTTACAAGAGCTATCATGGTTGAGGTTTAATAAATAAATAAATAAATAAATAGGAACAAATGTTCAATTGCATGTTGGGTAGATAAGGTAGTCTTGCATTCACTGGTAGAGCTGTCCTGTCTGTCCTTTTTGTCAATTTTGACATTATCATATGAGTTATCAAATGTTATTGTTGTCATGGTCACCCATACAGTCTTCCTGTGCAGCTTTTTTTATGTGATGGGGAACATGCATTGTGTGTATTTGTTTTTTTCCTTTCACCTGTAGAAAATAAGCTGTGTCATGAGAGGCCAGTGTTGGGACCACGGATTGTTTATGGACTGACTTATGGATATATTTCTTTTCTTATGAGTGTTTTGTTGTAGACGTGCGTATAAAGGAGATAGGGAAGTGACTTGAAAAAAAAAGAGACTCTGGAGTTGGACAGGGGAAGCGGTCGGATCGGAGAGGGCTCTGGTTTGTGCAAAAAATTGTTTTTTGTACGTTTGTTGCAGGAGACAACTTTGAATAGTTCTTTAAAAATGAAAAGGAAACTTCTTTTAGGGAGAATAAAATGACTCTAGGATGAGTTTCCCTAGTAACCTTACCAAAAAAGGTTGTGCTTTAACTTATGCCCTTATAATAACGAGCGTGGCTGTCCTCACTTTAGGTCATCCTGTGTGCCTCCGGTTTTTCCTGCATCCACTGTGTGAGTGTGTGTGTGTGTGTGTGTGTGTCCGCGCATCAGTCACTGGGGAAACTCAGCAGCCCCGCCCACTGCAGAGAGCCGACAGGATTGAAACAACAGCCGCTCGCCAGAGTGAAAAGTCATTACAACGTGCATTTATGTTAAAATGTATACAGGTTGGCAGGACGGTCTTTCTCTGTACGTTTTGTTGGTAAATGTGAGATGTTCGAGTCACACACGTCTCGTTAAACAAGGAAATCAATTTGGCGACGTTAACCCGTTCTCACTTGGTCATTGGCTCTCAGAGTCACATACTGAGAAAAAGTCTAGCATGTCGGACTGCTGGGATTGGTTGAAGTTGCGGGACACTCCGTTTTTTGGTCAAATTGTGTCAGGTTCACTCAGCACCTTCTGTAGATACACTGCACACACACTTCAGGTGGCCACCATATAGTCTGAAGCCTACTTTACTCTGCCTAAGAAGCTGGTGCTAGTTCAAGCGGCTATACAGTGGACTACCTGCTCATCTATTTGAACACTGATGCCTTAGCCATTGGGTGTGGGGGACCTAGATCTTGTCCCACTCAGTCCTCTCCAGATTTAACCCTACCGCAACCACCACACCTGGATTTATACCAACAGCGGATTGGCTGAGGATTAGTAGCTGGAGAGATGCCGGTTCACCTCCTGGGAGCTGCCAGGTGCTGTTGAGCAAGGTACCGTACCCCAACCCCCCCCCCCCAGCTGCTCAGGGCACTGGTCCAGCACTGGAAGCCTACTAACTCTGATAGGTCTCCAGTTGTGCATGAATAGGTCGTGCGTGCGTGTGTGTGTGTGTGTGTGTGTGTGTGTGTGTGTGTTTCAGGCCTATGTGTAGTGATTACTAACAAAACAGAGTGTAAATTGTGTTTCCCCTCGGGGGATCAATAAACAGTATAAATTATTATTATAATTATTAATACAGAGGCTCTGATACAGCCTTAAATTTAAACCTGGTTCTACAGCCCTGGGCAAATGGAATATTTACCTTCATTACTGTAAATGTATGCTCCTCCATGCACAGAGACAACAACCTCAACGTTTTTTTTTTTTTGTTTTTTTTCTCCCCATAGTGGGTTGGCGGCTTTACAGATTCAACATGATTATCTCTTCACGCTCTGCAGCCCAGCAAGGAAATCCCTTTGGTTATGCTTCGAGATGTGCAGCATAATTCTCACCTCTACCTCGCCCTTTTGTCCTTTCCCTGGCAGAGTAAGGAAATTTGTTGAGACGCCTTAACTTGAAACTGTCACTGTCAATGCCAAGCCTTTTTTAGCCCATCTGTTTGCTGTCAGTATCTGTATTTTTCATTCTTTAACTACTTTTTTCTTCTTCTTTGTACTCCTCACTGCTCCCTTTCAGAGCCAGATGGCCCCTTGTTATAAGGGGGAACTGCTAGAACGAACACACACACAAACACACACACACACACACACACACACACACACACACACCAGCGTCTGACAGGGCACATAGATACCCATCTCTCTTTGAGATATTGTTTTATGAAATTTTTATACAGGATCGCGGGGGGGGGGGGGGGGGGGGGGGGGGGGGGGGGGGGGGTCGGCTGCAAGCAAAAACTCAAATACTGTTTCTGCTTGAATAAATATGCCCTTTTATTCCACCACAGAACACAGCAAAGCAGCAAGCACACGCTCACGCTATCAATACCTGATGCAAAGTAAACACTACTCTGCGAACTAAAACTCTAACACTGTTTCTGCTAGAATAAATGTGTCTTTTTATTCCGCCACAGAATACAGCAAAGCAGCAAGTGTACACAATCAATCAATACGTGATGCAAAGTAAACACTACTTTTGAGCTCTTACCTTCACACAGGACTGGGGAGCCGTAAGTCCGGACAGAGCTGCATCAACGTGGCTGGGCGTTGGTACGTAACCCACAGTGGACTCCGTCAGACCGAGGGACCCCCCCGTCTTTTATTCTCTTTACAAACAAAGGATTGTGTGGGAGCAAGGAGGGCCAGTCCTCGCTCTCAGCCTATCCCTTGGTGAGCCCGACGTCCTGCTTCGAAACCATGTTTTCGAAACAGGAGCGCCGTTGTAACTGTAACAAGTTGTAACTTCTCAAAACATGAGCTCGATATGTGACCAAAACAGGTTATACAATTGATAAATGAAACACAAAAAAATGATAATATTTAATACAACAGTGTATCAACAAGTTATATAAGTGACCCACTTAGCTGTTGTCAAGTAACATAGTGCAAACTAAACTTTTTCCTCCACATATATTAGATTTAGTTCATACTTATTGTTTGGTGTATTTTTCTGATAAAAATGTTTTCAAAGATGAGTTTCAGTCTGTATGGTAAATAAACAGTTGTTACCACATAAAGTGGACACTTTGATTAAAAGGAGGACATTGAGGATTAAAAAAAAACATGGACTTTTCAGAAGAGGTTGTTATCGCTACTAAAGCTTTAAGGGGAAAAGCCAACGTTTATAATTGTTACTGCTAATTTCTATCTGTTATATACAGTGCATTATAATAATATGAACTCCACATAACACTACTAGGGACACCTAGGAAGTGGTGTGCAGGGATTTCAGTAAGAGGCTAGTTATGAAAGTTATAAGAGTTATGAAAGCCAGATTACATGATTTATTGTTTAGGCTTATACTCAATCAAAACAGTAGATAGATACTTTATCCATCCCAAAGGAAATTTTAGCAAATGTTCCTCACAAATTTCCAATCAGGATGACACATTGTGTATCTCTCTCTCGCTCTCTCTCCGCAACAGACAGACACACACACACACACACACACACACACACAAGTAGTTAATGTCCAGCATCAGAATGCAAGTTATGCCACCGTCTTCATCCAAAACTATTGCACAGCGGCCAATTGTGTTTGTCAGTCACAGTTAGCAACAATGAAAACATACACTGCTCAATTGAATATGACGGCAAATGGCTTGCAGTCACCATTGATATAATCACAGTTATCAATTCATTATTAAGCCCAAAATAGTGTCTGACTCACCAGACTGCCTGACTTCCCCAATTTGCTGTCATCAAAGTGGCTTTCTGCAATCTACCAGTCCAATGAAATCAAGATGGGAAAAGTTATCCACGCACCTGGTCTCCGCCTGAACCTTGACCCCCAGAACGCAGAAGTAGGTGCGAGCTCCTTCACATCTAGTGTCTCGCGGTGAACTAGTTCCATCTCACCATAATTTTCCTCGCATGAAAACGAAAATCCAATCAAAGTCGCTTGCTGTCTAACACTTTCATTGCGTCTTTGATGCGATTACTGCAGAGTCCCGTATCCATGGTTTTGGACTGAAGGATGCTAAAGAGAGCATCAGTGTCATTGAAGATCTCTTCAAAAGCCATCAGCAGGAAACAGGTTGACAGTTTTGAAAGCCTCAACTCAAAACCACCTGTCATTGTCGCTGATTACTGTAAACATGGCAAGTACTGTAGATCTGGAAGGTGAAATATAATAGTTTGGACCAGCATTGAATTGGAGCTCCACCTGGTTGCTGCTGTTCTGGGGATCTGGATTTTGAAAGTCTCACCCAGGAGATGGGTGCGTTTGGATGACTTGCTTAAAAAAAAAAAAAAATAAGCAGCTGTCTTGAAAAATGTTCTGCACTCTGGGATGCATTTCACGGACTGGGCTAGAACCAGATTCAACTTGTGTGCATAGCAACGTGTGAATAGAGCTTTGGACACCTTATCTTTAACCTTTGCCTGCACCCTATGTGGCTCTGACACCATGACAGAGGCTTCATCGTATGTCTGCGCAACCAGTTCATCGCAGCAGTTGAATTTCTCTAATGTGCTCGGTACATACTGGGAAATAGCTGCTGCTCTCAGGTCGGCAAGGCAAAGCAAGGCAGCTTTATTTGAGAGACTGACGTGCAAAAAGGTTTTATTGTAACCATTTGATAAAAATGCAGTATAAGGTATGCCTCGAGGGGAGAGGGATTTTGTGAACCACTGTTTTAAAATATCATTATTTGCTGTAGCTTTAAGCTTTTCTTTCATTGCACATCCCCTTCCAGTACAAAAAAAAAGATAAGAACGGGGTGTCCACTTTGTTTTGACCATGTCATATACTACATACAAACACCTGCTAAGGTAAGGCCAGCGTCAAAAGACTCACACATTTTGAAGTACTTTCCATTAGTTGTGAAACCGTGAATCCATAAATCTGCAGTAAGAAGGGAAATGTGCTTCATCCATAAGAATGTTCCTATTACACTCACTGCCGATGTGCTTTGGTTTATAGTTTTTCTGGTTAATCCTCATGCTTCACAGAGTCCCATTGGTTAAAGCTTAGTAGAATGGTGGAACTATGAGAGAAATCGAGAAGGGGGGGAGGAGGGCAGTGTTATGACCTCACATCAATAGCACCTGGTTGGTGCCGATGAGCATGTAATGAGCCTTTCAACTGGCTGGTTTAGTTGAGAGACGAGTAGACAACAGGGGCAGGGTGTAAAAAATAAAAATAATAATAATGTTTAGGTATTGGCAGAAAGATGCAGAAATGTAAAATAGATAGTTACATTGTTATTCAATCCTGCTGCAGAAACTAATATTTCATCAGTGAGTGGGAACACGATCCAGTTGATATGAAAACAAACCAAATTTGTATTTGGGCCATTCCGTCAAATCGGTGCTATTTGCAGTTATTTTATCCCCAAAGACAGGATATTTTAATAACCATGCTATCAAAATAAAACAGGAAGCAGAACAAACACAGGGGAACACAAGACGGGACCAACAACACAAGACGGGGGAGGAAACTGAAACACAAACGCAAGGAAGGCCAAATGGGAAAAATAACCCCAAACCACAACAACTATTAGTCATCATAATTCAGAATTTCTGCAAATTTTATTTAAAAATTAGGCATCATTTCACGTAAATGAGGTTCATTGACCATACATTTCAAACAGAAGTGGAAGACGATTACTGGTAATAAGTTGGCTAAGAAGATGTAAGACAGAAAAGGAAAATACTTTACAGGCTACTTTATGCTTTATGAACCAAGTCAATTTTGGTCGATAGGAAGACTATATAAGTTAAGGGTTTAGGGTTAAATTATGTCCAAATGTGTCAACATGTCATTAGTATTTTTATTGTGAATTAATCTGGCAGCCTGTCAAAGAGCATAGCATGTCAAATGTTCGATAATTCAGTGGGAGTGGAACGGCATTAACGGCGCTCTGTCACAACATGTCGGACATAATTTTAGTCCGATCAAAGTAACTGTGTAATTTGACCTTTAAATGTAAAGCACTGTAGTGCCAGTGTGTGCACATGTGAGCACTTTTTCAACTATATTTCCTTTCCACACACACACACACACACACACACACACACACACACACACACACGCAATTTTAATGAATGCTCAACCTTAATTAGCAATAAGTGCCTTAATCAGTATCTATGCTATGGTATTATCTGTGTGTTGGAGAGGTCACCAGCGCTTCGTTCATCTAACACAGTCACTGCCAGAGTCCTGTAACTGCATGTTAATTTTTCCCACGTCACCGACTGCAATTATTCTAGTTATTTTTAAAGAGTGTTGGGTTTTTTATCGGCGTCTAACAGCTTCAGTCTGGTCATGACTGGGAGATAATATGTGCTGGTCTCTTGAGTATCGTCTGGAGGTCAGAATGGAGAGGAGAAGACGAAGAAGCCAGTGACAGGGAGGACCTTGGTTTAGAAGCCTTAATTCCACCACTGAGAGGCCAAGCTGGACAAGCCGATTGTCCATTTTTTTGGCTGCACTCTGGGCTATTAGAAAAGCTGGCAACATTTGTTGATTTAAAAGGAACATTCCAACATTTTGGAGACACATTGTCTTTTGGAAGACACAAGATTGACTAACCCTAACCCAAGCAACAAAAAGAAAATTCCTGCTTTAGACTCCAAAGTTAGGTAAGGGAGAAGAAAAAGAACTTATTTTAAAAGAAAAAAAAATGTACATGTTAATTAATACGCTTCGCCCATGTATTTTTTTAGAATTAGTTCATCCCAATTAAATCTTTAGACAATAATAATAATACCATGACTCATAATGAAATTAGGGCTCATTGGCATTGTTGCCAACTCAGCAACTTTGGGCCTCATACACCAATTGTTCTTAGGAAATGTCTTCTTACTCCACTTGCACAATTCTTACGAAGATTCTTCTTATCTTGGATTAGTTCTTAGCTAAGAACAAAATCACACTCTACTTCTCACGCACGTTTGAGTGATGACAGTTTGCGCCAAATGATTGGTTACCGATAGTATTTTACTGTATTTCTGATCATTTGTTAGAAAGAAAATCATAGCATGCAAAGAAACACTAACACTGCAATTTACATCAGCACTTAAGCTGATTGTATCCTGCGTTATTTGATTGTGGTGATTGATCGTGCTATTTATAGGGTCAAAATGGGCCCGTTTTTGCGCAGCATGCTGTCAAAATGGCATAAGCGGAGACTGACGAGTACTTGATCGGACAGTTTAGGCTTCCAAGAACCATTACCATTCCCAGAACCATTACCATTCCAAGAACCATTAGCACACCATGCGCAGGTACTCTCCACCTTGGGATTTTTTGCCACTGGGACATTTCAGCGGGGGCATATCCAAGCCATCCATCAACCGTGCTCTCCCATGAGTTGTGGATGGAATAAATCAACTGGCCACCCAATAAATATGTCTTCCCCTACGCAGCTGCCGGTCAAGGGAGGGTTCTATTCTATTGCCAACGTAAACGGGGCAATAGACTACACTCACGTGCGCAATAAGGCACCCTCACCAGACTCATTCCCATACCTCAACCGCAAGCACTCAATGTACAAGTCATCCGTGACCCCGACAACCATTTCTTGAAGGTGGCTTCCCAGGAGATGCACATGGCTCTGATATTGTGCAGAACAGTTCTGTGGGAATTTGCCTAGAACAAGGAGTTACTGGAGACGCATGGCTCCTTGGTAAGCATCATTGCGTCATTTCAAATTCCAATTTTTGCTTTTTCAAAAAGTGGGTTTCTTCAGGAATGACTTGTTTCATTAGGAGATCGGGGGTAGGCCCTTGCGCCCTGGCTAACGGCGCCTCTAACAAACCCTCAGACGCTCCCAGAGGCCTCGTAGACCCAGAGGCATGCCCGCACCCGCTCCACCCCTGAGCGAACCATCAGTATTCTGAAGGGACGCTGGATGTGTTTGCACACGGCCGGTGGTAAGCTGCTCTACAAGCCAGAGAAGGTGAGTAGGACTACATGTTTTATTCAGGTTTGGAAAACGGAGAACATGTAGAATTCCAACAGTGAAATTGTGGCGAGAGTAGAAGCAATTTCACAGAGACTTTGTGCGATCCACTCTGAAGGAGTTTGTAGTAGTCATCCACAGAGAAAGGAGGCATCTTGCTGCTAATTAGCTTTAGCCACAGTCACTGTAGGACAGGCTTGAGCTATTTGTAGGCCACGCTCATGCAGAAAAATGTTAAAGGCCATTGCCTACTATGACTACAAAAAAATGTGTAGTCAAGTAATTTATAAGTATCCAAGAGCCACTGCTCATGGTTTCTCTCAGAGGAAAAGAAAGATTATCAGCAGAAATATGCAAGCAGAAGCAAGAGCAAGCCGCAAAGCGTCTGCACTGTAAGAAGCAGGAAGCAAGAAACATTCATTTACACAACAAATAGGGATATTTGATATGTTGGTAGTTGTTGCACCAGGTTTGTTAAAAACCTCCAGGGGCCATGTCTTGACAGATGCAGTCCTAAAAATTAAAAAGACACCATTGAGTCAATCAATGAGATAAATACTGTATTTAAAAACACGATTTTTTTGTGTGAAATGAGCTGTACTTTGAAAGACTGGGTCAAGAAATAGGCCTAGTGTTGTTTTTTCCAAACCATGTGTTTATTATTATTACTAAAGGGAATGCATTTCGAAATCTACAATGTAAATTTGTAGGCAAGATTTCAACAAAAATGGTCAAATTCACAGTTTCGAGTCTCATCCTGCTGTCATTGGAGTCTCACTTCTCAAGTCGAGTGTTACAGATGCATAGGCCCATTCTCCCATTAATAGTTTTTCCGTGGCATACACCTTCATTTGTGCCTATGCAAGCTTTATAAATGAGGCCCCTTGTGAATGTGAAGGCCATAGCATATTATTAACATCATTTCCATACTCATTAAATCATGCAATGACCACTTGCGCCCTATATTGAGTCATCTGTATTCATTGCGTTTCTCCACTCGTTTTTTTCTGGTATTTTTGCCAAATTTGCCAACCTTCTGTGTCTACATGGCTCGATTCCACTAGTGTGACCTGATCATTTAATTGTTGACATTTGTGCAGCTCGTTCTAAATATAAAATTCCATTTATGCCCGGGATTCGATTCAGGGTCGCACTGAGCTGCTTGGTGATGAGATGTAATTTACTACATTGTCAATGATACTACTATTACTTTAATGAGCTATAGCTCCTGAAATCAAGTTCATGATTAGTTGTCATATTTACGTAACAATTACTGTAACTGTATTTTCTGTCCTTTCCAGCTCTTGGAGTAAGGTTGTAGCTATAACTCTTTCTACTCAGCATACGGCCATACATGAGCCACATTAGTGCCGAGACTCAAAATCATTATCTCCAAATACATATTCTGCGCAAAAAAGTCTAACTCTGTGCTTCACTACAAAGTCCTTATTTTACATTCCAACCCATGCGATAGCTTTCCCAACATTTATTTCAAATTAAAGCTCTAAAACATTGGTTTGTCAGTTCAAACTGGTGCATTAATGTTTTAAAGACAATGGTACACAGAGCCAACCTGAATCAATCAAGACAACAGCGATAATGGGCAAGTGTGCACCGTCAATTTACGTCCACTAAAATGGCTTGTTTTGCCACAGACATGCTCAGATTATTATCCTGTGTTCAATAACATAATGAAAAGGATCCCTGCAGACATAGACCTATTTGTCAAGGAGAAAAATCCATTATTTGTTCAAATGAAACAGCCCCGAAATCGCTTTTAGCCAAACAAACCAGACGCCATTTAAATACACAGTTATTTCATTAAAAACACCTCAATAAGAGTCGACATTCAACAAAATAAAACTATAAAATGTCGTCTTGGTTCATCAGTCAACTGTTCCAATAGTCACCACTCTGTATTTGGTTGAAATTAAAACCCTTAATTTGAAAATATGCTGGCTCTATACACACTAAAAGTATAGTTTAGTTACATGGAGCCCGTTCAATTTGTCGATTTCTGAGCAATTTCTGGTTAAAAACAAAAAGACATCTCTCTAGGGATCCTTTCCATAATGTTGTCAGACACTTGGAATACCAATGTGAGCCTGTCACTCGCAAAAGCAGAACTTTTAATGGACAAAATGAACAATGCACATTTGCCCCATAACGTTAAATCCTTGATCTATACCAATTTCAAAGTTGTTCACAGCAGTCACTTACACACCAATGCATGGGGAAATTAGATCCAGGTTGAAAAAAAACATATGCGAGAACATTTGCAGATGTAAAGTAAGAGTAGAAAGTAGATCCAGTTATATCAGAAAATGTTACACGGAGATAGACGATAGAATTGGTACTATAGTGGATCCTCCTAATGGTTTTGGGCGAATACAACTAATCTGAAGAGTTCATATTCGAGGTTATGTAATGTGTTCCTTTGGCCTGCTGACAGAAAGGTGAGATGCCTCTTTTTCTTTAGTCATTTCCTACTGTCAGAACACATTTCACCAGAAGGAGTCATTTCACCACAACACACTTTGACCTCCAATTACCTGCACCATCTCACTCAGCAGATGCACTCTAGAACAGGAAATTGAGAGCAGATTGAGTGAAAACGGCCGGGCTATTTTTGGCCGCGGTCCCACAAAATCCATTGGTTTCCTGTTTCTAATGCCTCAACGCAATGTCCATCACCCCTGAGAAGAAAGTAAGACAGGTGGGGGGGTGATTGTTCCGGTAACACTTTACAATATGGTTCACAAAAAAAGGGAAGTTACAGTTTTTGAAAAAGCAACGAATGATTAGTTATCGTTTTTTGATAACTACCCTTTGGAAAAAGAGTAACTACCCTATTGAAAAAGGGTAACTACCCTACTGAAAAGGGTCACTGCCCTCATGAAACAGGGTAACTACCCTACGAAAAAAGGGTAATTACCCTCCTAAAAACGAGTAACTACCCTTTTTTTTTTAATACACCTTCGTTCTTAAATGTTTGTAGTACATGTATGTGCATCTTCGGTCTGAAAACACTCACCCACATCACATCACTCTCAGTCATCATATATTTCAAAAAGGCATAAACCGCCCCTTCTTAACACTTGCACACATGTATTGTCTGTATTTGGCTAGCTAGCCCATTCTGATGTCCCCTATAAATGTTCCTGTCCTTCTGAAACTGTACTGTTGTCTAAGTCCATATGTAACCACAGGAATTCTGCTGAAAACCAGTTTTTAAACTGAGTAAGACCCGTTTATATTGAAATGTAATGTTACTTTACTGTATAATAAATATGAATGAATGAATGAAGGGCATGGCAGAACCCAAAGGAACCCTCTCTCTTGACCAAGGTCCCCTGACTGATAGATTTCCCAAAGCCTGACTACAGATCTAAAGTGGAGGTGCAGACGTTTTCCCTTAAGCCACTTGAATTACAATATAATGAAAGGTTAATTTCATTTTTTGCCCAATGAAGCGAAAAATGAACTGCCTAACCCAGAATTAAGACTTAAAGTGACTAGACAAGCTGATTTCGTTCTCTATTTTCACAGATATATCTTATTCTTCTCTACTTCAGACGTGTAAACATCTATTATCACAGGCACCAAAGGCTTGTACCACATGTCTTGGTGGCTCATAACAGCGATTCATCTTTAGCTGCTGACTGCATCCGAGCATGTCTGATTCTCACTAGGATTTTGGAAACAGTGTTGGAAGGTCACATGGCAGAGCAGGCTGTTAATTGGTCCCCAATCAATTAAAACCGCCTCGTCTGCCATGAGTTGAGCCCAGTGCGTCACATTGATGCAACATTTTCTGCGCTGTTCCATTAAATACAAATTAGTGTATGTACAGCTGGTGGTAACACTGGGATCTGGTCTGGGTTGACTGTGGGCGTGTTCTACATCAAGTCCCTGTGGACTTTTTTCTACAAATAGATTACTTTTCTCAATGAACATTTTCATTAACAACATTGCAGATTTGCCAGCTTATTAATTGACATTTCACATGCAATTTTGGCCTTTGTTTGTTTGCAACACAAATATATAATAGATACCACTGACTTATTACAACATGTGTGGTTTTTATAGAAGGTTTCTGCTTTTTTGAACACTTTGACACTTTACCTTTTTACATGTTTAGTTGATTTGGCAGCACCAAACACCAAATCTATATAAATAACTAGTCTATCCTTTTAGATGAGACAATGCTACAACAGTCATCGACAGATAATGACCCAGGCATGTCAGTACCTTTACCATGTACAGCAATGTAACAAGGGACCGTAGATTCACCACTGAGCCATAAAATTCTAATGATTAATACCAAGACATATCGTGTTTTTCCTCTGCAGACAGGTCTTAGGGAAAATAAAGTGTGGGATGAACTGAACATGATCCTCCCATGGTTTTTTTCCAGTGAAAGACACGCTGCTGGAAAGGTTACACTGAAGATTTAATCATTCTACGACATTTTCTGGACTCTACCTAATCCACGCGGATTTCCTTAAAACCCAAGGCACACGCCACGTATTGGGGTTTTAGTTCACTGCCATGGTTCTCACCTGTCAATCATTCTCCCTGTCTTTCTCTGACACATGCACACGTACACATGCACCAACAATATGGAGCCTGGCGGGTTGGAAAACAACTAATTACACTCTGTTATCCACAGATCTGATCATACCTGCTTACATAACTCAGATGTGCATTGTCACTTTCACCAGTGCACACAACACTGATTTAAATAATCAGACTAAGGAAACAAATACACACCAGTCCTTGCAGTCATAAGTGCTGGATTTGTAGTGCCCGAGGAGGTGATAAACACAGTATTGTGTTATGATAATGTAACATTTTTCCGAGATAATTGAAACAGTGGAAGGACAGAAGAGGGGAGAGGGGATTGACATCAGTGCGTTGGCATGCAATTTAAAAATACAATTATATTCGGGTTAAGGCAGTACCCCGGTTTCTAAAACATCATGTAACCTGCTAAAATCTGAGTTCTCATACCCCGGGGTAACAGACCTAGCTATCTCCTTTAGTAACCGGGGCCAGTTGTGTATGTATCCACCTAAACTTGTCATTTTTCCCCCCTATTCTAACCCGCTCATGCATACAAGGAGGACATTCAATTCTTTGTTATTCACGCGCTGTGCATGTAAACCCCCTGACTCTGCATTAGTTCTCAAGCAGCCTGTCAATATTAGCATAAATCATCAAAAACATCATGTAAAACATCAGCGTCATTATACAAACCCCTCAAGGGCTTCATTTTCATTCCAACTTTAGGGGAGCCATGAAAAGCCCTTGTCATCAGCACCATGCAGACTTGTGTTTTTATAATGGGACACTAAATGAAAACACCTGAAACCGCTTTAACAGCGCGTTGAGAAAAAAGGGCCCGCTAGCTGTAATTATGATTTACACAGTTTAAAAAATTAAATACAGACCACTTCTAGCAATAAGAACAGACTACAGTACATATTAGAAACACCCCAGTACAGCAAACAATTTAGCAGCACCACAGCCTATGAAATGAAATAAACGTAATAAGTACCTCCCTAAAACAGATATTCATGAACGTAGGCTTAATTGCAGGGCTGCTGTATTAGACTGTTACAGTTGGCTAGGTAGCAAAAGAGTGTAATTGTTTGTTATACATGATCAATTATGAACTTTTGTTAGATTTCTTTATTTCACATTAACAAAGGACCAAATGTGTGATGGGGTGGCAGGAGAAGGAGGACCAAGATGCAGGTTGGCGGGCAAACACAGGCTCATTTATTGAAAACAAA
>NC_048427.1:19440038-19444878 GCF_013103735.1 Etheostoma cragini | reverse complement strand
AATGGGAAAACCGGGACAAAAACACAGGGAAGGCCAAACAGGAAAAATACCCCAACAAAAACCCCAAACCATAACAAAATGACTAGGTGAATGTGAGAAGGATCACTTGTAGTGGTGAACCCACGTAATTATGACCCAGCTTTGCAGTACCAGAGCGTTTAGCCTTCTTTACGTGATGTTTTGATATGCCAACTACTACAGTTTCCACACGGCACCAGGTAGACAACGTTAGTGACTAGCTGATAGGACTACACCATCGAGCATGCAACTGTTTGCTAAAAGAACTGCCATGTCATATTGTATCAATGTTATGTACGCTACTTGACACCGCTTACCCAAAGTGGCCAAAACAATAACTTAATATAGGTTTAAAGCGCCCATATTCTGTTCATATTCAGGTTCATAATTGTATTTTGAGGTTGTTTCAGAAGAGGTTTCCATGGTTTCATTTTTCAAAAACACCATATTTTTGTTGTACTGCCCACTGCTTTGTGTTTAGGTCTATGTTTTAGCTACGGAGTGAGACATCTCACGCATTAGCTGGGAGACTTCTTCTAAACGAGGCGCACTTGTGGAGCACCTTCCGAACAGGGACAGGAAGTAGTTCTTTTGGAGATTATGGTCACCTAGTGTAGCAGTGTTTTGCCATTGAGAACGAGCTAGCATGCTGTCGTTAGCATTCGACAGTTAGCCACGTCATCTCGGCTAGTGACGTAGAAAGCGTGCCAATTTTGAACAGCTCACCAGGAGACTGAGGACATCCAGAAACCAGATGTCACTCAAAACAGCATGGAGAGGTTTTTTCCCCAAGTTTGGATGTGTGTGTGAAAGCAGCAGAGACACAAAATAACACCCCAAATCCCAGAAAAATTGTTTTTTTTCAGAACACGGGCACTTTATGGGACTACAAGATCGGAGCCCCTGGTAGCTCACCAGGTTGAGAATGCGCCTCATGAGTCTCAGTCTTTACCGTAGTGGCCCAGCTTTGAATCCAGCCTGCGGCCCATTGCTTAAGGTCCCCCCCACCCCCACCCCCACCCCCCCATTCTCTCTCCCCCTATTCCTGTCTACAGCTGTCCAATCGAAGGCAAAAAATGAATTTGATTGATTGACATCAACCCATGTCTATTTAACAAACAAGCTGCCATATACTTTAAGCAGTATCTTCAGCTTTAGCACAATTTGCCATTACTGTGAGAAAAAAAAACAGGTCACAATAAACCAGTTGTTTCCCACTGAAAAGGCCGGAAGGATAACATGTTGCTATGCTTACATCGCAGCCAGAAGGTTGGCCATATCCACAAAAAAGAAATGGCCCCTATATCTATATTGAGGGATAAAAGTGCCACCAAATCCTTGCTGGTTCGGGGTGAAATAGATCTACCACTCACCACTGCCTTGAATGACTGTACTCTGCTGGAGGATGTGCGAGGTGGATTTGTTGCAATCCTTTACATAGAGTTTTCCTAGACTCTAACATAGTCAACGGACCCATAGTGGTAACGGTTTTCCATTCGCTATTGGCTGTTGGAATAGATCTTGTGTGTACTAGTGACAGTATTAGTGACTGATGAACCCTGTGAAACATTGGAATTGGAACAGGAGCACCCTGAGGTTTTTACAGAATGTATAGTGGCACAGTCAAAGTCAATATCAGATAACACACCAAGAGATTAGGACAAACCAAGAGCCCATGTTCATCAGGCAGCATCTCTGCGATAGAGTCTGAGGCACCGTCCGTCTCCGTGGCAACAGGCGGGAAGCAGCCCAGTTCATGTAATCTTCAGCATGCTTAGCGGAGGTGGAAGCTCTGTGCTGGGAGCCTTCCTTGGTCTTCAGGGTTGACGGGTAGAGCAGAAAAAAAAAAAAAACAGACCTTTGACTCGTACTGAAGCCGTGGTTTGGAAGAAGGCTTGCCAAAGTCGTTGTAGTCCGCCTGAACGGTTGTGTAGCGGAGGATGTTGAAGATAGACGTGCAATTAGTAGTGGTGTTCTTCCTTGTGCCATCACTGTAAAATTTGGTTGGCTCTCATAATCTTGATCTGAACATCTAGTCCATCTTTCAGCCCAACAATCCAGATGTTGCTTCTTCGGTTTCTGTCCTCCAGACATGCTAGCTTCATCTCCAGCTCTTGAAAAGCATGGCTATGGCGGTCAAGAGTGCTAGAGTTGCTTCCCATGGTAGTCTTTAGATTGTCCACATCAGACCTGATGGAGCCAAGGCTTGCAGTTAGAGATGCAAGCTGGGCATGGATAGCAGTTAGCTTCTTTTCTTTGTCAATTCCCACCTGCGGGGTTCAAGGCAGTTTGTCTGTGGCATCCTTATCGTCGCGTTGGGTATTGTTCTTGTTTGCTATTCTGCTTTAAATGATTCTAGCGATGACAGAGTGATAGGATATCCGAATTGGAACCACATAAAACATTGGGCCAGGAGCTACTATATTAGCTGATCACGTGACTCACTATAAATAAAAATTTAATTCAAGGTCCCCAAGTTACTTTACTTTAAGAGTGAGTGTTCCATAGCTTTAATGTTGCTAGACTAGCGAGAAGTCTGTCCGAGAAGAGGGAAAGACATGCAGGAAACAGTCCCAGGTTGGACTCAAACCCTGGATCTTCTGCATCAGGGAGTAAACCTCAATATGTGTGCATGCTCCACCAACTGAGCTAAGGGGCCACCAAGTGGTTGTTTAGTAAAATTTAGCCTACACAAGTTTCTTGCAGCTCACGTTTGATGTTATCCGGCC
This sequence comes from Etheostoma cragini, assembly GCF_013103735.1. Taxonomy (NCBI): domain Eukaryota; kingdom Metazoa; phylum Chordata; class Actinopteri; order Perciformes; family Percidae; genus Etheostoma; species Etheostoma cragini. The sequence goes on along the minus strand of NC_048427.1, from coordinate 19,442,131 downwards.
CAAAAAAAGATACATTTTAGGCCCTAATTTATCTGTCCAGCAATCAAGACTTGGTGTCACAAGGACCTTACAAGGTGCTCGAAAAGACAATCTGAAATAAATGCTGCCAGAGAAAATAGTTTTAAAAGAGCATTAAAAGGAGACTGTGAGACAGTTTTGATGGATCGGTTGTCCTTAAAAACACAGAGAGACGAACGACACAAATGTGTAATTTTGAGACGAGAGAGGACAAACGTGGTAGTGTTTGTCGGAAAAGGTGCTGTCAGAGCCAAAAAGTAATGCACAGATAAAAGATCAGAAAGTTGGGCTGTATTCAATCAAAGAAAACCTTGGTCTAAATATACATATATCCTCCACAGTGCACTCTAGCTGGTAGCATTGTGTGTCCATGAAAGCGTTTTTAATGCTTTGCATTGAAGCGCCGCATATTCAACCACATTTTCAATCCCGGCTTGTCAAAAAGCAACGCTTGCTCAAGTGCTCTTTAGGGTTCCCTAACGTAAATGTAACTGGAATTGGACTGCTCTTATATAGCGCTTTTCTAGTCTCGACGACTACTCAAAGTGCTTTTACAAAGCACAGGATCCATTCACACACATTCACACGCTGTGGCCGAGGCTGCCGTACAAGGTGCCGCCTGTTCATCAGATAAACACACATTCACACTCCGATGGCGCAGCATCGGGGGCAACCCATGGTCCAGTGTCTTGCCGAAGGACACTTTGACATGTGCCGGCTCAGTGGTCAGTTCTTTAATTGACTGCAGTGTTTGAACTAATTTACTAATTTTGCAGAAGAATCAAAGAAACATGTTAAAAGTTTGCAATATTGGCCTGTAAATACAGGATTAGTCAGTCGATAATACAGACTTTGGTTATCCAGTCTCCTTTCGCATTTAGCCCTTTGCCATCATATTTAGATGCGTTTTGTCGGAACTCATGGCGCTACTTTTTGACGCTCTGGGGTGGGATTTGCGTTTAACTGCCATGCAGCAATAAGAACTAGATTCAGGCAGAGTTTATGGGTGGGATTGCAAAATGTATATTTTAGTGACATGCGGGACTAGAACAGGACACAAACCCCACTCCATTGGGTGAAAGTCCTGTGTTGTTGATCCATCCACCACCACAACCAAGCTCCTTAAACAGAACTTTAATCTTTAATGCTAACATTGTATCACTGGCTTGGTTGGATCACCTGTAGCCAAACCCAACAGGGATGTGACTGTGGAGGTTGTGCATAAGGAGATCATTGGTAACTTTGGTGAGGAAACTTGCATGAGATTTGTGTTAACTTGCAAAAAAGTCAAGAGGAACACACGTTCTTTGTACAATAAACAGCGGTTTTGAAATACTTTTTTATAAGTGGGCTGAAACCCTCCACTGCTTGGGAATAATAACTTAAGGACTCTGCACATATTCATAGTGAGGGTTTTATTTTCATAGCCGGAGGGCAAGCCAATTACTGTACAGTCAAACAGGACTCTGGGGACGTGGGAGTTCTTAACAATAAGATCAGAACAATTAGCTAATTTTGCATTCTGATTTGATCCTTGGTACAGCATAAGGGTTGTTCTCACGTAATTGCTGTTTTTTACTTTCAAGATAAACTCTTGGGCCCTCTCTCCTCAAAAACTACTGATATCTAATCAGACAGAGGAAGGAGATACCCTAGAAACAATGATGGTTTACAGCAGCGGAGGCCTCACAGAACCCGATGAGCAGAAGATAAGAGGCAGGATGGAAACAGAGAGCTTGGAAAGTGGGCGGCGTGACTGCACAGTATATGGGTCTATCGGTATGTGTCTTAATTAAAAATTTCACTTTGTTTCACTTTTACCGTTAACCCAAATTAAAAACTGTAATTATTCATTTTAATTATTAATTTCATTGATCAATGGATTCATGTTTTCTATATGGTTCTTGGATTTGGGTTCAGTACAGGACTCCTTTTGTCAGTAAATAGCCCGTTCTGACTTCCTATTTGAGGTAATGCTCTATTCCCTGCCTCCCTCATTGACTCGCTATTCCAACTGTGGGCAGGCCTGTTTGGGGTGGTGGGTGTGGGTGTGGGTGTGGGTGTGTGTGTGTGTG
>NC_048427.1:19436331-19440028 GCF_013103735.1 Etheostoma cragini | reverse complement strand
CCCATAGCTCCAGCTATGGGACTTGCTGTTGGTTACAAAAAAACGTGTTTAAGGCACCTTTTTAGAGATGGTGTCCAACACTCTACAAGCTCCCCCAATCTCAATTTTTCCAACATGTATTCGTTTTTGTTTGTAGTTTTTTATCCAAAAACAATCCAGGCAGCTGCATTTGCTTCCTTAGACCTTATTAAGTTGTAATGAGAAGAACTGGACTCACATTAAGTTGTAATGGGAAGAACTGGACTTACAAATATGACAAATGAATCTCCTGCTGACATAGCTTACGTAGAATAAAGTTGTCAGCTTCCTTTGAATTTTTTTTTAAGTAAATTATTATCCTAACTGACAAGCTGGGTGCATATCAACAATATAGCTTTTTTTTCCCCACGCAATTCTTTTACTTTGATCCATAAATTATCTACTGGAGACCTCTCTGACAGGGCGGTCAGTTGGGGTGAGCATTTAAATCAATAGGTGCACTAGAGCAGATCAGTTTTTGAACTGAAACCTCCCTGAAGGAGATAGCTATAGAGAGGAAATGGGGACACACAGAGAATGGTAATTACAATACAACACAACTGATAAATGGGAACCATAGGCTAAAAATAGTGGACGTAGCACACTCAACACCACCCACTGGTTTGCGGACTGCATCTTTAAAGCCTCCAGGTTGGCACATGGGCATCGCCACCTTGTTTTTCTTGAACCGGATGTGACGATTTTTGGCGAGAGGGCGGAGCCAAGCCAGTGTTAATGGTTGTAATGGTGCTGCGCTAAGCTAAACGCTAAAGAGGGAAAGATGCTGATTTTAAAAAAAGGATACATTTTATTTATAGAGCCTTTCATGACACCCACGGTCACTTAAAAAAAAAGAAATGACATTAAAGATATCTCATAAAGGTGCCGAGGTTCCCACCATGACATGCAGTAGGCCTGCTAAGAGGATCTCAGTGAGCGGGCCGTGGTGTGACACTTCCAGTTCTCACCATAGAGCAGTGTCATTTCTTTCTAAATGATGGAAATAAAATCTAACTTTTTGCGGTAATACTAATTTTTGGGGGTGTGATGAACAGTGGCAATCATAATCACAATAAAGACAATGGAATTATGTCTAGAAAGTAGATGTAGTAGTTCATTAAATTAAACTTTGGATCAGCAGCTAAGATGGAGTTTAACAGGGGGCTATTGCACCAAAACCAGGATAAAAAGGATTAAGCCGGGATATGCAAGTTATCCTGCATGAAGTTAGCCTAGACTTGGTTGCACCAAAGCAGGTTGACTTAAACCCAGCCGAGTAACCATGGACATGTATTCTTTGCAGTTAGCCTGCCAGGCGAAGATTAATCCCAAAGTTGTAGGTGTTGATCCGAAATAGAGTAGTGTATTACATTTTAACCCATTGTCTTCTGAATGTATTCTGCTTTATTTTATTAACATGCATTACTATTGCTGTCACAAGCTTTAAATCCTGCTTTTGCAATGCAGCTATAGTCCTAAAGACCAACACATTAAATATTATAGATGACTGATTCAATTTTCTTGTCCTTCTCTAATAAATGAAAGTTTGTGTTATTCCTTAATATTTAGGCCTAATGTAATTTTATAAGATATTAGTAGCTTACTTTGGTTTCATAACTTTCTCAATTTTAGTCTCACATCACTGGACCAATAACTCGGCCTATATAGTGTAGTGTACATTCATCACACAGGGAACGCCACAACGCTTCTATTTTTATTTTCATGCTCTCACTTGTCAGCTTGGAGCTTGGGAGAGTGATATCTGACAGACACCCGTTGATTAGCACAGCAGGAAGTGTGCATAATTCATATTGCCTTTAGCCAATACGCACTATGTTGACATGCTAGCTGTCAGGCTGTACTGCGTTTGGATCCTGTTACAAATATATTTTCTAGGAGTGCTATATCACTGACTTCTCATCCATTATGGGCTAAATATGCATTTCGATTAGATTAACATGATACCTTAGACTAGGGTGACCAGACGTCCCCAGTTTCCGGGGACAGTCCCCGATTTTGGTGACCTGTCCCCGGAAAAGTCCCCGGTTTTTGCTGTGACTGACAGACCCAAAATTGGTTTAAAAGAAAGAAAACACGGACCAAACGGAGCCTATCGAGCAGCGCTGCTCAGAGAGGTTACAGAAGCCGTATTTTATGATGCTAAAATCACTGTTTTTTTTAAATGGAGTCTGGTGGGTTTTGAGAACACAATTTTGGACTTTTAGGTTTTAAAAAATGATCTTTATCTTTAACAAAAAGGTCGACCTCCCTAGAAATCCTTTCCATAATGTTGTCAGACACTTAGAATATTAACCTGAGTCTGTAAGAAGCAAACAAGCACTTTTATGAAGTCAAATACAAGCTGGGCAATTATCCTACTAACTTACGTTGTAGCTTGCTGCCGACTGCAGCGATCTCGTTTAATACTCCATGTCAAAGGAAAATATTTCCTTAATTGTTTTTATTGTATCAGATACTCTCAGCTCTAGGTCTAGTGTCCCCGTTTTAAGTTTTCCAAAAATAAAAACCTGACGTGTTTTGGAGGTATTTACGCTTTTGAGCTGAAAATGTCCCTGGATTTTGCCTGAGAAATCTGGTCACCTTACCTTAGACCTTCTGGAGTCCAGTGACACGGTCTCTTCATCATCGGCTGTAGAAGCTCCTTCCAATGCCGCAGGAATCCCTTCCCCCTGCCATCTTGGGGAAGGAAGGGGGACCCAAAAGTAGAGAGGAGCAGGCAGGCAGAAGAGGTTGCAAAAAGAATTCCAAAAAAAAACAGGGCAAAACATTAAGTCCACGCGAACAGGCAAAGTCCAAGGTAAGGGGACAAACAAAACCAATGCTCAAGGGCTGGCAAAAACCACTCACGAAGAGGAGGGATCACAGGGACTAAGACTCACAGGGAACTCACGAGGAGGGAAATCTGCAGGGACGACATCAAAAAGGAAAAGCATGCAGGAATACAGGGCACACCAATAGGACCACAGACCTCCACACGGGCGAGACATAAAGACCTGACAGGGGACAAAGGGAACACAGGGGTTAAATACAAGAGGTAACGAGGTAACAGGGAACAGGTGAGACATCAGGTGATCCACATCGGGGCGGGGCAGGACAATCAAACAGGCACAAAGCGAAGCTAGACAAGACTAGATCAGACAGGAAACCATACTACCAAAACAAAACAGGAAGTAGAACAAACAGACGCTGAGCCACAACCACAAGGAGACAAGACCGGACCAAAAAAACACAGAAGGATTAACAAAGAAACCAAAGCACGAACCCAAAACATCACACTAGTTTTTGTATTGACAGCATGTGCCAAGCCATAATTAAATGTAAATGGCCTGTATTTATGTAGCGCTTTTCTAGTCTTAATGTCCACTGAAGGCCCTTTTACATAGTACAGGACAGAGCTGTAGTCAAGACGACGTTTGTCGAGTCCAAGACAAGACCATGACCAGGACTAGTCAAGACCAAGTCAAGTCCAAAGAGGCTTGAGTCCAAGACAAGGCCGAGTCCAAAAAGGTATGAGTTCGAGTCCAGGACTGAAAAAAATGTCTTATGCATGACAGTATCAAGAAAATCATTTTGGGTTATTTGTTGATATACAGTGGGTACGGAAAGTATTCAGACCCCTTTAAATTTTTCACTCTTTGTTTCATTGCAGCCTTTTTCC
>NC_048427.1:19424347-19436231 GCF_013103735.1 Etheostoma cragini | reverse complement strand
TTTTGGAAAATGGCTGCAATGAAACAAAGAGTGAAAAATTTAAAGGGGTCTGAATACTTTCCGTACCCACTGTAAAAGTGAAAACAGTATCACCACACCCAGGATTTGTAAGCATAGCTGTTCCCCTTGATATCATATAATCTAATCTAAAGAAAACATTATAACATATGGTGATACACCAAAATAGTAGTGTTAGAACTGATGGAAACACCAGTCCACTACTATTACTACTGCAACAGTAGGTACTAGTACTGAGCATTTGAGCAACTACACGACGAGTTTCACTCCAGATGTAGTGTAGAAAAGAAGTGACCAGTATAACAGAGTGCACCTCTATGATTGGTTTATGCCTTAACAAAAAAAAATTGTATTATATTGTTATTTTGACGTGGGTTAATAGGAAAGACAATGATTTAACAACAATGAACAAAGTGTAATTTAACATATGTTCTTTTAATTTGAGAACAAAGTGCAGAATTTTTAAATAAATCCATCAGGAAGTTATTTATGGAGGGAGCAGGTTGGGTCACACAGACACACACACACACACACATATACACACGCGATGCACATGATTGGCTGAAAAATCCATAAGATCCATTTTTCACAGTATACGCAGCAATACAAGTGTTTGTACATCGTTGTATTATGGCTAGTAAGTAGATATTTTTATATCCTTACGCATTCTTTTATGCACTTTCTGCCAAATAAAGCACAAGCCACATAGCTTTGAATGTTCTGGAAGTGTTCTCTCATTGGTCAGTTCTGGAACTACAGTATATTGCATCCAAAAGTTCCACCTCGATTAATGTCACTGTGCCTGTTACTGTCAGCGTCTTGATTCTGGATGATGTGTCAGCCTTTCAGCTCTCTGGAACTCAGAAACGGTGTTTGCTGGACTTACAGCTGTTAAAAAAAATGATTGCAACCCGTTAGAAGCCACCTCATGAACTGTCTATGCGTGCATGGACCCTTAACTTTTTGGACGTTGTGTACATGGAACTGTCGACCCCGCGCATCCTCGGAGCACCGGGAAAGGACACCTAGCCTTGTGCTACAGCCTTTACCTCAACCTGTGCATGTGTTTGGTTCCTTGTCTTGTGTCTGTTTGTGTGTGTGTGTGTGTCTGTTTGTTTGTGGGTTTGTGTCTGTGTGTTTCTGCATGTGTTGTTTTGTCTCCCTCCCTCCCAGCTTTCCTCTCTGTGGTTTTTAGCTCTGGGGTGTTTTCCATTGTCTCAGTATATTGTTTGTCATTGTTTGAAGATATACAAAAAAATAAAAAAGATTTAATCACAAAAAAAGAAATCCTTACGCATTGAGTCGGTCCACTGTTGTCTGCCAGGCTCAATCTCTCCGTTTGATAACAGCTGTATTTCCCTTTTTTCATATTCTATGCTTCATCTCCTCGTTACTTTCCATTAGAAGCTGCTGCTCATTGGGTGAAACATATGCCGCATGCGTCTTCTATACATCCACTTGTTGGCATGACGTGATACATCTTTATGTTCTTCAAACATTATGATTGTATTTCATACACTAAATGGAATGCATGTCATTCGCTTTCCTAGGGGAAAAAAAGTTTATGACTACCTTTAAAAACGTTGATTAAATTAACTTTTATTGTGTTATAAACTAAGAAGAAACTAAGTGTGAATCCCTAAAGATAACGTCCGCACAACAGTCTGAAAAACTACTTTAATAGTGCAAAATAAGGTCCATGGAACATTGTGTGCCTTAGTTTAAGCTATTCAAGTATTAAAGTATTTAAAGACTTTGCCTTCTTTAAAGTGCTCACGCAGCAAATTTTCAATATTTCCATAAAACCTCTCTATTTTTGGTGCTGTGCATTTTGGTCTTGCCTTACTGTATCTCCCACAACAAAACACACGTTAGAGAAGGTGGTCTTGTTTCTTTTCCCTACCATCTTTATCCAATTCTTTATGGGCACTTTAAAAATGACAGTGAATGATGTACTGTGGGTGGATTTTTTTTGACAGGTCACAGAACAGGATACACACTCCCACGACAGTTTGATGGATGACAGAAACTTTGGAGGTCGGAATAAGGACGTTTTTGGTCCAAACTTTTAAGTTGAGATGCAACTATTCTTCTTGAGACATTCTGAATCCTCGATGCAAATGTTGACCCACAGACAGTCTCCCTGCCCTTCAGACGGATAATCCAACCAAATGAGGAGAGAAAAATAAGACAGAATAGAAATACTTCTTCTATCTGACTGAATAATATGGGGTCTTCACAGTATATACCAAAGAGTCTTATCTATGCAACAACATTTGACAGTATTATGTAAATGTCTCCAGCATCTGCCCACTATCTCCTGATCAGTGTCATTTCCAGCTGCTTTATAATCCCTCATAGCCTCCTTAACAACAATACATTTGCTCCTCTCGATCACAAGGCAGAAGAATTCACAGAAAGAAATCACATAACCGCACCAATAATCAGACCTGCTGTCTCCCTTCTTAGTTTCAACTTTCATTAATGGCAGCTAAGTGAATGAATTAAAACCTTTACATACATGCAATGCTGAAGTTCCAACATAACATCTTGTCATGTGATGCCTCGGCACTGTGGGATTATTTTTGAATAGACAGCAGAGTTGTATATCCATCCATCCATCCATCCATCCATCCTTCCATCCTTCTTCATCCACTTATCCGGTATCAGGTCTCGGGGGCCATAGTTCCAGTGGGGGACCCCAAACTTCCCTTTCCCGAGCCACGTCAACCAGCTCCGACTTGGGCATCCTGAGGCGTTCCCAGGCCAGGTTGGAGATATAATCTCTCCACCTAGTCCTGGGTCTTCACCGAGGCCTCCTCCCAGCTGGACGTGCATGGACCATCTCCCTAGGGAGGCGCCCAGGAGGCATCCTCACCAGATGTCCAAACCACCTCAACTGGCTCCTTTTGACGCGAAGGAGCAGCGGCTCTACTCCGAGCTCCTCTCGGAGGACTGAGCTTCTCACCCTATCTCTAAGGGAGACGCCAACCCCCCCCCCTCCTTGTGAGGAAACCCATTTCCGCTTGTACCCTGGATCTCGTTCTTTCGGTCGTGACCCAGCCTTCATGACCATGGTTCCTGAGACCCTAACCAACTCTAAGGAGCCTGAAGGAACAGAAAACACCCTTCTTTCTCTGTTCCGTGTGCTTCTTGTGACAATCAGACAAATCAGAGTCATTGTTTCCAAGTCTGGGCACCCGCTTGGAATACTTGCTATTAAACACATTCTGAGAGGATTTGAATTGCTATTTTTATTCTCAATTCCGATCATTTTTTGAGTGTGGTATTGATCTTCTCATCTAAATCTCTGCAAGAAAGCGATTAAGCACATTTTGCAAAAATGTCAAACTATTCCTATTGGGATTGGATTATCAGTGTTAGTTACTAAAGGTTTGCTTCTGAAAAAGATGTGATTATAGCCCACATTTCTACAGGCGACACACCTGTCGCTACCTATGGCTTCAACTGGGCCAGATGAGTGTACATGGACATGGTCTAGCAAGAAAAAAAAGGGGTCATCCGGCTTAAAATTCTGAAACGCACTGCAACAAAATGTATCAGCTAAAGCATGGAACTTGCGTCAGAGGAAGGAAATATCCACACAGGCAAAGACGATCCCAGTATCTTTGGCTGTTAAATTAACTTAACACAGCCAAAGGCAATAGAAGGAAGAGAAAAAGAAAATGTTTAAAAGAAAAGGAATCAAAAACAGACCTGCATACTTGCCGTGTTAGCAAACATGGTGAAACTGCGATTTGCGATCCAAAAAGGACTGATTAAAGACAGGAGAGGGCTCACAGACATTACAGACTGTGTGTCCAGATAATTGCTGTCACAAAGACGTGATAAATAAATATGACAGGGATAAACAGAGCGTCAGCAATTGATGACAAATATTTTGAAGACTATAGCTAAAAATAGTTAAAGGACGCAAGGGAGTGAGAACGGTGGCGGTTTATTTTCACACATTTATCAAGATTAACAAACTGTTTACCTTATTTACTTGACCTAATTGAAGCTAAATCTGGTAGCTAATAGATAAACAGTGCTGCTTGACTGTGTGTTAAAGACAGGTTAAAGAGTGTAAGATGATAGAACGTGAGTGATAGAGAATGGACCCACAAATGCAAAACTCAGGCACGTATAAAACACAACGATTTGTTGGAAAAATGTCTACGTAGTGTACAAAGGTGTTCAGTTAATACTAGACACAATTTAATACAGTTTAAAACGCTCCAGAGACTGTATTATTCAAGAGACAAGTTACACAAATTTTACAATGATATTTCACAACCGATGTAACTCCCAGATAGGTACGCATGTAGTAAACTTTTCATATTGGAAGTGCATTTTTGCACCGGATGAGCTGATGAAGATGGAGGGATGGATGGTTCACCGAAAAGTGTTTCCGAAAACATTTAATGCGAGAAATGAGCTGTGCGGTTGTTGAATCCGTCTACATTTTAGATCGACAACGGTCAGTTTAAAAGATTTTCATGAGTGTTTCGAGAGGCTGTGAGTCAAGCTGGCCGCCCCCAATTTCCATAAGGTAGCCTGGATATATTTTATTAGTCCCACAAGGGGAAATTGGAAACTCAACGCCCTGCTTCTCCAAAGTTGCTGCAACTCTACCAGAATGCATTGCACGGCTGCTCACAATGAATGGGAAGCAAAGAAATGACCAGTGGACATGTACAGCACCATGTGGTTGCAAGTAGAGAAGTAGTGGTACTAGTAGTAGTAGTAGTAGTAGTAGTAGTAGGAATTTAGGAGGTACTCCAGTCAGCAGTTACATCAGCCATGTACTGATCTGCACCTCTGTGTCTGGAGGAAGTCATTTTAACGTATGTTGTCATGAACATATTGTGATCTTTGACTTATTTTCTTTCTCTCTATACTGTATATTTGGAATTTGGAATGAAAAGGATCAGAATAAGATTCATCGCCAAGTCACATGCAAGTAATTTGCCTTGGTGTTTGGTGCTTATAATACGCATCTAAAGAGGAAATGAAAAAATAATATAGTATCCATTTTGTCTTTCAATGGTCTTTCACAATGTGATCCCGGCAGGATCGATTCCACAACACATGCATTAATGCAAACAATAGTAGCAATGAAGCTCAGCATAGGTTCATGCTGGAAGACATCTATGCTTCACATTCTCTTTCTCTCTCTCTCTCTCTCTCTCTCTCTCTCTCTCTCTCTCTCTCTCCCCCCTGACCTAATCAGCTGCATTGCCATCACCTTAATGAGGTTGTTTGAATATATTTCACTTTTAAATGAAGTCTCTCCTGATTGAACTAATGTCACCTGTACCGCTACCAAAACGTTTCCACTCTCTACTAGCAGTTTCAAACTGATTAACCCCTTCTCGGAAGTAGGAAGGACATATTTTACAAATCTCCGTTATTAACACGAGCCCTCCGTTCAGTCCAAAATGGCGGCGAGTCGGCTGTGCGGTTGTGTGCAGATGTTGTGTTGACGACCCAAAGGCGTGTGGCCTCTTGTTGTTAACATTTTTGACATTACAGCAGTGCATGCTGGGAAAGACTCAATGAGGCTTCGAATAGGAGAAGCAGGGATATAAAATCAATGGATAAATGTATATAATTACAAAGGAATTATACGCAAATTACCCTCATTGTCAAACTATTGAAGCCATTTGTGGTGCCAATACACGCCAGATTTCATGTAAATCCTATTTCATCGAGCTGGAGGAAAAAAGAAAGGATGTTGCTATACTTATCCCTACTCCATTGTCAGCGTTATACTCATGTGTAACGAATAATGAAGAGCAGTATTAGGTAGTCTGTCTATCACCAGAGCAAGCCAACTCAATAGATTTGAGATTGAGCATTGGTCTGGGGAGTCTCATCTATATTTTCTCTGCAGCGAGCATAGTTCAAATGACTCTGTACGCAATTGGATAGTCCTTCAACCAATCAGAGCAACGGTACGGGTGACGTAGAAGCGACAGCGGCATCAAGGGGAGTGTTCGGTGGTCACTATGTCGAATAAAATCAAGAACGTGCTGGGTGGCTTCTCTATCATCATCGTGTTAAACCCGCCAATAGAGCGGCAGGTAGACGAGCCGGTGTGTGATTGGTTCCCGCAAAATTGTGGACTGAAGCAGAGGGATTCTGGGAACCTGGGACGTTTTGGGACCGATTGGTGGGATTGCTGTGGACGAATTACACACGGCGATACACTGGTGAGGGCAAATTCATGCGTACCTTGTATGCATGTTAATGTACATGTATGGTTGTATCCAGCTAATTTAAATAGCTCACGTTACTGTACTGTGTGAAACGTTGGTGTTTCCTTTTGCAGGGTACAAATATTCCACCAAAACAAGTTCCTTCCCGAGACTTTTGCACAGCCACCGCCGCTGCGTCCGGAGCTCAGAGCCGCCCAAGATGATTGTGATCGTTTTAAAGAAATGCTAACAACACAGAGCATTTTTTTTCTCCTATCCCAAGATGTGTGTGTGCAGGGAGAAAGACCTTACTCCACCAAGTGTAGGTCAGTCGATGCGACACTAACACCGACACAATGTAAACCAAGACCCTCCGAATTGAGCTGTCACCCCACATACTTGTCATACACACACACACACACACACACACACACACCTTAGCCCCTTTCCATTATTCTCTGATACACACACACACACACACACCTCTGCCTCTTTCCATCATCCTCTGACATCCCAAGCCTCTGTCGTTTGTTTGTTGTAGGGGTGGGGGCGAGCTGTACGTGCATCACAACGTGCACAATTATACAAAAATACACTAAATATCACTATGGCAACTAAGCATGCAGAGCGCATGAGGTTATCTGAGATACAGTAAATCTGAGGTTATGTAACATTCCAAGTGCAGTCTGTTCCAAAAATGTACAATGAATTGCACCGAATCAGATGCTGACAATTTAGATCTGGACCAAAAACACATTCACATGCAAACCGAGGCAGAAGCATGAATGTATATATATGTATATATATATATATATATATGTATTTATATAGACAGAAACCGCTTCACCTCTCCTGGAATAAATGCACCAAACAGTTCAGCCAAGCGGTCCCAAAACCAAAGGGAGTTCAGTGGAAAAATTCAACTGATGATTCTGACCTTTCCACCTCTGTACTCCTGTGTTATCCCACACTCTGGATATCAAGCACCTTGTAAATAATGGATCAAGCACCCCCCCATCTCATTTCCATCCGTGGCAGTGTGTGTGTGTGTGTGCGTTGCATGATCCAAAAGCCGAAGGAGTAGACGTGATGCACTGCTGTCAATCCGACGGGTGCCACTGTGACAAGAATTTCTGAGGAAAGAACTGATCTTACTGTACAGTGAAGCTATTTTTACATTGTTACACAAGTATAAATGTATTCCCCCGCCCTCCCTTTCTTTCTTTTGAATATAACTTGCTGAATGTTTTGCCTCTTGCATAATTCTTCTCAAGCTTATAGTGTCTGAAAATAGAGCCTGGCCTTCACCAGACAAAGCCACCTCTGCTTAGAGACGGATTCATTCTGAACTCACGCTTCTCATTCATGCAGATAGAGATGATATTTTTTCTTCTTCTTTACCATGAAAATACACTCCCACGTGGCTGATTCTTTGTCTTCTTACCTACACTTTTCTTGCTCCCTCCCTTTCTTCCTGTGACCCATCACCCTATTTCCCGTGATCTGAGTGCCTCATGCATTTAACCCTTGTGTTGCCTTCCTGTCAACCATGAAAAAAAGAAGTTTTTTTTCAACATTATTGCTTTTCCCCCGCATTTTTGTCACTTTTTCAATGTTGTGGGGGCTTTTTTATGTTTTAATTGTCAATGTTGACATTTTCAGCGCTTACTTCGACGGCCCATTTTTTGAGAGATTTTTTTTTTTTACTGAAAACGGGTCAGTTTGACCCAAGGACAACATGAGGGTTAAATAATACTAAAACTGCATTTAGACTTCAACAATGTCCATACATGGGAACAATAAACAGGGCATCTCTCTGCTTTAGCTACACTGAAATACTGTGTAACATACAGCCCTTGTTCTATATTTGTGAATATATTTGTTGGTTCTACAGTATTTTAATTCTGCCGACTTCCTGCACTGCAGGCTCCGTGGCTCGCTTTTATCATAAAATAATCTCATCAGCATTCCAACACAGCCTTCAGCAGTTTAAAGTTTGTTTGTTTTTTGGCGTTTTTTGGCAAACTTTCCATATAATCTTTCAGAATTTTTTTCATTCAAGTGGTTTGAGAAAAGACGAGACTTCTGCACCTTCTCTTTGGCTCTGAACTCAGGCTTTGGTAAATCTAGCTCTCACGGGAGACTTTGGCCAATCACAGGTCATTTCAGAGAGCGAGAGTGTTTCTATTGGCGGTTTTGGAAAATGCAGCTGCACGTGTCTTTGGTGAAAGTTAATTTTACCCTCTAGCCAAAGTCTCAGTGCGGCAGGTAAGCCAAGGCTAAACCATTAGATTGGAGACCATTCTTTGGAGCTAAATCTTTCGGCCACCGGGAATTCTCTTGACCCTCGTGACGACCAGTCCGGACCTGGCTACTGTGATTGAAAAGACACTGATGAAAGTGTGAGTGAGAGGGAACTGAAAAAAATGAATTTGTGGGCTAGACAACCGAAACAATGAGGAGACTTTCAAACTTCTGCAGAGAATCAGAAAGGAGCAGGGCTGTAGTACTCGAGTTTTTCCATGGTCTCTGTCTCACTTGTCTCAGACTCGCTGGTATTTGGACTCGGACATGTCTCGGTCTTGTTATGGGGAAGTGAGGATTGGACCCAAATGCAGGGATGAGGACAGGCAGGCGGGGGTGAACAGAAGTTTATTAACAGAAGACCAAGGCAAACACAGGAAGCAACGGGTATTGGCAAAATCCAGGAACCACAAAGAATGAAGAAAAAGTCCCACATAAAAGGAGTCCAAAAAACAGGTCCGGGGAAGCCAAAACAAAAACAAGGAAACAGCACGAAGGATAGCTGGAGTAACTCACAGGAAGATACGAAGACTGGGTGACGAAGCGCGACGCAACTCTCACAAAGACTGAGCAAAACAGGCAGGACGATCTGACACAAGACAAGAGGAACACTGGGGTTAAATACAAGAGGTAACGAGGTAATGGGGAACGGGTGAGACATCAGGTGAATCACATTAGGGCGGGGGCAGGACAATCAGACAAACAAAGTGAAGCTAGACAAGACTAGACAAGACAAGACAAGACAGGAAGCTGACTATCAAAAACAGGAAGCAGAACACACAGACACAGGGAAACATAAGACAGGATCTACAACACCAGACTAGGGAGAAAACCGAGACAAAAACACAGGAAAGGCCAAACGGGAAGATAACCCCAAACAAAAACCCCAAACCACAACAGGTCTCTGCCAAATTTTGGCTTTTGGTCACGACCGAGTCCAGGTGTCTTTATTATTCATACAATAATATTGGAGGGAAGGTGAAACCCAGTTTAGGAGGGGCTGTTGTTTGGCTTTTCACAAGTTTAGACAGCTAGCTTATTAGTAGCCTAGGCTAGCGCTCTGTGGCTTGGTTGCTACGAGCGACCACTCAGACACTTATGCACATTTTAAATTGATCTCCATAGTTCAATCAGCAATATTGATTAGTGCAACTTTTTTAATAAAAAAAATGAAATTGCGCTTGCAAATGTTTTGCATGAATAGAAACATATTGGACACGTTGTTACGCCCCCGAGATATATTTATGTTTAATATTAATTTTTAACATGTTGTGTTAGTTCACAAGGAACCTCCACAGGGTATCTTTAAAGTGGGTTATATAATAAATACTGTACTTCTGGCTTATGCATATTCCATTAATTGTACAGATTCAAAACATTGTGTAAAGCGGTGCACCTTCAACAATAGCCTCTTATATATATATATATACACACACACACATACACGCACATACATTACATTCAAACACATATCGCATTGTGTTTTTCCCAACGTCCCTGCTTCCTGCAGCTCAAACCTCTCATGTCATCTCATGAAGGACTGGAGAGACAAAAGTGCAATGTACCACATCAGACAGGACCAGTCGGACATTTTTTCCCATTCACAATCTGCTTTTGTCAAGATTTCAGATTTCCTGTAAGAATCCATCCGATGAGTGCAGAGCCACTCAAGATCAAAGGGAGAACGAGTGTCCCTGCCTTACAGAAAATCACGTCCAACAGCATCTGACATAATCATTTGTCTGGGAAGAGGAGTTGTGTGCGGGTGCATGTGTGTGTGTGTGCGCGCGTGTGTGTGTGTGTAGGAGGGAGGATGGAGAATGTGCCAAGCAACTGAAAACAGA
Source organism: Etheostoma cragini (assembly GCF_013103735.1). Classification (NCBI taxonomy): domain Eukaryota; kingdom Metazoa; phylum Chordata; class Actinopteri; order Perciformes; family Percidae; genus Etheostoma; species Etheostoma cragini. Next base: position 19,425,865 of record NC_048427.1, on the reverse strand, counting down.
CATTACAGGAACAGACTACAGTGGGTGTCACAGTGTTAACCGCAGCCTCTCAGACCCACTTTGCCTGTTCCCACTGCAAGTTAAGTCCAACATGACCCTACTCATTTCTGTAATCTGTCATATTTATGGTCATGGTCATGAGCTGAAACAAAAACTGGGATTGATGCACACACACACACTCCAGCAGAGTGCCTCGGAGGACGGATGGTAGGGTACTGTAGTTGGTCCGGGAGTTCGGTCCTCGTGGATGGGTGACGTCTGAGGACACCTACGCTGTCTGGGAAAGATTATTGGCTCATGATAGCCGACCCAGATCATCTTCATCGATTAAGGAAGACAAGAGGGATCGCATGGGAAAAAAAGTGACGAAAATTAGAATAAAAGGACAACTTTATTAAATAGTATGGGGGGGGGGGCGTTCAGGCACACTAACACAAAATGTCTGCATCCCTGTTTTTTCAACCTTTTTATGTAGCTGTGCTCAAAATTCAGAACACAGTAATTGTGGCAACAAGTAATTCATCAAGTACCTGATTTTTTTTTATTAGTATCATACAAAAGTGTACTTGAAGTTAAAAGACAACTGAGCTTAATAATAAATAAAGACCACTTTTTGCCTCCATTTTAAAAAAAAATTTTGTTGATATTTTGTTCTTGACAGTCTACAATCCTCTCTGCATCATCAATGATAATCATCTTTCATAATTTCAGGTGAACAACAGCTGGACTGGTCATTACTGGCCTGGTAAGGGTGAGCTGCAGCCTGGCCCATATGCACGAGAAAGGCCATTAATTGGATCTGTGGTACAGAATCAGTGTGTGTGTGTGTGTGTGTGAGGTCAGTACAAGATGAAAAGATGTACTATCTGTGCTGGAACAGCTCATCATTACCAGTCTCAATTGCAGAGAGGAAATTGATTCATTGGGAGATATAAAAGCCTTTTTTTTTACATCATAAATGCAGCAAATCTGTGCATAAAAAGGACTCTGTTGCTTTGACATTTTAACTGTTTTTTATCCTGCTGGGGCATCAGCCAGGTGCACACATACACACACACACACACACACACACACACACACACACACTTTATTGTCCCCGAGGGGGAATTGTCTTGGACACAATGCTAAAATCTGTTGCTTCACAACACAAATCCCAGTACACACTCCCTCCCAAAATTGGCTTTTGGAATTAAAAGTGCTGGTGCGTTCACTGCACTTTTTGCCAGCATCGATGCTGGCAAAAAGTGCAGTGAAAGCACCAGCACTTTTTTTTTTGTTGAAGATCTTCACCCTGACACACTTTTTCTTGTCTTTCTTCCATTGAATCGGTGCTGCGCCATGCGTAGCCTAGGCTACAGTTGCGCCCGTGCGACTGGCTGAATATCATTTATGTTTCATATAACATCTCCAGTGTTGAGTATTCCGGTGCTGACGTCAGGAGCAAAGAGCGACAGGCGGTGAGCGAAAGGAGAACGGGCGAGCAAGGAGACACAACCTGTGCCGGCCGGTGCGCATCTT
>NC_048427.1:19422497-19424268 GCF_013103735.1 Etheostoma cragini | reverse complement strand
CGAGAGCGCAGAGCGCAACCCAAAAAAAAAAACACCCACCCGGAGAGGAGAGGGCATCGGAGCGAGCCATGACTAACAAGACTATCCATTTAGACACGAGTCCGCAGCGGGACGGCGGCTCCGGGACTGTGGACCATGAACTCGTTATCACGTCCACTTTCGGGACGCTTCTCTCCGTCGTCTACATCATCGGGGTGTCCGGGAACGTGTACACGCTGGTGGTGATGTGTCACTCGATCCGCTTCGCCACGTCCATGTACATCTCCATCATCAACCTGGCGCTGGCGGACCTGCTCTACCTCTCCACCATCCCCTTCGTGGTGTCCACCTACTTCCTAAAGGACTGGTACTTCGGGGACGTGGGCTGCCGCATCCTGCTCAGCCTGGACCTCCTCACCATGCACGCGAGCATCTTCACGCTGACCGTGATGTGCACGGAGCGCTACCTGGCCGTCACCAAGCCGCTGGACACGGTGAGACGCTCCAAGAGTTACCGCAAGGCTCTGGCGTGGGGCGTGTGGCTGCTCTCCCTGGTCCTCACCGTGCCCATGATGGTCATGGTCGCGCAGACCACCAAGAGCACGCCAGAGGGGGGTGTGAAGAGGATGTGCGCACCCACCTGGGCGCCCCTGGCTTATAAAGTGTACGTGACAGTCCTATTTGGCACCAGCATCATGGCACCGGGGCTCATTATCGGATACCTGTACGTCAAGTTAGCCCGCACTTATCTGGAGTCTCAGCGCAACTCTGTGATCAGCAACAGGGGGGGCAAGCGCTCCCCGAAGCAGAAAGTACTGATCATGATCTTCACCATCGTGCTGGTGTTCTGGGCGTGCTTTCTGCCCTTCTGGATCTGGCAGCTGCTGTCTCTTTACCACACCAAGCCCCTGAATCTGGCGTCGCACACGCACACCTGCATCAACTACCTGGTGGCGAGCCTCACGTACAGCAACAGCTGCATCAACCCGTTCCTGTACACGCTGCTCACCAAGAACTACAGGGAGTACCTGAAGAACAGGCACAGGAGCTTCTATAGGTACACGTCCAAGTTTAAGCAGCGGCCGCCCAGCCTCTACTCCTGGGGGAAGTCCGCGTCCTCCAGCAATCACTTTGAGTTCAACTCCGAGACGCTGGTCATGGGGACACTGAGGTGACTTGGGAATCACGTGGAGGAGAGGACAGAGCTGTTAAAATCGGAATAGGTAGGTGATGTAACCTTGCAGGCCGTGCGTAAACGTTGCGCGCTGGTGACCAAACTCCCAGCCAGTGGTGGAAGGAGTGTTCAGATCCTTTAGTAAAACATACTAATACCACACTGTAAAATCACCAGCAAAATGTACTTAAATTATTACAAGTAAGAGTACTCAATCCAGATACCTTCTCACATGTTAGAAACTAGAACTGATCTGTCAAAAGTGTTTAAGACTTGTAGGTCTAGTGTTGGGTAGTTTACTTTTTAATAAAACATCATATTTTGTAAACTACATGTGCTTTTGTGTGGAAAATAAGTAAAAAGTAGAATATTTCTCTCTGAAATGTAGGAGTGGAAGTAGAAAGTGGCATGAAAGGTAAAGTAAAGTATCTAAAATTTGTACTTAAGTGCAGTACTTGAGTACATGTACTTAGTTACATTCCACCACTGTTCACAGACAAAATACTTTCTCCCAGTTTTTTTCTTTTCTTCTTTATGGATTCTTTAAGCAACACTGCTCTCTTTAGTCATAATAAAATGTGTCCAGTCAGAGGGACATGTCCTGGTGCTCTGCTTTTG
>NC_048427.1:19387627-19422487 GCF_013103735.1 Etheostoma cragini | reverse complement strand
CCCCCGCTGGGCTCATTAGCACTCTGACACTCTCCGCTGCACTCCACCTCCACACTCTCAGACCAGGAACTGATTCACTGTTGAGTAAAAAGGTCTCAGGGCTCGTTACATGAGCTGAAACGTGCACGTGTAAATGTGTTAACCCTCCTGGTGTCTTCGGGTCAAATATGACCCCTTCTCAAAAGGTTTCTATATCAGAAATTTCAAACATATTAACCCAAAAAGTGACGTGGATGGTTCCCAACAACGCTCCTCACAAGTTAAATAAATAATCAGTTCACTACTTTCATAGAATTTGGGTGTGTATTTGTCAATTTTATAGCATTTGGAGAAAAAGATAACTTGTGTATGACAAATGTAAAAAAAAAGTCTATATTAGTGACTAAAATGTGAACAAATGTAAAAAAAAAAATGATAAAATATTAAAATAAAAAAGTGACAAAAATATGAAGAAAAGCTGAACAAATCAACAACAAAAAAAAGTCGGCAAACGTTGAAAAAGTGACAAAAACATCTGGGGAAAGACACACAAGGGTAAAAAAAAATTAAAAAATTAAAGAAGAACTCTAAACGGTGATAAAAAAAATTTCTTTTGAAATTTTGACTCAGAAAAACCAAAATTTGCAGGTTAACCCTTGTGTTGTCTTCCCCTTGAGCTGCAACTTTGTGTTTTTCTGGGTTGAAATTTCCACATTTTTCTACACTTTTCTCCATGTTTTTGTCAATTTTATTCCTATTTTTGTTACTTTTTTGCCTTTTTTAAATTATGTTTTTGTCCATTTTTTTACAATTTCTTTGTCACACCTTCCAGTGTTTTTGATGTCTTTTGTCACTTTTACAGCGTTTAAAATAAGAAGGTTTTTGTTGCTTTTTTTCTTGGTTTTTCTGTATTTCTTTCAACATTTGTCACTTTTTTTAACGTTCTTTTCTGATATAGAAAACTTTTGTTAACCGGTTAAATTTGACCCGAGGACAACCCAAGGGTTAGTTTGGGGTTTTATTTCATTACAACAACGTAGCATTGAATGAATGCATGTCATTTCTGCAGTTAGATAAAGGAGGATAAGATTGTCAAAGAGAAAACATATAATACTAGTTTATGGTCTGTTATGGCAAGACACTGCAGGCCAATATGTTGCTTTTCCATGCACTGGCCAATTGTGAGATTTTGGGCTTTTCATCAAAACTCTACATTTAGGTGTTTCTTTTCCCTCAAATGTGTCACTTCGCGTCGGTAGATTACAACAACAAGAACTATTCAACAATCATTCAAATGCCGTTGTCTCCAAAATGACTTTTCTCTCCGACTCTGAAGCAGACATCTCCCCTTCAGCAGCTCTCACTTGCACCAGACATTCCACTATCTGCAGTCTGGAGCTTTCTACCGAGCCCTTTGTTCATATATCATTCACAGCCTGATTTATACAACATTATGAAAACATGGGAAAAAAATGTTAATGGCTGTTGACAGTGCCTTCTGATTTAGGGAGTGATGAAAAAGATCTCTTTAAAAACCTTTGACTCTTATGTCAGAAAAATTTTACAATAATTTGAACCTGGCCTTATCCAATGTTCACATTGCTGTTAGGTTATGTATGCAAATGAGTGCATTTTTGATATAATAATGCTTTATTTGTATATTTAATAGTACCCGAGTGCCAACAGCGGCGAAGGCCCTATTGAAACTGAAGGAATTCTTCCTTTTCATTTCCTTTCCTTTGTTCTGGCAAATTCATTCTTTTTGAAGGGCTTAGCATATCTAAACAAATATTCAAAAATTTACCAAAATTGGCGATCGCACCAATCCTTGTGGAAATGTACTTATTTGAAGGGTTTCGGGAATAGGCGCACAAAAATGTCTCACTAGCGCCCCCTACAAAGTAAAATAAATTGAGCCCCTGCAGTACGTTTAACGTAGACTAACACCACATGGTACACATATGTAGAATGTCAAGACATATACCTATACTTTAACCACGCCCATGTACTTGTACTCACCCCTGTAGTAACGCCCTCTTGTATGACATTTGAACTGTTTAAGGTAGAGTCTTGTGTGAGGTATCGTTGAACTCAGCAAAGGGTTTCTTCTTCATTGGTGATGGTTTGGCCCGCCCCCCTTTGCATAAGCCACGCCCCGGACATTCACACCTGAAGCTTCTCTCAGCTGCAAGGAGCGGTAAATCTGTCGGCGTGCTGTTTTGAGCGTGTTGAGCGTCAATCAGACAGTTGAAATTTTTCAACTTTATGGTAATGAGCTATGACGCGGTTCAGCGGCAAGTGGCGGCTAACGCTAGCCGCCAATCGGAATATAGACGTCCTTCATGCTGGCTGATCCCGGAGTAACATACGATGTGAACTTTGGTTCCTACCAAAACATTAATTCTGGGGACAAGCTCATAATCGCCGTTGCTGGTTTACCTAGTGTTTATAATTTAACGTTGTTTGTACATAGGGACCAGTTAGCGTTAGCTGCTGGTCACATGGTCGCTAACGGTCCCCTCACAGTGAATCCTGCACGGGTCACTAGGTTTAGTTTGGGTCGCAAGGTTTAGTCTGGGTCACTAGGTTAGTCTGGTTCACTACGTTAGTCTGGGTCACTAGGTGAGTCTGGGTCACTAGTTTATTCTGGGTCACTAGGTGAGTCTGGGTCACTAGGTTAGTCTGGGTCACTATGTTAGGCTGGGTCACTAGGTGAGTCTGGGTCACTAGGTTAGTCTGGGGTCACTAGGTTAGTCTGGGTCCCTAGGTTAGTCTGGAGGCCGCTCGCTCTGCCTGCACGCCGCTACGGCTCAGCAGCTAACGAGCGAGCTAACTGCTAACAGAGCCCGCTGCGACCAATCAACAATACAACTCCTAACATTATATATGTAACCTATAAAGGTTTCTAGTGTCAGTGTGTTGCCGTGGCTGCGTGAGCTTCTCTCGGTCGAAACGAGAAGCGTTTTTTAGAATTGAGTTTTACCCAGACCATGGTATAACACAAATTAAATGACGTGAAGCATAACAGTACACTTGCGGTCCACATCGTAAGGGGCCCCCTAGTGTGTTAATCTGTCCTTGACTGCCCTTTTTTAAAAATGCACATATTCCCTACCGCCTAGTTTCCATTAACCCAGCATTAATAATAACCGGTTAACGCATAATTTTGGGAAATTTGATTAAATGCAATATTATTGTATTATGAATGTGCATGATGGTACTGCTCCTGTGACCTTTGAGTTGATCACGACACATAATGTCAACAGGCCCTTTGCTGCATATCATTTCTGCTCTGTAAAGTCTCTAATAAAGATATTAAGAAGCATCATGAAAGCATAATACAAATTTGTAAAATATTAAAGCTCCTAAAACTAGGTTTAAACACAGGACCACTATAGACATGTATTTGTCAAATTTTAGGTGGCAATGCCCTAACAAAATTTCCTTACATTTTATTTCATTTGTTTAACAGCAAATAAAAAATAAAATTGGCAGAATTAAGAGGAATATTAATAGTAACAGATTAGCAAGGAGGCTAAAAACCTATTATTATGGTCTTGCAAAGTTTTGCTGAAAAAAAGTTTTTAAAAAAACATTTAAAAATGCTAATAATATTTTTTCCCGTTAAAAACAGAATCAAATTATACAATTAATCAAATTATCCAAACCAATTCAAGGACCCCTCAGTTTCTGGGGCCCTGGAGCAGTTACAGACTACTCTGCCTGGTTGGTAATCCATCCTGCAAGAAGTTTACTTTTCACACAGCATCACATCACTCATTAAAGCTCCAAACCACCTACAGTATGTCCATAGAGGTCACGTGCTGAGGAAAGCCACATGGGTGTTTTTGCTCTGTGGCTGATTTTATTTTCCAAGAGGAACCGATAAGAGCCCACATCTGGACCGCGAAGGCGTTCTCTGGCAGGGGATGAAAACAAAACTGCCACCTGCATGGCCAATCTCTTAAATTGAATTTGCACGCATTTTCCCATAAAGGCGAACACCCTTCCAGTTCTGTGGGAAACCCAGTGCCAAGCACTCCTACGGCTGGGATGGAGCGCTTCCAACTAGGCTTTGACGAGACGACAGTGGCGTCCTTACCTAAGGGAGGATGATGCCACGTTGGCACTTACAATCATAGTATTGCGTTTATGTGCTATTCACAATGTCTTTGATTCAATAATAGATGACATGATTTTATCATTTAAACATCCAAAGAGACTTAAGAAGTACAGAGAGAAGAAGTGTCGGTCTCTTCTGTTCCTTTAGGCAGGTGTCTTAATGAGTGATTCATAAACGTACCTCATGTTTTATGGAGCGTTCATAAGTCTTTAATTAGGATGGCTCCTAGCGTTCCTCTTTTACTTTAATCTCATTTATTAGAGTCTTTTCAACTCGCACGGCCATCTGCTGTATAGCAACTCTGTCTTCTTTAGACTCACCAGGCAGGCGCTGGAAAACAAACTGCGTGACCCGATGCATGCAGCACTGAGTAATAGGGCTGAACGATATTGTGTTTTAGCATCACGATGTGCGCATGCGCGATAGTCACATCGCGGGACGTTGCGATGTTGACGCGAATCCCTTTTTGCTGCTTGATAGAAAAGTAAACTTTCACCGTTGTCCTTTTACATGATTATTACCATCCAACCCTTCCCCTTTAAGACAGGTAGCCATGTGGACAACATGTGTATCTGACGTAAGTCCAACGAGGTTTATTGTTATGGGAAGTGAGGCTCTCCGTGTGTATAAAATATTGTAGGCAGAGCAGATCAGACAGGGAGCACATACAGGGAGCAGATCAGAATGGGAGCACATCAGACAGGGAGCACATACAGGGAGCAGATCAGACTGGGAGTACATCAGACAGGGAGCAAATACAGGGAGCACATCAGACAGGGAGCAGATACAGGGAGCAGATCAGACAGGGAGCACATACAGGGAGCAGATTAGACTGGGAGAACATCAGACAGGGAGCAAATACAGGGAGCACATCAGACAGGGAGCAGATCAGACATGGAGCACATACAGGGAGCAGATCAGACAGGGAGCACATACTGGGAGCAGATCAGACTTCATTAACATCTGAGAAGCCCGTCTGAATTTGTGTCTCGAGGCCGGGCTGAGTGTCATCTTTTTTTTGGAAATCAAAATAAGTAATCTGCAGAAATCTGTGTTTCCACTGATTTAATTTTTTTTGGATACACAGAGTGTGTTGCTAGTGCGCATGACATGCAGGTCTGATCAATTTATCAAACTAACGAGCTGGCCCCGCTAGTCAAACACAACCTGAAATTTAGAGGAAGCAACATGCAGTCACTGTCATTCCCGTTAGCCTGGATTGATTATTATTTGAATACAATGGTGTCATGCTAGTCAACCAGCGTATTTCAACCTAATGTCCCTCTCCAAAACCACTTCAGAAGAGTAACGTTAGTCACAGTGCTTACTTGCTTTGGTGTTTGTAAAGCACTAAAGTTTAACAAAGAATAGTTCACATTAGAAAAGATCTTTTTCGGTTTTTTCTTCAATGTAGATGCACTCCCCTACAAAATCACCACAGTAGTCGAGAAGGATTTATTATTTCCAAATAGTGCCATTTACGTTATGTTTTTACTATCGCGACATAAATAGCAGCGGATAAAATATTGCAATTTCAGTTTTTGTCTAATATCTTGCAGGCTTACTGAGCAAAGGGCATGAAAACAACAGCATATACTCCAAAATCATTCATTTAAAATGCATGTTTGATGCTTTATATGCTAACTCTTTCACTAACATTAGCTTGGAGAGTTAATGTACCTGTTGGTTTACAGACTAAAGAAAATGTCAACACCCAAACTAGCAGTCAGCCCGACAGGTGCAGACATATTGCCGTTTGTAACGTTAGATTTGGTTAATTAAAGACACTAGCAAAAAACATAGAACACACAATAAGTCAGACCTCCATGTTTAACTATATATCATTAAATGTTACAGTTACGGCTGAAAATGACAGAAATAAACTTTACAATTTCACCGCAATTCAAATCAAGGTGGTTCTTGTGTTAGTGCGTCGTTGCGGTGATTCGATGGATGGATGGTGACATGTGCATGTCACAGTTAGGATTGCACACTTTGTTACACACTGAGTGTTATGACATTTGTGCGTTTGCACGTCAAATGTCATAAGCTCATGCATGGATTCGTTGCAGCCAATCCCGTGGTGCTTCACAAATATTGTCACAGAGTTGGCGTGGATGTGGAAAAATGGCCTCTGCTTCTTTTTCCTTTCTTTTTTCTCCTCTCTCCACATAGTCTCACAACTCTCTGCAGCATTTGTTCTATGTTAATTCTGGATGCTGGCCTCTGGGGGACTTATCAGCTTATGGCTTATACATTCCAGATTCATGAGAAATCTAGGAGGGATTTGATGATTTTTTTTTCCCCTGAGCCTGCAAAATCTGTTCATCCCTGAGCTGGAAAGAAGCTTTTTAAGTTTTGCTACAATAGCACCTCAAAAGAGACAAATTAGACACACCTTAATAGTCTTAAAATGCAATATAAAGAAATAGCCAGCACTTTATCGTCACAACAGTTAGTGATAAAAAAAAAAAAACATCCAATGGATTGTAAATTTCAAACAATAAACATGTTATTACTCTAAAAAGGCGAAAGTGCATCAGATATAAGATGTATCCTCTGCCAAATTCCTCAAAACTAGACTCCTGTGCATTAATTGATGCCTTTTCGAGCTACAATAATTGATATTTTTTCACCACCTGGGGGTAAGACAACAGTTGTAAATACAGCATTGATATATTATCACCTTTAGAGTTATTATAGTAAACTTAAACAAAAAAAAGCGGTGAACAGTATTTTAAGTAAACTGAAACTACGTAAAAAATAAAACCAAGGAATAGTAAAACTTAACTGACATCATATTGCCAAAATAAAAATAACGCTAATCTTTTGTGAGTTCTTTTTTTTTTCTGAACGGAGTTGACATTGACATTGCAGGAAATGGCACTGTGCCGCTATCACTTCACATCGGACACTTAATTAGAAGAAGGTAAATATTTCTCTTTTTTTACTCTCCTTTTAGCTCTGTTTTGGCCTCCACCAACTGGCGCTTTAGCAGCTAAATGCTAAAAAATACTAAAAGAAAAAAACAGAAAAACTCATTTGTAGCAGCTGAAACCTGGCCTACAACTTGGGGAACTCGGCACATATGGACCAGGGCTGTAGTACTCGAGTCTGGTCTTGGGTTTTAGTCCGGACTCAAGACCTTTTTTCTATGGTCTTGGACTTGTCTCGGACTCGCTAGTATTTGGACTTGGACTTGTCTCGGTCTCTGCTACTGGTCTTTTCCAAAATGGCTTTTGGTCTCGACCGAGTCCAGGTGTCTTTATTATGTTGATACTAATATTGGAGGGAAAGTGAAACCCAAATTGATTGTCTTGATACTGTCATGCATGAGACCTTTTTTTCTTACCTTTTTGGACTCAGTCTTGTCTTGGACTTGAACCTCTTTGGATTCGGTCTTGACTTGGACTCGACTAGTCCTGTTCTTGGACTTGTCTTGGACTAAGGTGGTCTTGACTACAGCCCTGATATGGACAAATCGAACATGCTAAACAAACATATATGTTTATTTTTAAAAGCAGATTTAAAATCACATCATAACAATTTAACAATTTGCCCTTATGAAATCCAATGTCTTGGATCAATAGACAGACAGTGGCGGGATGCCCAGACACTTAAATTAATTTAAAATGTAACTGCATATGTGTCGACAGTGGTCTCAGGTGAGCCGGACCCCTGGAATTTTTTTTGTTTTTTTTTAACTAAAGCGGTATTTGGAATCAGATGAGTTACCTACCACCATGTAGTTGTTTTGTGTTATTAAAAATATTTATGAAATATGTGGTCATGGCAGACACAATTATTCCACTAATTTTAGCAACAATGCCATTTAAAACTGTGTTTTCTGGGTGAGAACAGCGGTGAGACGGAAGCCAAACGGTATTAGACGTAAAACCAAAATAAGCTTCAATAGTAAAAAAAAAAAATTGTAGCATCGCATAGTATTTTACATTTTTGTAAATATTTTTGGACGTATTATTGAAGTGTTGGTATAAAAATGGTGATGGTTAAATTGGCTAACCTTTTGCTGTTTATGAATTGTATTGTAATCATATAAAACCCATCATTACCAGAACTAATCTCCATTTCCACATCTTAATGTTTTTATCGAAGCAGATGTCTGTTTAATGTAGTCTCTTAGCACAAGTTGAGCTAATTTAGGAAACATGGTGGGAGGGTCACTTTAACCCTTGAGTTGTCCTCGGGTCAAATTGACCCATTTCAAAGGGTTTTATATCAGAAATATGGATTTCTTGCAACCATATTGCCTACAAATAACATGGATGATTCCATACAACGTTCTATAGGTAAAATGAATGATTACTTTCATTGAATTCTTTATGGATGTGGTGTTTTATTTAATCTTGTAGCATTGAATTTGTTTTTTTATGGTTTTAAAACAGTATTCGGACTAAACTTTGACATCTGTGATCCACTCAACATGCTCTGATCTTCACTATTAGTCAAAATAATTCATAATAATTCATCATTTTAACTAAAAACTTATGTATAATTTGATAAAAATGAGGTTTGTTGACCAAGTGTAAAACTCTTTATTAAACCAGCTCAGGTTTAAAAAATAAAGCCCCAAAAGCATGGAAAAAAGTGACAAATAAATCTGAAATAGCGACAAAAACACTGGAAAAGCACAAAAAAAAAAAAAAATCAATTTTGACCTGTAAGGGCAAGTTAATGGTTAACGGGAAGACAACACAAGGGTTAAAGGTTACATTTAAAAAAAAAAGTAAGATTCCCATGTCTTTATAGATTAGAAAGCAGGTCATGAGAACCATGTTACTGAATACAGCTTGTGGTTCGGATGGACAATTCAATTCTAAATCATATAATCACTTTGGAGACATTTGGAAGTGAAACTGAGATTCCCACTGCCTGATGTGACCTTTAAATGACAGATCATGATAACAGTCTCCTCCTTGCATTGTTAAATCCAACCAGAGGAGTCTGTCATGTCATCTTTGTTGGACGGAGACATTCATCTTTACAGGTAATAATGCTTTTGTGCTTTGAGATCCTAATTATCGATAATTGATCGAGCCCTGACTCTGCGCGGAGGTGTTTGCTGTGACCTGTGTAGGTGTTTGAGCTTGTGATTTGAATTCAAATCAGCCGTTATGTTTGCTATTATATACATGTTCAAATTTGGGCTTAAGGGGAGGGAGTTATTCCCACGAAAAATCTGAAAAATACCCTTACTGTTTTAGGTTTGAGTAAGCCCATATAGTCTTTGATAAACGGTATACCTTTACAACTAGTCCAGTGCCCGTTTAAAATGGGTTTTTTTCTTTTTGGAACTGGCGGTTGGCTTGGCCTGTTGTATTGCGAGTGTGTAGTATTGTATTGTGTGTAGAATTCTCCAGAACCATTGGACCCCAAAAGGACTTACAGAAGGACCCCAACCACATAATATGTAACTCCACTGTTTAGCCTAGGCCTACCACTGACTTACAGTGTTCTTCTACATGAGAGACATTGTACTACTGTATTTACCTGACAAAGAACACGGCAGATTCCGAATTTAATCACTAAATATCACAATGAATATGTGGAATAATCAGTTGATAATAATAGTAATAAGTTGCTTCATGGACTCATGGCAGCGGCATGTTATGAGAGCTAATCAGCACATCAGCGTTAATCAACCACAAGAACCAGAGACATTCAGCCATCCTCCGGAGTGTGTGTGTGTGTATGTGTGTGTGTGTGTGTGTGTGTGTGTGTGTGTGTAAGGCAGTTTTTGTACATTTTAGCATTGTCTATTGCATGTTGATATCGCCAAAGTCATGAAGGCGGTTATGTCTTGTCTCATCGGTATTGTTGTTAATAAATTTAACACTTTGTGCCACCGACTCCCGTAGCGGCGTGCAGACAGAGCAAGCGGCCTCCAGACTAACCTAGTGACCCAGACTAAACCTAGTGCCCCAGACTAACCTAGTGACCCAGACTAAAACCTAGTGACCCAGACTAAAACCTAGTGACCCAGACTAACCTAGTGACCCGTGCAGGATTCACCGTGAGCGGACCGTTAAGAGATCATCTGACCAGCAGCTAACGCTAACGCTAACTGGTCCTTATGTACAAACAACGTTCGAAGGACGTCTATATAACCATTGGCGGCTGGCGTTAGCCGCTGAACCGCGTCACAGCTCATTACCATAAAGACCCTGTTTGTCCGTTGTTTCTTACTAAAGAAACACATCAATGTTTAAAAGGCTCCGTTACTTTGTATTGCGCGTTATGGCTCCGTAGCAGACGGCAAGTCAGAAAACAGAAAAGAAAAGAAAAAAAATAAAGAAAAAAAGTCTGTTAACAGCTGCTACATTCTGTCCCTTTTTTTCTGTCTCCACGGCAACTTCAGAACCCATCAATGAAGCTGGGTTTCCACACCGTGGTAATCTACTGCGATAATGAGAACATTTTAATTGAAAAGGAGCGTGTTTACCGTCAACATTTCTACCGTGGTTTACAATACACCGGTAATCGTTACATCCCTAGTCCTGATTGACAGGTGGGCGGGTAAACACGCCCTAAAGCACCCCCTGCTTTATTGCCAATTTTAAAATAAATGGGACCATCATTTAAAATTTACAATGTCACGCTGTTTTGAAGGAGTAGCAATTGAGGCCATGAACTCATTTTTTCCAGTCAATGATTTCTAATTAAAAACACTGTAAAATAAAGTGTAATCTGATTTAGGTAAGTGGAATGCAGCAAAAGACGGGAAGGGGGCATTCGTCAATAACTTAAAGGGTCTTGCTGGGATTGAGTTCTGAAGCACTGAAAACTTTATTTAGGGTTATGGGGTAAACCCAAAAAGACTCCAGGAACATCCCCCGCTAACTCATCTCGACAGCGTTAAAGAGAGGGGTAAAATGGATATCCATTGAGGTTTAGACCTTCAAAGAATCCTCTAACCCGTATAATCAATATGCCACAAGAGATTTACAACCGGATTGTGTGCCTATATTGACCAGAGCCTTTACTTTGAAGATTTAAGTAATTAAAACTATGCGCCAACTCCAGGTTTCTGCCCACTACCCGAGTAGATCAAGACCTTTGAACGAGGTGCTAAAATACATCCGGCGTGAGTAACATTGTCACATTGACATTCACCATTTACCGTAAAAAATCCAGCACCATTTAATAAAACCTGGCGTTCGTCCCACACAGTCCACCATCACTTCCTCAGTATGCTCTGACAGATGTACACCCCCCAAAAGGTTCGCACCCAGTTCTATAAAGCCACACCAAGTGTTCTCACTTTCTCTATCACTGCGTGATACCCAGCATCCTTTGCTCACACTAAACCTTAGACTGTAAAATAGCCGATGTAGCAGCGACGTCACCCATTGATTTGCCCTCCTGCCCAATAAAAGGGGCAGGAGATGCAGGCCCGCGTGCACACTTAAAGAAATGTGGAAAAGACGGTGGAGGCACTGTTGCAAGAAGTTAGCAAAATCAGTAGTGTCAGCAGTGGATAAAACCCGACGCATAGAATATGAATACTCATGTATGAATACGCACCAAGATAACACTGTAGTAGCAATCGATAGAGGTACACACAGGAAGGATATCGGTAAATGTGATGAAAGGTATTCATCTCGTAACGAGGTAGGGGTGGTGGAGATGTCAGTGAACAAATGATTATTTATCATGGATAACCCCAACCACCCTCTCCACCCCCCCCCCCCACACACACACACTGTTCCAACAGAGGAGCAGCTTCTCTAAGAGGCAAGAAATGCCTCAAGAAATCAAGAAACTCAACAAAAAGAGAAAAAATTATTCCTACTGCAGACAAAACTTTTGACACTTTTTTGTCATCACTGGGTGCTAGATAAGACTCTGAGACACCACAATACTGCATTAATGCAACCTGCACAATAGGTTTATCTACATATTTGTCATTACTAGTTAAGCAGTTGCACCTTTTGTATTCCCAACTTGTACATATTCAAATATTTGTTCTTGTATTTTTTCCGATTATTAGCCAAGCTAACTGTTTTTGATTTCTTTCCAGTCTACATGCTAAGCTTTGCATTCAATGCATGGAAATGAAAGCAGTAATAACAATAATAACATCTCAATTTTGGAAAAAGAGTAAGCCTATTCCCCATAATGTTGAATTGTTCATTCAGGTATACACAGGAATGATATCAGTACATAATGAAAATAATTTATCTTGGAAATGACGCGAGGGAAAATTGATGAAGACTAAAAGCTTTGTGTGCTAAGAATGAGGCAAAGAGACGAGTTATTTTCAGATTGTTCCCGTATTTTAATTCAAACCACCCTCACCGACCACATTGAAGTAAATGGTAACATACTAGAAAGATCAACCAATCAGAGAAAGTTCTTCTTAGAAGATAACACCTCCTGGGTCATGGGTGGGCTCGAGTGTGAACGGGAATTTTGGGAACAAATCTTGATTTAGTAGGTGACTCACCAGATGTTTATCTCTCCTTAAAAATGAAAAACACACACCGCGACACACATGCCCACGTTAGGGTGTTTGACATAGTTTCAGACGAGAGGCTCAAGCTGGGTCCCAAACAGTCAAGAGGAACTGATTGTGGAAATGTGCGTGGTGAACAAAAATGCCTAATTCTAGCAATTATGATAGAAAATTGGATAAAAACACAAAGGTCAGTAACAAAGTAAGAGATAAGAAAACACCTCTGCAGAAGAGAGGGCGAATGCATGTGGACCGTGCAGCTAGAGGACAGCAAGGTTACCAGGAAAATCTCACTTCCTTCCCTCCTTTCTTGTCTCTCCCCCGTGATCCCCCCATTTTGCAGGGCTTGTCCAAGCCGGCGAGCAGCGCCGTCACCCGTGGGTGCCTCCGGGAACGGCGGGGTCGGCGATGGCGTGGGCAGGGTCGCAGGTGAAGGACACGGTAATGGCGAAGCGAGTCCCCCACGTCACCTTCTCCACGCGGTGGAGGTTCTCCGTCCCGGAAGAGAAGAAAGCGACTCGGCCTGGGCAAGGGGGGAATGAGACAGACTTTTAAGGGGAGAGAATTACTGGAAAAGTCCACCTTTGGGGAAAACTGTCTCAGATTCTTTATCTGTATTACGTCCGCATTACAGGAAACGGTTTACCTAGCATGGTATTAAGACTGGAAGCAATGGAAACAGCTACCTTCTTCAGGAAATACACCTATACAGCCCACTCGTTTACACAATTTATTTGGTTTAAAGAAATCAGTCGACATTTTGGGAAATAAACAGTACTTACATATACAGGTGAATATTGATAATCAATCCCATGTCTGAGTCAAGTACGGAGTCTGAGTCAGGGCGTGGTTAGCCTAGCTTAGCAATAAGACAGCTAGCTTGTCTCTGCCAAACAACACCGCCAAAGCTGCCTAATTAGCATCTATTATGTGTTTAGCCAATAAATTGAACATACATAATGTTTATGTTATTCAATGTTATTTTAGGAGGAATTAAATGGGTCATATATGCAACCAACCATGTATGGGGTTATGGGGGGGGGAAGCAGCTAATTGTTTTCTCGAGTCTTTGTGCTAAGCTAGGCAAAACATATCCTGGCTTAAGCTAAATTGTGGTTAGCTTCAATATGGCATTTTGCCTAAAATCCCAAATTGTCACACTTACATTTCTCTTCATGCATGGGTTAAACGACAAAGACAAATCGTATTAATTAATTAGTGAGCTAACAAGTCTTCTTTTTAACTTTGAACAGAGGTAAATTAGCAGTTTCCCTTCCTCCAGGCTACACGCTGAGCTCTGCATTCAAGATTAGATAATACTTTATTCATCCCACAGCGGGGAAATTCCTTTGTTACAGTAGCATTCTCAACAATAAGAGCAAAAAGCAAACAAACATTTAAACAAGAAAAGCAGGCAAACAGTAGACAATGAGCAGAAGGTAGACTGAAGTGTCGTCAAATAAAGGTTTTGTAAAGTAAAGTGCGGTTGCCATTGTACATAAAAAAAAAAGAAATTGCAGAGTAAGTAAGTGACGTTAAAATTAGATTGAATATGTAATTAAAGTAATAAAGAAAAAGTAGGAAACCACGATATAAGTTATATTCACCTGTGACCATAAGTAATATTAAAATGCACCAACATTATAGCGGTAATAACACTGATAAGCATAACATTGACATAATCTCAATGTTGGAAAGAAATTAAATACAATTATTCCCCAAAATGTTGACTTGTTGATTCAAATGATACTATGTAGTATTGCTTGTGGAATCAAAGGAAATGTGATGATAGGAGGGGACACAAAAAACTGAACCCTGAGGACATGAAGGTACACTTTTTTTTTTTTTAAGGATTGTATTTTAGCAAACACTGAAATGCATTGTGCAATGTGAAAAAAACAGTGAGTTTGGAGAGGTTTCTTCTGGGTACATTCTCTTCATTTATCACAAGCTTTGCTTCACTGGGCCAACTAATGAGCTATCGCCATTTAACAGCCATGTCCAAGTTAGATATTCATTTGCATCAAATTACGTAGCTAGGCTGCAGTCGTGCCCCTTAATTGCGAGATTTATATTCAAAAAGTTTTGAATAAAGACTTGTTTTGTTACAAAACTTCCAGTTTATTCGCCTTTTGAAGAGCCCATCTAATTATGTGAATATGAATAAAAAGCTGGAATCTTTGCTCTGTTTTTGTTCCAAGAAATACTGATGACTGTGTGTGTGTGTGTGTGTGTGTGTGTGTGTGTGTGTGTGTGTGTGTGTGTGTGAGGATAAATTCCCCTGGCAGGGCACTAGTTGAGGATGTCAAGGGAAATCAGTGCTGGCAGTTAAACAATGGAATATACATTGAAAACCTGAAGAATGGGAAATAAAAAGAAAAAGAATTAAACCACACACACACACACACAAAAAAAAGTGTGAGCCGCAAGACAATAAGTGGTAGTCTGCTTGTTTTATGCTTTTTGAAAAGAAAGGCCTTTTCAAGTGCTCAAATTAGCCACACAGCTTTAATTAACTGCACAATGAAAATAATCCTGTGCGCTTTTCAATGATTAACGTTCCCAGTGTTTACCGTGAACATATTCAGTACAGTGTCAAAGTTAGCGTTGTCTTAAGACACTTTACAGATAGAGTAGGTCTAGACCACACTATAATTTACAAAGACCCAACAAACAGTATTTTTAGGCAGAAACCTCGGACAGAGCTCTTTGTGGGCGCCATGTATCACTGCCCGTTTGGTCACAGACACTGATACAGATATAGAGAAATATGATTCATAATTATAGCGGTTGGAGTGATGAACAGTGTGAGCTACAGTAACAATAAAGAGAGTGGAACTATGACTAGAAATCGTAGTTCAGGGAGGGAAATGTAGGGCATAGCAAATCCTGTTCCAGTGGCTGGATGTTACCTGCTTAATTGTCAAGAAGGAAATCCAAAGCTAATTAAAAGGTCAAATCTAATATACATTCTTTTAGTTATGTATTCCAAATTTTGTGAACCTCTCCTAAAATCCCATAGACATTTGTAATAACGCTACATATTACAAATCCAGCCTTACAACAGAGCCAGTACGTAGATATATCATGTGGCTCAATGCATCCGGTGTGTCTACATAAGGATGCTAGTGATTTTTTAATTAATTTATATTTTTAAACAATGTAATATCACTATGTTTCCAATATTTTGTTTTTTTAAAGATTATTTTTGGGGCTTTTTCGCCTTAAATTAAAAAGGACAGTTATGTGGGACAGGGGAAAGACATGCAGGAAATCATCAAAGGGCGGAGTTGAACCCTGAACCTCTGCGTCGAGGCATAAACCTCGCAGTACTTGTGTGCCCGCTCTACCACTGAGCCAACCTGGCCATTATATTTTGGTATTTTATTATTTTTTTACACTACCTTTGGTCCTGCCTTTCGGACTTTTCAATTTGATTAGACTCAAGATTTCCGGTGTGGAACCCCCGGACCAAACAGACGAAATTTGGTCCGACCGAAAGAGATGGTCTCGGTTTTGGGGCTTTTCCTTTACTGACAGTGGATTTACATGAAAGGGGGAGAGAGAAGGGGGATGACACGTAAAGGGCCCCAGGTCGGACTCGAACCCGGGCCGCTGCAGAACTCAGCCAACATGGGGTGCACACTCTTACTAGGGAGACCTAGAGGCTGCCCCGCGAATACAGGAAGTTCTGACAGGCTATTGTCGTGTTATAAAAAACACGTGCACTTGCGTGCACTGCAGTGTGAAACATAAACAAACCCAAATATGACTGAAATATGATATGAACTGAAATATATACAATGTAATGAAAACATTAACATTTTGGTTTCTGCCTAAAAATGTTGGGTCTTTGTAAATTAGAGAGTGTGGTCTAGGACCTACTTTCTTTTAAGTGTCTTGAGATTGTTATGATTTTAAACTATGAATTAAATTGAACTGGACTTGGCACTGCAGCATTTAGACTTCTATTAGTAATATAGTACCTGGAAATACCTGTGGAGAAATACGTATCTTTAAAAAGAGTCTGGAGTAGCAGGAGTACCTCTCAATGTTCCAACATATACTGTATGTAGATTTTGATATGTCTGTATTAAGCTTGAATCAGCTGACAATATCAGCCATGCAATTTGCTCTAACCTATCTATCTTAATTTCCAAAAGTTGGGATTTAGGGTAAAAGTGTGGTATTTCCCAATAAAGGCGACACTGCAGTGTGCCACTGCTGCATTAATGAATACTGCATACATTTTGTTCACAGTAAGTTTTTTTTGCAAGCAAATTGGTAGGCACAAATAAATATGGGATTTCATGAATTGCTCAAAGGCAATTTATTTTTCAGGCTTGTTCCGCTCTCTTAGTCCCACAACTGTGGCTGTCCTCAGCTGTGTAAGCATCAGGAGGCATTGGAGAACTCGCGCTGTATTTACAGCGGGTTACTTATCTGATTACAAATTTCCCTCCGCCGGAATTTAGTCAGCTGTTGAGGAGCACTAGAAAATCATGTGCTTCGGAGGCCTAGGGCGCCTGTCTTATCACAACCTGATGTTATTCAAGAGCTTTTTAAGTTCGGGTTCAAGTCTTTATTTTGCCAAAGCGACGCAAATCCCCTAGAATTCATTTGGGTGAATTGGCTCACACAAGACAATACAAGGCAGTATAGGACAAGAATGGCAACACCTCATCAGACTGGACATATACAATAAAACCGAAGATGTAAAAAATAAAATAAAACTGACTAATGCAGGGCTGACTAATCAGTTTTGATTAGAAAGAAGCATCATCGCATTTATCAAAAGTCATTTACCGGTCCTGGGTAGTACTAATGTACATGTGAAGAAAGTGGAAGGAGAGGAAGCTGTGTGAAGTCTGGTAAGTTGCCTCAAGTGATGTCACTTGAATCAGCGTTAATTGGGGCTGGAGACAAAAAAAATTGAAAATGAAAAACAACAAGTCCTCCAAACCATACGACAACGTGGGTCGATTAGTCCTTCCCTCTAATACGACCCGCAGGAGCGTTTCCTAAATGAGCGCCCCTATCGGGGGCAGGAAGTATCTTAACCAGAGAATGTAACTGTTGCACATTCGCCAGGTTTAGGCACACAAAGTACTTGGTTATGTTAAGACTCCATAACTACTTAGTGACCCTCCTGTTGTCATTGGGTCAAATTTGACCAGTTTACAAACAAATTCAATATCAGAACTAAGACAAAATGAAACTGATAAAAGTGGCAAATGTTGAAAAAGAAAACAAAACAAAAAACGCAGGAAAAAACATCAACAAAAAAAAATTTTTACTGCTGAAAAAGGGACCAAAAAAATTGACTAAAACACATTTTTTTGGAAAAGTAACAAAAAAAAGGGAATAAAATTGACAATAACGTTGATAAGTGTAAAAAAAGAACAACAAAATGTTGAAATTTCAACCCAGAAAAACACAAAGTTGCAGGTCGACGGGAAGACAATTCCAAAACAATTGAATGATAAGATAAACCTTCTACAATTACCAATGTCTACATTCCTAGCTGCTACTGGATATTCGGACAGCAACAACCCATACACATAGAATTATCATTGGAGATCAATTATGCACAGCCTGAAACACAAAGAATGTAAAAAATCAATGTCACCAAAGCATACAATGGCATGCAAAAAAATGTAGTCAATAACCGTAAAAACATAGGCCACGCAGCTACTAAATATTAAAATCGGTTTTACACTTGACATTGACCGATGCTCCGAAGCACACACACATTTGGTGTATATGCCTGCACTTGAATTAATTTAAAACACACTGATTGACTGACATGTTGTTGGGGTAAAGCATTACAGAAACACTTCATAATCACGGTTAGCAACCATAGTTAGCTTTGGAATTTACTGACAAGCTAGTAGCTAGTGGCACTGAGCACCAGTGTTGGGCAAGTTACTTCTAATATGTTATTAGTAACGCGTTATATAACTGCGTTACAGCAAAAAGGAATACACTATAATTGTGTTACTTTTGTATCGTGTTGCTCCCGACGCTTCTGCAACTAAATTACTTTTGTCATCTGTTCAGCACCAACTCTTGCTCTTCAGTTCACGCCTAAGAAAGAGAAGTCTAAGTCGGAGTCTGTAGTCGATTTTAGCTTTTATTAGCAGCCACGCGTTAAACCACCCGAAGGGGATGGGTGCACAATGCTAACAGGATGCTGGACAGTTACATAACTCAGCACAACTCAACACTGCCAGAACAGTCGCAAGGCACAGGACACATGGAAATACTTTCCAACAATTGTATGATTACTCCCACAGCGTCATAATGAATAGGTGGAGGATGAATCACACAGACTGTATGGTGGCTCTAGGGAGGATGGGATGGAAGTTAAAGGTTAATGACATGGGCCAACTCTCAATTAATTTCAGATAGATCTCATGTGAAAAATATGTTCCCAAATCCAATTACCTGGATTACTTTGGGACTCTGCCCTCAGCTATCGTTTAAAACCCTGGAGGAAAAAAACATCTAAAAATAAACACAATTTAAAATGTCCATTGGGTTAAAAACACTGCCCGGTGCCATCACACAGCAATAGCAATTACATGTGGCTTTTATGTAGTTTTTCAAAAGATTTTTCATACCGGTAGCAATACCAATACAGTGACTTTGATACTGATTCCTGAATGATATTTTATAAAATCCATTTTAAAGTTATAGTGCACAATGTCTGTTACTTTCAAGCCATTGCCAAATGAGTTGCTACAAAGCTAATAAAGATGATCCGCTCCACACAACTCTCTGGATGTCTCAGTATGGTTATGGTTACAAAATGGTGTAGCCCGGCGACATTCGTGCACAGCAGCTCGAGTGATATATTTTACGTTCACATTGGCTTTAACCCTTGTGTTGTCTTCCCGTCAACCATGAAAACAAGTTATCGCATTTGCTGACATTTTTGTCACGTTTTTTCATTGTTGCGGGTGTTTTTTTTTAATGTTTTTTCCAAAGTTGTTTGATATTTCCAATGTAGGACATTTTCATTTTCAGACCCATTTTATGTGATGAAAAAACTGAAAATGGGTCAAATTTAACCTGAGGACAACATGAGTGTTAAGAAAAACATTACGGTAACATGACAACGTTGTGGTATAAATTCAGCTCCTTTACACATGTGACACACTGTAGTCAAGCCTCTGAAACTGTAACGACACACAAAGGAGTAGGTGGACATTGTCTTAATAATTGTAATATTGTGATATGACATAAGTGTTGTCTTTACCTAGTTTTAAAGGCTATATTACAGTAAATTGGTGTAATTTTCTGAATTTACCATACTGTTTCCCCACTTTGTCATTATATTCACATTACTGAAGATTATTTATCATAAATCGAAGTGTGAAGATATTTTGTCAAACCATCAGTTGTCAACACTACAATATCGCCGCAATGTCAATATTGAGATATTTGGTCAAGAATATTGGGATATCTGATTTTCTCCATGTTGCCCAGCCCTACAGAT
This sequence comes from Etheostoma cragini, assembly GCF_013103735.1. NCBI lineage: Eukaryota > Metazoa > Chordata > Actinopteri > Perciformes > Percidae > Etheostoma > Etheostoma cragini. The sequence goes on along the minus strand of NC_048427.1, from coordinate 19,402,408 downwards.
GAGCCCCCCCGTCTCTGTGCGTGAGTTTCTCCTGCATGCCTCTACGGTGCGTAGACCGCCAATCACAAAACATTGTTAGAACTTTGTAGAGGCATACTGCATGCTTATTGGCTCATTGACGCTGATAAGATTTACACGTATTAAAATCTGGTATTGAATGACAAGGCATTTTTAGATACTCTATACCAGTGGTTCCCAAACTTTTTCAGCTCAAGACCCAAAAGAGAAATTGGGTGTCTCCCGGGACCCAAATTTACGGAACAAAACCAGGAATTTAAATTTATATGAAGTATATTTATTCCATTTGGGAAACATTGCTCTACACAATGGAGGTAATACTTCAAGTTTGGTACACAGCCATATGTACCTAACGCGCAACTTACATTGGAATTAATGGAGCACCATCTTGGAACGTGATATCCTTCCTTCTTAATAGAAGCATGGTTGAGTCTGACAAAATAACCCGCTGATAATGTCATAATGGGTTATCTAGGTTTGGAGACCCAAACTGCAATGTAAATTCTGGCCACAGAGTTTACATTACACCCTGGGCAAAGCACCGTTGATCACCTTTTAAAACGAGAATTAGCCCTGTGACATGTGCTAAGAATCACTCCAGACATTTACAGAAGAGCAGCCCCCAAGGTCAAGCTAGGGGTTTTAAGGTAGCAACCCAGCTGAGGTTATCTATGTCCCCTGTGGTTGTCTAAGACAGCAGGCTAACCTCTATTAGCTCCTCTGGCAGATGGGCCTTTTTTACTGCCTGTCCTTCCACTTCTCCGTTTCTATCTGCCTTTCCCAGCCCTAACACCCTCTCTCTCTACCACGTATCTACTTGATCTATCTCCCAGCCATTTTCTGTCTGTGCCTACTGCCCATACTGTCTATCAACTTGGCCCATAGGGACACATTCAGCAAGTCCATCAGTCATCCCTCTCCCTCTCCCTCTTTTTATAATCCTCCAGTCTTTTTTCCTCCTCCTTCCTTCCTCCGCAACTTGAAAAACACTTCCACTTTAGCCCCCCTGATGCTCACTGTCGTTGAATTCTCGACTTTTGCTCTCTCTGAAAGCCGAGTCCTGATTGTCAGCCTGGTGCTATAATTACACTTTATTGGTCGCTGTCATCCTCCGAGAGCCGCGATTATCTCAGCGAACCAGATCAGAGGGATCAGACTCTCACCAAGTCAAAACCTGTCACTCAACTACCCAGCATGCAACCTGAAGAGGTTTGTTTTTGATGAGGTGAGGTGGGGTGGGTTTAAGTGGAGACAAAAAAAAAAAAAAAAAAAGATCTTGGCTATTGATGCATTGAGTTTTGATGTGTCTCCTACTTGATAAATAAAACAAAAATCCCAGTTACATGAGTAATAACAGGTTGGGTTTTACCAGTGGCTTTTAAAGGTCTGTCATATTTATATTTTTGAGCATGGTTCACTAAGAATTAGAAAATCTATCAGGGAGGGCCTTAATGAGAGAGCAGTCACCCTTCTTCTCTTTTGTCCCATCACTTCCTCCGTCCCCTTTTATCTTCTTCACCCAGCAAGTTGCACAGGTTTTAAGATCACCACTCTCTCTGTTGTGTGGAGGTTATTCTCACTTCATACGGCGGCTGTCACGGGAGACAAGGCGGCAAGCAAGCCACACTCCCTCTTTATTAACACACGACAAATGATCGGCGTCACTCACCGTTCATCGTGGGTTACTGTCAGTGGCCCAGGATGCTTCACTGTTGCTCACTGACTGGGTAAGAGGCTTGTGTCATGACTGGCACACGGGGAGTTCAATGCAGTGTTGAGAGGACACGGGGGGGAGAAAAAGTGAAAACTTGCGCGAGGAAAGAGGATTGCTTTTATTGAATGGCAGAGGAGTTGGTTTATAGGGCAGGAGATGACGAATAATGGGTGAGATAAGGGAAGGAAGTGAAAGAAGGGACAAGGTGGAGCGAGACGACAGAGGAGGGTTCACTGTCAAATATGATATGGTGGAAGTGACAGGAAGAGGGTTGTTTTCCATACTGAACAGATTTAGTAAGCTTTTGCTCATTCAGGAGCCACACAGCTTACAGATGCCATGCAGCAGTATCTTTTTATACTTTTATATAAATGCAGCATAAACTGCTACATAACAGAGTCATAATTTGCAAACAGTCATGAGCTAATAAATAGCTGTTTTCACATAGGAACTTGGGACTATGTGCCAGGAATCATGTCCCAACATAGACCAGAGTTTCCCTCTAACTCATGCAGCATACAACAGAGGATTTTTCGTGTCAGATGCGTTCTCATTCACTGGAACTGTTTCACGGAGGATTCATAATTTGGTCATAAACAAACAAGTCTCTTGCCATCCACTGATTTGTCTGACGATTTCGGCATCGGCCCAAGAAAGTCCCGAATTGTATCGTCTCTCCAGATATTTGCGTTGCCGTCTTACAGCTGGAACACACCTCACGTGTAAGCGTTGCGTATTGCAGCATAGCTGATATTGGCTGTCTTGACATCTCACAGCATAACAGACAATCGGGCACACAGAGAGAGAGCGAAAGAGAGACAGAGAGAGAGAGAGAGAGAGAGAGAGAGAGAGAGACCGACAGACGGCCAGAGAGAGAGACACAGACACACGTACACACAGGATACAATTACCACAGTTTTCCCCTGTCATCCTTTCTCTTTCTTTTGGAGAGAGAGCGAGAGCAAGAGAGAGCGAGAGAGCGACGTGACCGGTGTATTTAAATAACATAGACAGTTAAAGAAATGGACGAACAGATCCCGTTGTTCTGGACGGGGACCAGTGAAGGCTATTAAAAGCACTTTTCCGGTGATGGCTAGGTGTTACCGCGCAGACTCCAACTGAGCTTGAAGACATAGTTGGGATGTAAGCAACGTGTCTGAAAGTTGTAAGTCTTCTGGTAGCTGTGCCAAGAGAAATCTCAATCGTTCCCAATCAACAGAGGCGGAGAGCGTAGGTATAACATAGGTACAGGCTTATTATTGTTAACTAACATGCTAGTTAACATTAGTAATAGGAGGTAAGTAAGAGGTTTGTGTGTCCCTATGAACCTGAGGGCTGTGCTGTTTGGAGCTGTGTGCTCCTGGCAGGGTCTCCATGGCAAAGTGGTCTCAGGTGAGGGGCCAGACAAAGAAGGGTTCAAAGATCCTATGAATAAGCGAGGATAGGGCCCATCGTAAGAAAGGACACGAATGACATCACGAGAGAACCCTGGACTACAATCCACAGGGAGCGAGGAAACAAGGTATGCCAAAAAACACCCGAGTAGTGCTATGTTTCAAGATTTGGTGAACATTATAGTAAGCTGATTGGAAGCAAAAGCCCAGGTCCAGAAAAGAGTGAGATGGAGATGCCACTAAGTAGTGCAAATGAATATGGGGAATGGAATTTGAAAAGTTTACCAAGAAGTACACAGTCCAAGTAGCAGAGCAAGAGGGCTGAAAATGAAGCTGCCAAATTCAATTAGTTGTCTGAAACAAGTTGGCAAACTCATTCTGGCACATTCCTTTAAAAGGGAGCAGCTTGTAAACTAACCTGATTTGTCCACAAGCTCCCCAGAGAATTGATCCAATTCCCCTGTAATCCTGAAGTTATGTGGCTTTTACGCAGGCAACTTTGAAATAGCCCTTACTTAGCCATATTTCATTTTTGTTCTGTGCATATACAGACACACACCACTGGATTTCCTACGGGATCAAGATGCTTTTACGCCTAACCCTCTGAGTACTACATGTACATGCGAGGTAAAGCCTAATCCTCTGCACCTTCCCTAAGCAGCAGTCTGTACTTCTGATTACCCACTTATTAAAGGATTACCCTTCCTAAAACACCCTCCAGATTCATAATGCAGCTAAGTGCAGCCATATCATTTTAAGAATGGCTGTAATAATAAAATCCCCTTACTCACTTCAAGTGTCAGTTAATAGGCATATAAAGACAAAGCCAGGGGTCATCAGGTGTTACTGTTGATGTACAATATCCTGCCTTCAAAGCAGTTCAAACTGCCCTTGAAGGAAAGAAGGAAAAAGCGTACTACCTGCCCGTGGTTCCACTGTCCGGTTGTCGTTTTGGTCCATGAAGATAAATCTTCCTCCGGTGAAGTCAGTGCCGTAGTCCGACAGGTACAGGAGCGAGGTGTAGTCAAAAGAGCCATAAGTCACCTGACAGAGAGTGAGAGAGGAAAGCGGTGTCTCCATTTAATCTGAAAATGCTTATGTTTCGCAGGTATAATATTTTTCCAGATTCACCGTCTTAGTTTTCACCGGCTAATTTGCATAAAAACAAAGCAAGTTTCAAGTTAGTGGTTGGTGGGGTTGCCATTAGTTTTTCAGGATAAGTTTAACAATTAGTTGCAATAGACAGTTCACTAAATGCCACGGATGTCCAAAGAGTCAGTACACTTCATCCTCAGGGGATTCTTAATCTGTAAAATGTATCACAATTCATAACAATCTATCCGATTAATGTTGAAATATTTCAGTTTCGACTTGCCGTCACACTGACACGCCTTAAGCCATGCCACCGGGGTTCAACATTTAAATTGAGCACCAATTAGGAGACTCTCTCTAACTGAATTATTGGATGTGAAGAATCCAAGGCATGTGGAATTTGACCCATATAAGGGACTTAACAGTCAGGATATCTCACTCTCACCTGCACCAACTTACTGAAATACAGTACTAAATCGCTGGAGTAACCACTTCAAACGTAGCTCCTATGAAACAGTGTGACTGCTGTGAATCCGTTTAACTTCTTCTACTAACGTCTGTTTTCTTTTAGTTCCCCCAACTGTATTCTGTGAAATGTTACCTGGCGTCAAGTTTATGATCCCTTCAAACAGCTTTTGCACAAACAAGAAGCTTATAATTTCGAAAAGTGATACATAGACCTGCAAAGTCACAAGACTGAACAAGATCCAGAACTAAAATCAGGTCTGGGGTCCCCAGAAGAACTTTTGAATGATTTAGAATATACAAATGAAGCCTTTTGGAGTGTTTTGAGGCTAAAATGTGAGAATACGAGAAAGCACCTTGTTTAAAACAAATACATTTAGTGAAATAATGAAATATTTTATTATTGGATTATAATTCTTGATGAATGAATGTGTAAATCACTTTAATGATGCAGCTGGTAAACGTAGAGCCAATTTTAATCTTTTTAAATACATTTTGAATATAGCAAGAGTGTAAGAAGGTTCTGGGTTCTAATCCAGGATGTTCCGGGCCGTTCTGTGTGGAGTTTGTATGTTCTCCCTGATGTTTGCGTGGCTTTCCCCCACCGTTACAAATCCTGTACTAGGTTCTCCTGCCAGTGCCCATGATCAAGGCACTGGCTCAGATCTGGAGTTGGATCCGGCTGCCCACTGAGGGAGGGGTTAAATGCAGAGAATGACTTTCACTACATGTATGTGTATATGAAAATAAAAGTACCTTTACCTTTAAAACAGATGTTGAAAAAGTTTCCTTTTGGGGACATGATTTGAAATTGAGAAAAAAATTGAAGTTGGAAAAAAGGTAATGAATTGATCACAGAATATTGTAATATGTTGAAAATCGCAATATGTATCATGAAATAAGTGATGATATTGTATCGTAGGGCCTCTGGTGATTCCCACCCCTAGTAGCTAGTCAATTTCTCCCTGGGGACCAATAAAGCCTTATTGATAAAATCCTATCATAATTTAATATTGATTATATTTTGTATTGCTCATCTGAATCTGCGCAGTAACTAGTAATGTTGTCACATACATGTAGTGGGGTAAAAAGTCCTATTTCCTTTGAGAGGTAGGGGAGAAGAAGTATAAAGAAGCACAAAATGGGAATTAAAAACAGTGTTTGTTGCCAAAAGGCATAGAATATATATATACACCGATATATATATACACATATGCAACTAAATGAATTGTAGTCTCAACAAGTCTCTTTTTGCACATGTTACAACAACACCAATAAGAGACGCTCAGATCCATGAGGGCCGACTGAGATCAAACATCCAGCGAGTAGCCTTTATGGAACATCAAAGAGGGAGTTGACAAGGAACCAGAAGTGGAGTATAGCACTCATTTACGACTGGGATTGCTTTTCACTTGATCTTACCTCAAAGAAAGAAAAAACAACAAGCGAACTGCTGGGAATATGAAGAATCACTGAAACTTTAAAGTAATCCGGACTAGAGAACACTCAAGTGTTTCAAACTTCTATAATTAAAAAATAATAATGAAGTTTGAGAATTTCAACATGCAACTATTCACATTACATGACAACTTATTTATATAAATGATCGACGTGTATCTGTCTAGATGACTGTCTCTACATGCCCTAATTTATTCTAATGTACAAAGTGAGACAGTAATTTGGAGTCATGTCATCAACAACTATGGAGAAAATAAAGTAAAGAGAAGTCATGAGTGCTGAGAAGCTGCATAGCATTATCATGCGTACTCATATTAAAAGGTATTCTGATATTTTGTTAACTAAGGGTGCTTGATTAGCCCCGAGTGTGCAGTATGATAATAAAGCAGCATCAACCATTGGTTCCTGGCCAATATAGGGGGCACGTGCTGTGCTGGTCTTTTAAATCGTTTGAATCTAACTTCACATGAAGCTGCAGTCCGAGTCATAGCAGTCAGGGCGGCGGCCGCGGAGAGCTTCGTGCTCAGGACCGCCTAGCCCTAACCCTGTCACATGCCAACCCGGATGTAACTGTTAGAATTACATTTTGTAATTCTTATTCTTCTTATTTAAGTAACAGTTGTTGCTTTTATTTTGAAGTAATTTACAAGTCTCGTTGGGCTGCTCCTCGCCTGAGTTCTACTGTTGCTCTACACCAGCGGGCAGCAGATAGCATGGACATGTGTGTGTTACGGTAAAGATTTCATGCTGGCTAAAGCAGACCTCGTTGTGAGCGGTTTTAAGTATACCTCTGAAGACTTAAAGACTTCCCTTTCTTCGTAGCATGCAACCAACGAGTTTTCATGGTGGATTCGGAGCAAGGACTTCAATAAACCAGCAGCAAGAAAATCACTTGTGTCTGCCTGTGCTTAGAGGGAATTACACCGTACCTGCCCACCCACTCCCACCTTGGGCTTTGGGGAAGCTCATGCAAGCTTCAGGAGAAGGCAGCACTACCAGTTACTCCCTACTTTCATGGTTGGTTGCCACTGTAAGCCATGTTGTGTCAGCTGTTTTCTTAGAAATGTGAGGCGGCCCACTCGGGTCTGAAGGGACAATTTCAATTCGATTCAATTTTATTTATATCGCGTTTAATCACAACAACAGCTATCTCATTGCGCTCTTCAAAAAAGAGCAGGTCTAGACCGTACTCTGTGATGTTATTTACAAAAACCCAACAATTCCCACCAAGAGCAAAAACTAGGCAACAGAGGCAAGGAAAAACTTCCTTTAAGAGGCAGAAACCTCGAGCGACAATTGGCCCTGTCCTTACCAGGGGAGGCGATAAGGGGAAAGCAGTGCGTGCTGGGAATGACTCATTTATTTTTGCCCACTTGGAACAATAAAAATTTGTCAGTGAACCTGTTAGCCAACGATTACTGATCAACACATCCAGCAACAAGGTCTGATTTATTTTTTACCTCTGTTTTGGTTTCCACCAACTCCTGGGAACAATATCTGGCTATTAAGCTGCTAAATGCTCCATTAAGTTTACTAGCTAGTCGCCAACTTTGTCCGGCTACTGCTTGGTTCTGGGCAGGTAGCTTTTTGGGTGAAAACAGTTGCCTTCTGAGGTTGACAACAAAATCAATAAGTGAAGAGTTTGTGAGCCAGGCAACCAAAACTATGTGCTAAAAGAGGCTAAAATGGCATAGAACTGAGTTGGTTTTTTTATGGTAAAATTACCATGCAAATTGCATCAAATTGATTAAAGTTCCTTAGTTCCAAGTCAGGTCATCAAAAAGATTGTGTGCAATAGATTAGTGGAAATCTCAAATAAACCAGGTCTAGCAATTTCTCAGGGATGATTACTCTATTCTCAAGCTGGTCTACAAGTTCATTTTTAGCAGCTTGACAAGCCAAGGTCATGAATGAAAATACATTTGGTATAAGTGTCTGCCACTAGAATTCAGTTTCATTATGAAGGAAAGTTATCCCTGCCACAAATGAGATGAAACACTTCCGTGCTGTCATACAACGATTGGTGCTATGACACCGTTTCAGCAATATGATCGATGGGGAGAAAACTCACCACCAGAGACCTCGGGAGACCATTTACATTTAAATGAGGTTTGGGTTAGTCAATTAGCCCCAAAATGGCGGCTGAGACAGATGGGGAAGAGAAGTGGCTCCTTGCAGACTAGATTTCTCCAGCTGTCGAGGGCCAGAGGGAGAGGATGAAGTGACACATATTAATATGGACGTGGCACCTACAAACACTATTTTTTATAGCTTTGGTATGACAATGACAATAAATAATACGAACTGTACTCCCAATCAGAGGAATTCCTATCAATTTTGAAGTTACCAACTACTACAATTGCCACTTTTTAACTAAAGTTGTAGCACATTGCATCCCGTAAAAGACATCCCATTGGTTTGAAATTTTCTCAAGGTCTTCTCTCAATCCCTGAGCAACTTTAACGTCTCATGACAATGATCAAACTGCAAAATGACAGACAATAATAAACAAAAACACAGATCAGTGCCACTTCTGCAATCATCTTACATTCATAACACCCAAATGATGTGTGTATTGGGAATCATATAGATGGGTGCAGTGCATGTGGTTAACTGTGCAAGGTTAAAAGGATTTCATCAACATCTACAACACAGCCTTGATGAAGCGTTGCTTCCTGACACATAATAAGACAGATATAATCAAGTCATCACAACATGTCCTTTATCAACCCATTTAAATAATTTAGGAAAACAATAAACCTGACAAGTAGCAATTGAAATAGAGTGCTTGATTTGTGATTTGGAGGGGAAAAAATGCAAATATTAGCCCGATATATTAGCCAGCCGATAAAATTGTTCTATCACTAGTTTACATAACAGAACAGAGGCATGGGCTACAGGATTAAGGCTATGGCCTGAAGGCGAACTACACTTATTTTAAGAAATGATTGAAGAATAGCGATATCTTGGTTCAGCAATATCTGAAATGAGCAGCAGCTCAAAGTCCGAACTGATTGTTTAGGTGAATGGATGTTACGGATGTTTTCAGTGAGTCTCTTTGGCTTTAAATTTCTTAACTGACTGTACTGCCAATATTTCAAAGCATTTCAAAGTATTTAGGCAAAGCATCTAAAATTATGGATAACATTTTGAAAATGATTAAAATGCAGCCATCCATTCTCTGCTGCTTATCTGATTTCACGTCTCATTGGCAGCAGACTAAAGAAGGAGTAGGTCTGGAACTAAGACAAAAGTGTTTTCAGCTGTTAAAATCAGACACAATCCAAAGTACCATTATAGAGAATGAGGTGACTTTGCCTCTAGGTATACTTTTTGTTGTTTATACTTAATATTTTGTTTATATTTATCATCCTTATTTAATTAAATTGCAGTCCTTTGCAATTTGATAAGGGCACAAAGCCAAAAAAATCAACAACAAAAAAAAGGGACAAAGCAAATTATAATTTGATCTCTTCAAAAAATTCAAGGTGAGCAAGTTTCAAGTTGTATTAACATCATGTGCAAACTTTAAAAGTTATAATCCTGAGCCTGAAACACACATCTGTTTGGTAAAGGCAGCTGGCATGGTTGCCGTGAAACCAGCTAACTGTATGCTCCATGTAATGTTTGCCAGTTATTTGTTGTCAACGCATGTCACATAAATGTCCTTAAGGGGTGGGGTAAAAAAAAAAAAATAAGAAGAAAAATCGATACAGCATAGTATTGCGATATTTTCAGTGACAATACTGTATTGATACACAGTCGCCCAGTGTGGATCTTTTATTATATATGTGGTGGTCAGTTGGTCTGCTAGACAATCCCATTTTGCAGCAAAAAAATTAAAGTGACATGAAAAAACAGAGAAATGTATCTTTTTAGATAAACAGATGTTGACAAAGTTTCCTTTTGGGGACGGTGGAACCCAAATGTACCAGATCGGTTATCCAAGGTAAAAGTTATCCGAGGTAGAAGGACTCTGTTGCGTGCGTTACCTTATCTATGTGCGGGTGCCAGTACTCGTCGTGTTGGGTCTTGGCTGTCGTGCTGTTTATTCTGGAGAAGAAGGTGGGCTTGGTGAGGTACATCAGAGTCGGGTCCAAACCAAACGTCTCAGCAATAACTGCCTGGATCCGCTCTCGGACGTTTCTACAAGTGACAAACAGACCAACATGTCAGATTGAAAAATCTGACTTACTGTAGGAAGTGTGATGTATGACGAGGTCTCAACAGCAGCAGAGTGTTTGTTAAGACCGATATCTATATGTAGGTAAAGACTTCATTTTTATTTGGGTTTGCACAGAGAAAACACACTGGGCGCGTAACTGTTGCGTATAGCAGCGTAGCAGAGCCATTTTTATTTCGGCGCCAATGTTATCCAATCTGTCCAGAGGCAGATCTAGCAAATTTTACATGGGGTGACGAAGGGTGAAAGGTAGTGAAAGATCTAGGCAGAGGAAGACGGTACATGAGAAATGTGTAAACGCACTGCTTTGCCCTCCTATGCCATGCAACACCCTGCTACGCCCTGAATTGCTCTTACTATTTCTAGTCACAGTTCCACTATCTTCATTGTTACTATAATTGCCACCGCTCCTCATACCAACTGCTATAATTGTTATGAATCATGATTCTCTATATCTGTATCCCTCTCTGTGTCCCAACCGGCAGCGGCAGATGGCTGCCCACTAAGAGCCAGGTTAAGTCTGAGGTTTTTGCCCAAAGGGAGGCTTTTCCTCGCCACTGTTGCACCAAGTGCTTGTTCTTGGGGGAATTGATAGGTCTTTGTAAATTATAGAGTGTGGTCTTGACATGCTCTATCTGTAAAGTGTCAGGAGAAGACTAAACTCTCTTTACGATTTGATTCTATAAATACAATTGAATTTAGCTGAAATTGAATTAAATGATCATATTTACCAATACAGACAAATAGAACAGTGGCTCCAGTCATTGCCAGGATGCAGGGCTGTGTTTGAGCCACACTATGCAAACGCACGTTTTGATGCAGCGACGTAGCTAAGAATGTGAGGGGCAGGGGGGTAAGACTACATTAGCCCCCCTACAAGTATTATTTATTAGTAATTAGCGAGAAACACAGGGAGAGAGACGAAGGAAGAATGATCACTTTGTGACTGGCGGGGAGAAATATGCGCCCAGTAGTAATGGCTAGGCGCTGGATCAGGCACGTATCTACCCAACGCGGGCTATACACTGTGTTTTTGCTGTTATGAAGTATTTTGCTTATATTCAACAATCCAAGAGGTGTGCAAACATGATGGCGTATTCATCCATACATCTATTCTTATATTGAGTCCATGCTGACAAAAACATAATAATAAAAAGAAACAGTATGTTTGCTACCGTTATGTCAAAAGTATTATCATTAGAGTTTGGAGCATAAATGCATGTATACATTTTAATTAGGGTTCCTTAGTCACCTGTAAAGCTGGAAATCCTCCTGCGTGAACACATCCTCGATCTGATCTCCAAAATACCTGCAGCCACATCCCGCCGCGTAATTATAGACAGTTCCGGACGCAGCCAAAGCCAATCAGAGACACACAGACACAGAGACGGAGAGAAAGGAGGGAAGAGATGGGAACCGTTAGCATAAATTAACGTTTCACAGCACGCCACGGTGCACCATTACCCAGACGGGTGGGCCACCCAGCCATCCGAACACAGCAGACAGTAAACGCCTGGGTGCTTCACAAGAGGAAGTCCCCAATGAGAGCTGAAGGGAGGCAAGCTGGGTGAAAGTGCTACTGTCATCGCTTCCGGAGTAAAATCTGCCAAATTGATCCCGGAGGATCCGGTGTCGGCCACCTTCCCAGTGGGACCGGAGGGAGATGGGGGGAAAGTGAGGGAGAAATTAATCAAGGGAGGAGGAGGAGGAGGAGGGAGGGGGAAAGAGAGAGGAACTGATGATCCAACTAAAATCTGGGTTCTGCTGGCAGTGATGAATGTACGTTCGTACGGGTCACTGGACCTGGAGGAGACCGTGCTCACGGACCGGCTTCACTAAGATTGATGACTAACTAAATAGTTTGGTGAAGATATTTCTGCAAATGTTAGATATAGATATACGCTGGGTGTCATTCCTGCAGTCTTAAAAATAGAGAAGGAATAGTGTTTTTAAGGCTGATACAATACAAATATTTGGTTATTTAAAAATCCGATATCGACCGACAAAATGTATTTTTTTAAATCCAGAAACGCGTAACAAAAAAACAGATTTCCCTAACATTAGTTATTACTGAGTTAATACTCACTAAAATAACATCATAAAAATTTGCTTTATTGTCATAACAGAACAGAGGAACATCAAAATATATTAAAGTAGCTCAGTCCGTAGGGTGTTGGTTTGGGAACCGGAGGGTTGCTGGTTCAAGTCCCCATATGGACCAAAGTATGGTGGTGGACTGGTAGCTGAAGAGGTGGCACCCTCCACACTTTGACACCTCTCCATTAGTGCATGTATAGGTACTGAGCATGTGTGTGTAATTCAGGCCTGTGTGTAATACCAACAGAGTGTAAATTGTAATTAATATTTGGACTAATAAAGGATACATTATTATTAAAGTCCTTTAAACAAAAACACAATAACACCAACAAAAAAAGAAGTGTTGCAACTGAAGATGTTGTAGAGCGCCCTCTGGTGGACAAACTATATAACACCAACACTCAGAACATGGTTGACCGTCCGTTTTAATTTTTTTATATAAAACGTTTTTTTTTCAGTTTTTTATTTTTATTATTTTTAAATATTAATTTATAAGAATCATTTATTTGTCATTTGTATTTTTTTTTTAAGTCGGCCATTATAAATGCCGATAGCAATAGTTCGGCCAATAATATTGACCCGCCGATATATCGGTCGGGCTCTAGTAGGAACAAAGACACAACATGTACTTTCTCACCTGTAGATGTTGACAAACTGTTTACCCATGGACAACGCTCCAGAGTGCAGGTCCAGTATGGAAGCCTGCAGAGGTCAAAAATGAGAATCACAAATCAGTTGCAAAAATAACTGGAAGCTGTTGATGTACTCGCTCTGCCCTTTACTTGTTATTTCTTGTCAACTCCTTTGGGACACTGCTCTCTTTTCCACTTTAAAAAAAAGTAACCCCTGCCCCCCTCCCCCCCTCCCCCCTCCCCTTTGCTTCCACTCCCTTCACTTAAAGTATCAACACTCCATAAACAGATCCTTTATTGGCTGAGGGCCTGGCCCGCTGGGGACAGAGATCAAGGGGGTAGGGCATGCCAGGGACAAATATGAGTCCACGTTGTATCTGCCAGAGTGACTCATCGAGCTGCAGCTCTGCTTATTGTGCCAGCCACCCCTCTAGTGTAAAGAGAGGTTCATTACAGCAGTGAGGAGTACGGAGCTCACTGTACGTGGCTAAAATATGGTTAAACATGAGCTGTCTAGGCTGATACGGGTGGAAATATTTGACTTACAGTGGGGATCGAATGTTTGGGCACCCCAGGTAAAAATTTGTATTAATGTGCATAAAGAAGCCAAGAAAAGATGGAAAAAATCTCCAAAACGTATCCAATGACAGATTAGCCATTTGTATAATATGTCACAAAAATTTAGATTTTTATTTCCATCATTTACGCTTTCAAAATAACAGAAAACAAAAAGAGGGAGTCTGCAAGAGTTTGGGCATCATGCAGAGTTCATACCTTGTGACCCGTGTATTTATTATTAAATGAAACATGTGTTTTAATGAGGTATTAGCCTATTCCAACTTAAAGAAAAGGCTTCTGGTAAAATAAGAAGCCTTTAACCTTTAATAAAATTCATATTAAATGAATAATGTGGGACGGCTGATTGACATTATCAGACGCTTCTCTCACAGCTGGTCTGCTGACAGATTTAATCCAGCTGTTGGTAGAGAGGGGCACCCGTGTATGGAAGTTTACTCCCGAACGCAGAGACTCCGCCCTGCGGCCCTTTGCTGCATGTCATTCCCCCCTCTCTCTCTCCACTTTCATTTCTTCATCTGTCCTGTCAAAATCAAGGCTGAAACAAAATGGCCAAAAAATTAAAAGAAATACAAAAATTAAAGAATAAGCGGAAGTGGATGTTTTGGTTACTATTCAGAGCATTTGTCATAATCTCCATAACTTTATAAAGTCACGTGAAGGCAGAAGGGCTTTGCGGTGCTCTGTGTGTGCTAATGTAAACAAAGTCACGTGACTGGGGGCAGAGGGCATCGCTGAGGGCAAGATGGGATGATTTACAGCGATTTCATTTGATTTATTAATGATTGGCGTGTTATAGTAATACTGCGGCCACCACAGAAAAATGTATTCAGGTTCTTTCACCAAAGGGGCAGCTAAGCCAATCAGGGCAAACGGGCCGTTGCCCGGGCAACAATAGTCCGTACCTGTGATCAGATGGAGCCTAGTTTGATTTCTTTCTAAAACCTTGCTGACCATTCAGACAAGCAAACCCAAATCAGGGATGAATCCATGATTCCAACAATGATACCGGCGATGTACTCACTCCTCCGTCTGACCCGGCCAGCGCCAGCCCTCTCTCCGCCAGCCTGTGGGTCAGAGACAGAAAGCATTCAGAATGATCCAGCTGCAGGGGTGGGGCTAGAAGGGGGTGGGGGGGGGGCATGGGGTGGC
>NC_048427.1:19384150-19387617 GCF_013103735.1 Etheostoma cragini | reverse complement strand
CCCCTGGTATATGAGCTACCCCTCCCCTGTGTTGTAATTAGTAGAATTGCATTGTGTTGTTCTAGCCTAGCCAACATTTCCTATAATCCTAAACTGGTTTTCAATGCTGTAGTCTGACCCCCATCCCCATCCCCACCCTCAGGCCCCCTAAAAAGAGACAAGAGAGTTTTTACCTCCTGAGGACCTGGGCTTCCTCCCTCGTCACCACGCTGTCTGTGACCGCACGGCCACACTTCACAGGGGTGCATCCTGGGAGAAAGACATGGGAGAGGATTTGGAAAATAATAGTAGAATATGTTGTGTTTTGTTTTGGAGGATTTAGCAGGGAGAGAAAGTGGCTGGTGGAGAAACAAAGTGCACCGTGGGGAGTTTATTGGCGCTTGATCTGCTCATTATTGCCACAAAAATGGAGGGCTTCCCTCCAGCCTCTCGGCAATGATGTATAGTGCGAAGATTGAGGCTCCCGCTGTGTCTTCTTTAGACTCCCGGGATGCCAACATGTTTAGTTTGATAAGACATTTCCAATTTGTTCGCCTTTTCTTCCTGACAGTCTAAAAAGTGTTCCAATTATTTGGAAGTGTCTGAGAGAATTAAAATAAAGCTGTTTGGATTTTAAAACCCAATACTCCTGAATCAACACAAAGACTACAACCGCGACACAGAGGGAAAACAAACACACCAGCAGTAATACATTTGTCACCTGTGATTTCTATTGTAGAGCTGCCAAGATGAATCGATGAGTTGTCAACTATCGCCAACTATTTTGGTAATGGATTAATAGGTTTGAATCCTCCCCCCCTTTATGAAACATGAACAAACACAATCAATGAACGCCACAGAAATTTCTTTTTTTTTTTTCAGTTTATAATGGAAAAAAGACCATAAAGAAACTACTTTAACATAGACTTTCTTTAGGGCTTTATTATGTGGTATCGGAAGGGTGCATAAACTCCAGTACTTCCCAATACTGATACCAGCCTTTAAGGCAGTATTGGAGGCAACACCGATACTGGTATTGATACATCTCTATTTTGTTTGTCATGTTTGGGGTGTGTATGATGAAGAGAGGGATACTTTTAGTAATTTTAAAACAAGCATTCCACTCGGTCAAAGTACTTGCTCTACATCTACAAACAAGAGGGCTCTTCACCGAGGTGGAAGATCGGATCCACGTGTGCATCTGTTTACCGGTGTCTACTACTGGCCCCTATTGGTCCCCGACCCCCTGTTGAAGACCTCTGGACTAAACACCTAATTGAGAAAATCATCAACACATTACTCAACAATGAAAATAATCTACTACTCTGATGCACACCATGAGAAGATACATAAAATTAACTTAGAGACAGTGTGAATGATCCAATGTTATCATTCTCCTCATGTCATATCAGTCTGTAAAAATAAGTATTCCCCCTTGCAATACAATACAAATTGTAAAACCATAGCAATAATTGGACCAGCAGCTATCTCCCTTCCTGATATTTTCAACTCTCCGTAAGGCCAACGTGGATGAGTGGACGAAGACCCAAGCATTTACATATAGAACACAAATAGAAATGAAATCTTTCTTCTCGGCTATAATGATATTTATATACTATTTATTGATCCCCAGTTGGGAAATTACAATTTACACTCTGTTTACACTTTTGTAAGTAATCACACACAGGCCTGAAATACACACACTATTCATGCACTAATGGAGAGATGTCAGAGTGAGTGGGCTGCCAGCTGGACCAGCGCCCTGAGCGGTGGGGGGGGGGGGGGGGGGGGGGGGGGGGGGGGGTACGGTGCCTTGCTCAAGAGCACCTGGCAGTGCCCAGGAGGTGAAGTGGCATCTCTCAGTGGCAGCAGTCCACCGTTTGAATTATGCAATCCTACAGTGCAGCTACAGTGGCATTCAGCTCAGCATGGCCTGTGCTATACTGCCATCTAGTGGATTATTTCAATGCCGTTTCAAATGGTTTGAAGTTTTGGTTTTGTTATAATAATAATAGAATTCACAAAAATCCAGTAGACAATGTGTAAGAGAACAGTTTTTTTTTCTAACTTCCAATATGTTGTGAATGACTACCCATCTTACATCAAGTAAAACTAGGGCTGGGCAATGTAAGGATACCAATATCAATATGTGACACTAGATATCGTCTTACATTTTGGATATCCTAATATGGCACAATTCAATTTTATTTATAGTATCATAGCATAGTAAGAGTTATCTCAATACACTTTATAGATAGAGTAGGTCTAGAACACACCCACAAGCAAGCATTTAGTGCAACACACCCACAAGCAAGCATTTAGTGCAACAGTGGCATTAAGTGGTGTCTTTTCCTCGTTTTAAAGGCTGCGTTACAGTAAAGTGAACTGTTCTTTATTATTATTATTATTATTTGCCTTTTCCCACTTAGTCATTGTATCCACATTTATTATGACCACATTACTAATTTTTCCAAAATCTAAATGTGAAAGTATTTTGCGAAAGTACCAATAGTCAACCCAAAAATATTGCCGCAATATCGATATCAATGTATTTCGTCAATAAATAATAATAATAATAAATAAATAAATAAATAATCGCAATATCTGATTTTCTCCATATTGCCCAGCTCCATGTAAAACTACTAAAGGGCAGAGCAGAGGAACATGCTACTGGAGTAGGGATGCACAATATATTTTCATCACAGTATCTCAGGAATTCATTCCCAGTACATTCATATTATTTTAAAGTACACTTAAATGTCTTAATATCTTAAACTTAATACTTTTATTTATTGCAAGTAATATCTTATGGGTAGGCGTCTGGCGATTCCCACCCCTACCTGGATAGCGTTTGTAGTTCTCGTAGTCTTCCGAGCACTGGACGGTGTAGACTCTGGGCTGGGGAGACACCAGCTCACCCTGGCGGACTAGTGTTTCCGTGACGTCACCGTCCAGAGAGGTTAGGAACAGCCACAAGGCACCCCCGCACGCACACAGAACCACCAGCAGCAAGGCCACAAGCCACCGGGAGCCCCTCCATGCAGATCCCTGGCGCAGTGCATTACCTCTGACCAAGACAGAAACAAAGCTCCACATGATCAACTGAATTATGATAATGATATGTTTGTTTGCATGTTTTTACTTGTTTAATTTATTTATGCGATGACCTGTTAATATAATCTATTTATTTTCATACATCTGTTACATGTATTATGTAAGGCTAGTCCACACAGCATTCTGGGATGGGAGAATAACATGCTCTGGTTTATTGGCATTTCTTTAAACCAATCACAATCGTCTTGGGCGGAGCTAAGGGCCAGTGCCTCTGCAAACTAGTCTCAGGAAGGGACTTGTTTTGGTGGAACATGTGTACGTTCAATAGTTGTTTTTGTCGTGCAACAGAAAAGTCTGATTGGACAGATAGTCTAGCTAGCTGTCTGGATTTACCCTGCAGAGATCTGAGGACCAGGTAACCATAGTCTTCAGAT
>NC_048427.1:19369342-19384050 GCF_013103735.1 Etheostoma cragini | reverse complement strand
CCTGCAGAGATCTGAGGACCAGGTAACCATAGTCCTCAGATTGGACAGATAGTCTAGCTAGCTGTCTGGATTTACCTGACCAAAGTCCAAACCTTTTTGGACTCAGTCTTGTCTTGGACTCAAACCTCCGTAATCACAGCCCAATGGAGCAGGATCAGACTCATATTCTGACTAGAATCTGAGTAGGACAACGTCAGGCAAAACTGATAGGGGTTAAAAAAAATTGTTGATTCATCAACATTGTTTATAAATTGATTCTTTTCCCCGGAATCTATATTATTTTATTAAATATTTCTGTTACAGTAGCCTACCACTGACTGTGACTAAATCATATCCGTTTTCAGCCATACAGACCAAAAGCAGGAAGTCCATGTTATGTCTTCTTTGTAAATTAAATAAATGTCAGACTGACTGCGTGACATGGGATGTGCATTGTATTTTAGACAACATTTAATTATTAGAAATGTCATATTTTGTCTCTAGAAGGGTACTAATTTAGTTGTGTTTTTGTTAAAGAAGCAAAATAAAATTGCAATACTCAATACCATCGAATTGCAATACAAACAAATCAAATCGGGGGGCGGGGGAACATCGTCCCAGCACTAGCCTACTGATATTTCATCAGAAATGTGATCAAATTGGGACCTTGTGAATCAGATTGGAATCAATTCTGAAAATTATTGGCAATACCCAGCCATATGAGAAATAAGTAGCAGTGATAAAGTGGTAAATAAAAGTTAGGTTAAAAAGGTACCATGGCATGACGATTTCACTTTATGAGGTTTTTTAACTTTAATATGAGTTCCCCCAGCCTGCCTATGGTCCTCCAGTGGCTAGAAATGTCATAGGTATAAACCGAGCCCTGGGTATCCTGCTCTGCCTTTGAGAAGATGAAAGCTCAGATGGGCCGATGTGGAATCTTTCTCCTTATGAGGTCATAAGGGGAAAAATTACCTCCCCTTTCTCTGCTTTGCCCACCCAGAGAATATGGCCCACCCATGAGAGAGAGACATCATGGCTTTCAAACGAGCAAAGTGGCAGCTTGTTAGATACAGTATTAGGGGATCATTAAGGTCTATATAAAAGAGACTTCAGATACAGTATTAGGGGATCACTAAGGTCTATATAAAAGAGACTTCAGATACAGTATTAGGGGACCACTAAGGTCTATATAAAAGAGACTTCAGATACAGTATTACGGGACCGCTAAGGTCTATATAAAAGAGACTTCAGATACCGTTGTAGGGGACCACTAAGGTCTATATAAAAGGGACTTCAGATATAGTATTAGGGGACATCTAAGGTCTATATAAAAGAGACTTCAGATACAGTATAAGGGACCACTAAGGGTTATATAAAAGACACTTAGAATACAGTATTAGGGGACCACTAAGGTCTATATAAAGAGACTTCAGATACAGTATTAGGGCACCACTAAGGTCTACATAAAAGAGAATTCACATACAGTATTAGGGGACCACTAAGGTCTATATAAAGAGACTTCAGATACAGTATTAGGGACTACTAAGGTCTATATAAAAGAGACTTCAGATACAGTATTAGGGGACCACTAAGGTCTATATAAAAGAGATTTCAGATACCGTTGTAGGGGACCACTAATGTCTCTATAAAAGCATCCAAAGAGCACCATGTCATGGAACCTTTAACTATCAACTCCAAGTCATTACCACAGACACAAACACAAAGTATTAGCATACGTAAATACATTCTCCTTTCTCTGAAGACTAGGCTACATTAGCAAGTATATCATAGTAGCCTATCACTATGGAGATATGAGCTAGTTAGTGTCCCTTTCATTCCGAATGGTGACTGTGAAGTTACATTCACTTACCTTTTAATTTTCTTCTCTATCTCAGTAGCATTGGGACCCTGTGCATTTCTCATTCGCAGTAGCGCCATTTTGACCCGACACGTCTGCTACACTATAGTATTTACCGAATACTACCGTACACGGTTATTCTTGCCTTGACTAACCATGGCGTACCACCACCACCACCACCAGTCCACCACCTGAATCCCTCTCTTTCCACTTCCTGGCCAACCTACTGGCTCTCCGGAAAAGAAAGCGACGTTTTTATTGGACCACGCCGCAAAAACACAACTTTCATGCTAGCTCGTGCATATGCGTCCTCAGCTCATAACGTTTAACTCAGCGAACATTCCTCCATCCGTTGCTCTGCCCGCGTAGACTAAATAAATCGATTACCTATTAACGACTGGGAGCTGTGGTAGGTTCGCCTCACGACAACATCCTCCCCAGTCCTCTCCAGTAGCCCAGCTCAGGTTCTGGCTTCGTCCCCACTGTCCTGGTGAGTCCAACAAACAATCTAATGTGCATTATTGAGATTCAAAAACAAAACCCTGAACCTGTAACTACTCTTAATATCTATTCAACAGACAGAATGACATCTCCTTGGCCTAAAGGAACGAAACTAGTTCACCTGGATTTGAAAGGCGCCCCCCCGAGGGTAGAATACCTTCATAGGGTAAGCACCATAGACTGTTAATATTATACAGTCTGGTAATGACACAGCAGCTTCCTCTGTGATCTGCTGCAGATGCAGATGCACATACAGTGGCTTGCATAAGTGCACACACCCATGCTAAAGTTGATTAAAAAGAGGAATAAAAAAACATCTTTTGGAAATTGATCTTGATGCCTTAATTCAAAAAAAAGTAGGAAAATCTAACCTTTTAAGGGCACCAATTTTCTTTGTCATAGGGGAACTTTCCATAAAATCATCTCTCAGTGCAAATCAAATCAGATTAGGCTAACTGAAATAAAACCAAGCCAATCTCTATGTATGAAGAAGGTTATGTGTGTGTGTGTGTGTGTGTGTGTGTGTGTGTGTGTGTGTGTGTGTGTGTGTTTGTATATCAGGATGCATAGTATCCTGGATCCATGAAATAACTGGCCTTTAATAATAAAAATGTGCCTGCCTCTATGGGAATTTAACATAGGGATGTGTGTACTTATGTCCCCTGTATTTTAAGGAAAAACATTTATTTATTTACAATACAGTATTAATTCACAAAAAACATTGGTGTTCTTAAAAGGTTGGATTTTCCAAAATATTTTAATTTTACTGTTTGAATTTTTAGGCATTAAGATCAATTTCCAAAAGATGTTTTTTATTCTTCTTTTTAATCAACTTTAGCATGGATGTGTAAACTTTTGCAAGCCACTGTATTCACTCCTCTGTCATTGTTGTATATGTATATATATATATTCATGTTTGCTGTACACTACACATGCTTTTCATCTCATCAGCTGATCGAGCTGTTCTCTCAGCTGGGAGTGGACGGCCTGCTGGTGGAGTATGAGGACATGTTTCCTTATGAGGGGGGGCTGAAGCTGCTGCAGGCAACAGCACAGCCTGCTTACAGGTGCAGTTTGGGGTCTAAACACCGGACTAGGGATGTCCTGGTCAGCTTATGTCCCGATCCGATTTTTTTAAGTATTGATACATGCAGTAGGCAGATACCGAGTCACTATTTGATTTGAGCTACACGCTGTTTTTTACAAAAGTAGACATAGTGACTAAAACATGTCCTCAGCTTATTACATTAAATGTACCCCTTAAAAGTCTTAAAAATCAGCAATTTTGTTGATGCTTTTAATCAACGTTTTTAACTTTTTCTTATGTTTTTGTCCCTTTTTGCAACACTTTTGACGTTTTTTTCAATGGTTGTCACTTTTTTTGTTTTCAACACTACGTAACACTAAGTTATTAACTTAAGTTTTACATTTATATTTGGAATTTATGGTCAATAAACCTCATTTATAGGAAATTATACCTAATGTTTGAGTTAGAGAAGCAGAAATTAGTAATTATTTAGACTAAAATTAAAGGAATGGATGTTGATGGATAATCGACTGGAATATGTCAACTTTTACTCAATACTATTTCAAAACAACTTCAATTTTTTTTAAATGCTATAAAATTGAATAAGACGCCCCAAAATGAATGAAAGTAGAGATTTGTACTTGCAAAAGAGCGTTGTGTAAAATCAATCATGATATTTTGGGGAATTAAAAAGAACATTGATATAGGAAAATGGGTCAATTTGACCTGACGACAACATGAGGGTTACTGCTGCTAGCACTTATGTAAAAACTCACATATAAAATCAACTTCTACTTAAAAGGTGTTGAATAGGACATGTAGGACATTCCTACACTGGACATCCCTAGTCTTCCATTCCTGAATAAATAGGCTGTCAAGAATTGTATGCACTTTTTTTTATATGCCTCATTATGCTGTGTGATCCAGTAATAAAATCATAACCCTTCCTGTGTGGGATAGAGATTAAAAAAAAATCTATGTTTAAATCCGGTGCCATAAAATGCTTTGGTTCAGCAAGTTCAATGAGTTATGTCTGTTTACCACATGCTCTGTGCCCAGCCGAGAGGAGGTATTATCCATGCAGGAATTTGCCACATCTAAGGGCATGGAGGTCATCCCACTGGTGCAGACATTTGGTCACATGGAGGTGAGGAAACCATCCTGCTCTCCTGTTTGGAAGTGTTTGTATCGGCAACAAATGTGACAATTGTGAGACGGTATTTGTAGTTTAGCGGCGGCTGTCGCTTCTGTGTTCTAGTTTGTGTTGAAGCATCGGCCCTTGTGGAGCCTGAGAGAGATGGGGCACTGTGTGAGCACCCTGAACCCCCACAAAGAGGAAGGGTTTAGGCTGGTGATGGAGATGCTGAGGCAGGTGGTGGAGCTGCATCCCGGCTTAAATACACTGCACATTGGAGCAGATGAGGTGAGGATTTTTTTTAGATATGGCAGAAAGTAGGGATGAATACGTAATAAATGAATTCATTTTTTTTCATAAGACAAATGCTGGAATAATGTTGCATATCACAGATTGTTTACATAAATATCCAATTTTCAGTGGATCTTTTCATTTATTTTGTATTGCTTTATCTAACATGATCGTATTAGGTGCAATATGTACAGAAGTATGTGATTTCTGACTTTTTTCTCAGAATTCAAATTTTTTTCTCAGAATTTTGAGAAAAAAGTTAGAATTCTGACTTTAATCTCAGAATTGAAAAAAGTCAGAATTCTGAGAAAAAGTCAGAAATCACATACTTTTTTCTCAGAATTCTGAGAAAAATGTCAGAATTCTGACTTAACTCAAAATTTTAAAAAGTCAGAATTCTGAGAAAAAAGTCAGAATCTCATCTTTAATCTCAGAATTCTGAGAAAAATGTCAGAATTCTGACTTTAATCTCAGAATTATGAGAAAAATGTCAGAATTATGAGAAAAAAGTCAGAACTCACATACATTTTTCACCAGTGGCCCTTATCCTCCTCCGTAAATATGTAGTGTACAAAAAATCGTGAATTCTAATCGCAATATCTCGCAGATAAATCCCTAAATTAGATTTGTTTTTTTCTTCAAATGTAGAAAGTATCATGATCCATTTCCTGTCCTTGTCTAAACTTCCTCAAGGTGTACATGCTCGGCGAGGGGGAGGAGTCCAAACTGTGGTTGGCCTCACCTGGACGTACAGTGGAGCAACTTTTCCTGAGTCATGTAACCAAGGTGGCGCGGGCCGTCAAGGAGGCATGGCCACACATGACCATCATAATGTGGGATGATATGATGAGAGGCATGACCCAGGACACGCTAAAAGGTGAGGAAGAAATACAATTGGTTCCCACTAATATTTGAAATACGCAAGGGTAGAGTTACTCCAAAAGAGCATCTGGGACCATCTGAAGGAATCCTGGTGGTTTTTAGATTTTATTTTTGACCCACTGTCAGTTTTGGTATCTGTGCACTCCAATGTGTTTGGATTTAACTGTTTTTATAATGAATCATTTCTTTTTTTTTTTATCCATGTGACAGCTAGTGGCCTAGTGGGACTCGTCCAGCCCATGTTGTGGGACTACACCCCTAATCTGGATGTGGACACAACTGGTAGGTACAGTGGAAATTAGTCTTCAAACAGGCTCTTATACATTGACAATTAGTCTGCAACAAGTACAGAGCTTTGTTAGTTGTGATGTTTCTTCTCTAACTGTGTGTTCCAGTGTCTCTGCTGGAGAAGTACTGCAGTGCGGGTATGTCGGAGCTGTGGGCTGCCAGCTCCTTCAAAGGCTCCACCAGTGTTTACACCTGTGTGCCCAGCACACAGAGACATGTGGACAACCATGTGCAGTGGCTGAAGGTGGCTGCTTCTCTATCTGCTGCTGTGAAACTGCAGGGCATCGCCATCACAGGCTGGCAAAGGTAAGCATTTGAGGATTTTTCATTTTGCTTTTAGATTGTTTGCACAGTATGATTGTGAAGATGATGGTTGTATCTGTACTGTATGATTGTGAAGATGATGGTTGTATCTGTACTGTACGATTGTGAAGATGATGGTTGTATCTGTGTACTGTATGATTGTGAAGATGATGGTTGTATCTGTACTGTATGATTGTGAAGATGATGGTTGTATCTGTGTACTGTATGATTGTGAAGAAGATAATTGTATCTTTGTACTGTATGATTGTGAAGAGGATGGTTGTATCTGTACTGTATGATTGTGAAGATGTATGGATTTTATTGGTGTACTGTATGATTGTGAAGATGATTGTATCTGTACTCTATGATTGTGAAGATGATGGTTGTATCTGTACTGTGTGATTGTGAAGATGATGGTTGGATCTGTACTGTGTGATTGTGAAGATGATGGTTGGATCTGTACTGTGTGATTGTGAAGATGATGGTTGTATCTGTACTGTATGATTGTGAAGATGATGATTGTATCTGTACTGTATGATTGTGAAGCAGAGCAGTGATAAAGAGCACATTAATCTAAAATAATTGATTGTTGTGCATACCAACAGCTTAAAAACATGTCCACAGATAGAAGTTGGACAGCACTGTATGTACGACTTCTTTAGTGAGACACAAATAAGACAGAAGTGCTTATATGTACCTTACTACAGCTTCCACAACTGTTGACGCACGGAGCAGCCATGTTGGATCTTGAGCTCGGGGTATTCAGTGATTTTCCGAGCTCTGAAATCCAATGTCAGGTGGCGCGTTTCTGACTTTGAACTCGGAAAATCCGACTTCCAAGTACAAATGGAACGCAGTACCATTAGTAGTAGTAGTAGCATGATTGCTGACCAAACCATCCTAAATATTGACAGTTCAATTGTATGGACTAATTAACAATATCCACTTAGTATAATGAATAAAGTGTTATACAGTGCATGGGGTACCACTGTGATAGAAGTCCTCTCTACCTCCTGGGCCACCTCCAATCCTTTTTTTTAGGGTCGGAATGAATTCATCAGCCAGAAATCATGTGATTTCACATTTGCAATTAAAACTTAAAACAAGGTTTTCACATGATCCATCATTTCCCCATTGCCAGGTATGACCACCTGTCGGTGTTGTGTGAGCTGATGCACGTGGCTCTTCCATCGCTAGCAGCCTGTCTCCAGACCCTGGACCATGGGCAGTTCAGTGCCGAGGCCCAGAGCCGAGTAACTGAGAGACTGGGTATCCCCTCAGTGGAGGTAGACGCCATTGGGAGGTAAGGTCCAACATTGTTTTTTCTAAAACTAACCTACACTGTCACTGTATGGTGCGTACCTCTACATTAACTGGATTTTGTTCTATGTGGCCTTTAGGACTTCTGCAGACGACTCGCTGTTCCCAGGAAGGAAGCTGGCTGAGTTAACTGTGGAGCTCAATTCACTGCTGAACTCGGAGGACGTACGCTTTTTTGAAAACAACATGTGAGTTATGGGACAGAGATCTTATTTTTGGATTTATATCAAGATTTTCAATATCTCATCTCACCTGAAAAGATTAGCTTGACTTGAGAAATGAGAAGATCGAAACCACTCTCATGTCGGTATGCTAAATATGAAGATACAGCCAGCAACTAGTTAGCTTAGCTGGGAATAAAGACTAAAAACAGGGGTAACAGCTAGTCTTGAGCGTGCCTTCATTATACTGTTACTGAAAGTTTGTTACCTTTTAAGCTGCAGTAATTTAAGTAGAGATAGACCGATTATCGGCCCCCCTGGGGGATTTTTATGGAAGTTTGCAGATTATCTGTATCACCGTTTTATCGGCCTGATAACCGATAACCAATCGGTATCAGCCTCGAAAAACCAGAATCGGTCGATATCTAAGTTTTAGCAGTATATTTTAAATCAAGGAGAAATCACGTGTTTATTGCTGAGCTTTAGAGGGGCCTTTAGACGGAGCCAGGCTAGCTGTTTCCCCCCGCGTCCACTCTACCTGGCTGCTGGCTATGGCTTTAATTAACACAGACATGAGTGGTATTGATCTTTTTTTAATTAAGTGTTTTTAGATCTCTTTATTTAAAGGGACAACGCACATTAATCAACATGAGCACAGAGTCCAATATGTAAATGTGACAGATTTAGCCATGCAGGCTAATTTTCATCTGCGGCCCCTAGCAGGTGGATGGCTTAAATCCTTCCTTCTCAACTAACTCTCGGCAAGATAGAGAATATAGAGTGTATTTCCCAAAATGTACATTGTACAACCTTTGCAGAAAATGTTAAACTTACTCCTGTATGCAAATACCAGCTGATAAACTGGATGCCTGTGCTACTGCAGGTATGTAAGAGGATGGTTCAGCCCCTTCCAACGACAGAGGAAAATGGTATCTCCCCTCATCACCATGCAGATCCACAGCCAAGCATCCACGTGAGAATAATGTGTTCTATTACAGCTACACCGGGGTTATTATAGTAAACTAAAACTTCAATAATGTCTATGTCCATTGTATTTATATAGCATCTTTCATTACTTGTAAACCCCCCCAAAAAATAATACCACATGTACTGTACATTGAAACAAAGCAGTAATGGAAATCATAATACACAATATTACAATCAATAAACTTGTGTTGTCTTCCCGTCGAAATTGAAAATCAACACTTTTGTTGACGCTTTTTATCGATTTAAAAAAAAAAAAAACGTACTTTTGACGCTTTTTTTCAATGTCACTTTTTTGATGTTTTCAACACTATTAACTTCAGTTTTACAGTTATTTTTGGAATTAATGTTCAATAAAACTCATTTATAGGAAATTAAAAACAATGTTTGAGTTAGAAAAGCAGAAATTAGAAATTATTTAGACTAAAATTTAAAGACAATATGTTGATGGATAATCAGAGACTGGAATATGTCAACTTTTACTCAATACTATTTCAAAACCACTTCAAGTAGTTTTTCAAACGCTATAAAATTGAATAAGACACCCAAAGTGAATGAAAGTAGAGATTTGTACTTGCCAAAGAACGTTGTGTGCTATCAATCATGTTATTTGGGGTAGTTGGAAAAAAACATTGATATAGGAAAACGGGTCAATTTACCCGAGGACAACATGAGGGTTAAGCAAGAGTGCAGCCATTCAATTTCAAACACACAAAAGATCAATGTCTGAGTCGAAAAAGGTGTTGAGATTGCTTTTGAATGTGGACACAGTTGTGCTGCCTCAGGTCATGAGGCAGTGTGTTCCCGAGACCACCCGAGTTCCAGGGCCACAGTAACTGAAGGGCCTGATGGGCCTGATCCAGAGTCATTTGTACTATGCCCGTTGGCCACCACTTTTGTGCAGAGAAAATACAGAGCAGACTTTCCAGACCAATGCTCAATCTGAAACCCATTGAGCTTGGCTTGATTTGTTTGGATAATCCTGCAAATAAAGCATTACAGTAGTCTAACATGCTTGAGATGAACGCATGCACCAATTTCTCAGTCATTTTGAAAAACTTTTGATATACATTTTTTGTGATAAAATGCTGTTTTGATGATATTGGTGATGTGATTTTTAAAATTGAGATCAGTATCCAAAATAATGCCATGGTTTCTGACTTCCTCACTGTATTCCAGAGACAGTGAATTTAGGTGTGACTAAATTGTATGTCTATCATTTTTAGGACAACAACAAGAATCTTGTCTGTATAAGCAGTCACAAATATTTTAAGTAAACTGAAAATAAATCAAAACCTTCAAGAAAAAAGTACACTGGGACTATATTGCCAGGTAAAAGAAAATAAACGTAAATAATTTCAGTTTCAGTTTTTTTAGCTATAATATTTCACTGCTGGGAAAAAAAGGAGACTGCAGGAATTTCCATCAACTCGTTTCGCTGTTATTGCTTCCCAACCCACCCTAATGTAGCACATTAAACCTCATGGCTATTCTCCAACCATGTATTAGGTATTTGTATGTACTGTAGCTACATACTGAGACATTACACCTGACGAACTAAAACTAAGTAAATAAAAACTAAAACTAAACTTTCACAATAACTGAGCCAAACAACAACTATCAAACACTCTGAAAATTAACTCTACTGAAATTGAAAAGTATAAAATGAAATGAAAACTAATTGAAAAACTATAATAACCTTGATGCCCACTGCTCTGTCTTCCTGAAATGTTTTCCGGACTGTTTTAGCCTTTAACGAGAACCCGCTCTGATCTGGTCCCCTCAGGTATTTGGCTACGCTACAAGAGAAGGCGGGGGCAGTGAGAGAGGAGATGGTGCGTCTATATCCAAATTCAACAGCCCAGGAGTGGATGGAGGAACATGTTAGCCCTGTAGTGGCTCCTTTACAGAGGATAACAGAGGACATCAGCGCCTGCCTGAATCAGATGGTGCCGTAGTATATTCACCAGCTCCAAATCAAACTGCTTTTTTGATCAATTTCGATACTAGTCTCTTAACCCTTGTGTTGTCTTCCCGTCAAAATTTAAAATCCACACTTTTTACTCTAGTTCTTAACTTTTTCTTACACTTTTGTCCTTTTTCAACACTTTTTTCAATGTTTGTCACTTTTTTGTTGTTTAACACTATGTAACACAAAGTTATGAACATTAGTTTTGCAGTTATTTTTTATATTTAAAGGTCAATAAATCTAATTCTTAGGAAATTTTAGCTAATGTTTGAGTAAGAAAAGAAGAAATTAGGAATTATTCAGACTAAAATTAAAAGAATGGATGTAGATGGATAATCACAGACTGGAATATGTCAACTTTTACTCAATACTATTTCAAAAAAGCTTTCCAAATGCTATAAAATTGAATAAGACCCCCAACAATTGATGGAAGTAGAGATTTGTACCTGCCAAAGAGCGATGTGTGGATCCAATCATGTTATTTTGGGTAATTTAAAAAGAACATTGACATAGGAAAACGGGTCAATTTGACCCGAGGACAACATGAGGGTTAATTCTTTTTTTTTTTTGGCATGACTTTGTATGCAATTGTGCGCTTATCCAAGAGAAAACTGTTGTAAATTGCACTAACTGTAGCATATATAGGAAGCAATATTAAAAAGAGACTTTGGGTTTACATATAAAACAATTTTTTATATAATTCATTGAAATGTATCAAAGTGAAAAAAAAGACAATAAGGTCAACCAGAAAAAAAATCTTCTCATTTTCTTTCAAGCAGAGAACACAATTACATTCACCATCAGCCATTTAACAGTCCTGATTTCATCAATATTTCAAAAAAGAAATAGTTTTTGAGATTTTGAAAGTGTTTGAGATTTAGTCTTAAAGCTCTCTCAGATTTTATCTTATGTTAAAAGACAGAACAACAACGGGTCAATGCATTTTACATAAAATTAACTCTTGCTTGAGCCATGAAAACCATTCATGCATAATTGCAGTTTGCACATGCATTCATCCGGATTGTTCACTGGGTATGAATAAACATGCCAAAAGGTGATTATCAACTGGGTGGTCCAAAAAACTAGGAAAAGCACTTTCCATTGAGCGGAACACAAACAATCATTAGTAGAAAGGCACTATACATCTGTAATCTGGAGGGTATTCCCAAAATGATAATTAAGAAAAGCTAAGGCATGGTATTCATTACGAGAGGGCTGCGTTTACAGTACAATACAAGTCTTCTTTTCCATATTACCTGGAACAGTTTTAGAAATCTTTGACTAAACCGTGGGTAACACTTTACTTGGTACTTGAAGTTTTCTACGTAAGAGTGCCATGACATTGTTATGATAGTCATGAACCTTAACCCTAACCATAACTTGCCATGACAAAACCAAATGACGCTCTTAAAAAAGCGTTATGTCATAATCGTTTGACTTGTTTATGTTTTATGACACGTTCATGACCGTGTCACGTCACTTATGGCGAAAACCTCAATTAAAGTGTAGACAAACCCTGAAATATTTGCATGACAAAACATTTAATTGGATGATTTCTTCATCCTAGTTCACATGAAAATTAAATAAAAAACATTTTACAATAGAGCTCAACAGTCTTGCCCCCCCTTCGAGAGATCTTGGGTTCCAGAAGTAAATTTTCTATTAATTTCCCCCATTGACATCTGAAAAAATCTGTATATAGAGCGTTTTAGACTATGTCTTATGGTAACTAGCTACCACGTGACTCACATACATACAACACATCATTTCAAGTGAAAAAATGAACAGAACATTCCCCAAAAAGTCAAAGGTACAACACTGTGTACATACAACTACTCATTCCCATAAACCACCGCGCACCACTGAATGAAGGAAGCTAACTTTTTTTTAGCTAACGGGTAATTTGGCTCACCGCTAGCTGAGACAGACCGTAATAACTTAATAACGTTTAATAAGGTAATAAAACCTGAAAATAACTTAAAATTTACAACAGCTGTTACATCAGCTACAGCGTGCTTTTCCCAGTGTTGAGTTTGAGTTCATATTCTTTAGACTGAATCAAGCTGTCTGCTAGCAGTTAAGCAGTTAATTAGCTGTTAGCTAAACGTCTAACGACAGTGTTGTAAATCCTTGTACCAACAGCTCCCCCTCCTCACAAGCATGAGTTCCACCAACCAGAGGCATCACTGTGGGATTGCTTAGGATTGTGGGTAATGAAGTACTCATCCAAGACATTGCGCATAAAAGACATTTATCTCAAAACACGGTTGGTGCCCTATGAACTTTTGGCGTCTATTTGAGGATATACAATCACTTAGTCATGTAGCAGCTGGTTTTTTAAGTCTACCATTGGCGGTTACAATTTTATGGCTTATACCCCAATTGTAAATAGAGAAGATGCACTGTATTTTTACTTCCGGAACCGGCTGCGGACGGGACTGTTGAGCTCTATTGAGAGCCGGAGTCACACCCATCTACTTCGGGTCCATGTGACATATCTGTCGAAAACAATATAAATGGGAGTCAATGACAGATATTAGTTTTTTTTCGTC
This sequence comes from Etheostoma cragini, assembly GCF_013103735.1. NCBI lineage: Eukaryota > Metazoa > Chordata > Actinopteri > Perciformes > Percidae > Etheostoma > Etheostoma cragini. Next base: position 19,370,797 of record NC_048427.1, on the reverse strand, counting down.
TGGTTTGAATTGTGCCATGGAGTTCAAAAGTGATGTGTGCAAATTTAAAAGATCATTTTACATGTCAAGAGATAAACGATTGGACGTCAAGAAGTTGAACAACATTATGTTTTGTGTGAGATCTCTTAGTGAACTACAGTTCTCGTCTCGAACTATATACGACACCAGAGAAATATGGCTGTCTCCTTGTCCAGCTTTACCGTCAACTTCCAAGATGTAGGCAGAAGTATCAAAAGAGGTGAAAACCATTATAAAATCGGGTCACGTTGAGAGCTGCAGCCACTCAAAGGGAGCAGAGGGAAAATGACGTCAGGTAAGCAAGCAAATTATGTATTTTCCTCATAGCATTTTACCTAACTCGCACTGTTGCTTGCTCTGTAGGAAACTACTAGAACTGTTGGGTCCTAGTAAATTCTGGAGTGTGGTCTAGACAAACTCTATCTGTAAAGTGTCTTGAGATAACGCTTTTTATGAATTGATACTATAAATAAAATTGAATTGAATTAACTATCTTGTGACAAACTGTGACATTCTTGTAATCGACATGTAAAATCATTTTTTATTTTTGAAAAACGTGTAATCCAAGGCACAAGTCGATCAGGACCAAAAATTGGTCTTGTCGCCATTGACCACGTTTCATTTTTTTTTTCCTCAAAGATAGGTCCCATGCAGGCAAACGGAAGGGGCGAGACTTCTGCTCTCTTATAGCCTCCCAAAGCTGCCATAACCACAACTGACATACAACAACAAAAATATGATGAAGGAAGTCTGTGAAGAGATCTATCTTCATGGCGTTTCATGCTAATGCTAAAAGTATAACGTAGTGAGGGCATCACTAACAATGGGCACCCTCTGTAATGCCATAGCAATACCATAATGCCCCTAAATGGATGAAGGATGCAAGTCACACAGAGATCAGAGTTGGTCTGCTTGATCATCTGAATCACTGCCGTTGTCCAAAGAATCTTCCTCCTCTCCATACTCGGCCTCTGCCTCCTGCTGCCTGCGTTGCTGCAGCTCCTCCAGCCCCACGAAGCGCTTCAGCAATGCAGCCAACGCCTCCACGTCACTGACAGGTAACAGACAGAAGGGAAGGAGAACAGGGATATAATGCATTATCTTGTGTTTGTTAGTTATACAAAGCATACTGCTGTTGCTTTTTTTTCTTCCAAATATTGCTTGGCTTTAATAATCATTTTTAAAAAATCAGACAATAAGAAGACTTTAAAGAAGACTTTAGACTTTTTACTTCTTTTTAAACCTGAGCTGGCTTAATAACAGGTTTTACACTTATTCTTGGAATTCATGGTCAACAAACCTCATTTATATCAATTTATACGTACGTTTTTAGTTAAAAAGGCAGAAATTATGAATTATTTTGTATACAGTGGGTACGGAAAGTATTCAGACCCCTTTAAATTTTTCACTCTTTGTTTCATTGCAGCCATTTTCCAA
>NC_048427.1:19338855-19369242 GCF_013103735.1 Etheostoma cragini | reverse complement strand
TGGAAAAAGGCTGCAATGAAACAAAGAGTGAAAAATTTAAAGGGGTCTGAATACTTTCCGTACCCACTGTATATTTGTATGGAATCATCCATGTTATTTTGGGCACTTTGGTTGAAAGAAATCCATATTTCTGATATAAAACACTTTGAAACGGGTCAATTTGACCCGAGGACAATACAAAGATTAAAGGAGAATTCCAGTCAATTTCAATACGTAGCTCTGTTGGTTGTAAATTTGGAGTGCTGTCAGTAGAGGGAAAAATGAAACCAATCTGTGCTGCCTACACCGTGTTATCCTCCTGCAGAGTTAGCACCCAACAAGCTTAAACAGGGCAAGTTTTAAACATGTTTTTAACCACTAAACATGCTTGAAATGTCATTACGAGGGCCTACCCATGTGCAGTGATTCCTTCCAAGTGAACACAGTGAATGAAATGACTGCAGTAGATGTGCCAGAAAGGTGTGTTTTTAAAAATGTGCGGACTTCACCAGAAAACAGGAAATAAACAGAGAACACAACTTGTATGCCTTTTTATGAATGTTGTTTTCCACATTTCGTAGGAGAAGTGGCCCCTTCTTTAGATCTTGGTAGACGCATGCTGCATGCTTATTGGCTCACTTGACGGTGCTGAGATTTACTTCTAATAGGTAATGAAATTTGGAATTGATCGACGAGGCCTTTTTTAATACCAGGCACTTCAGAGGCTATTCGGTCTGTGCCCAAAAAGTATTGCATTCGGTACCCAGCCCTAGTTATTTCTGAGTTAATTCAGGACCGTAGTGCTGGATGCGAAATGACTAAAATCTTAAGAATTATAACTTTTATGTGTTAGAGCTGTTAGCAGCAGACCTACCTTCGTCCCCCCAGTGTGGCACTCTGAGTCAGGGGGTAGGAGAAGCCGGCAGCCAGGCGCAGCATCAGCACATAGCCCTTCCCCAAATAGCGAACCTTCTCTTCCTGGACGCAGATGTCACACAGCTGTGTCAGATCCAACACAACTGAGAGACAGAAAGGAAAAACAAATAAAAATAAATTAAAATCTATGATTCTCTCCCGTCACACAGCCAGTGGGGACTACTGTACGGAGTAACCCGCCATGTGGTGGTACTGACCTCTCTCCTGACCCTTCTTCCACAACGTCAGGACTACAGCGTACAAGCTAAACGTCTTGAGCTCAATCAGGTTCTTGGTTTTGTCAAACAAAGCCTCCTCCCATTCCTCCATGTTCTGCATGGCTACAAACAGACAGCCGGTCACGTAGAAAAGCTTCCACAAGACGCTGTCTGTGTGATCCACACGACGCATCAAATAAAACAAAAAAAGAATGGAAAGCGGTGTGAGTAAATGTGGAAAGTTAATTTGTAAACGGATGTAAACTGGAAGTTGCAAATTGATCAAGAGATTAGGTAAATCCAGTTTGAGTACCTGAGCTGTAGTAGGCAGCTGCTAGCCCAACAGATGCTATACCTGCAATTAAAATAAGAGGCTTATTATTAGAGACATTATTATTATTATTAGAGCAGAGATGTTTTAATGACGGAGTTTGAACATATCGAGGGGATAGTGGACGGCTTGGGATGTGTAATTTAAATATGATTGTATGACTTACCGACAAGAAGAGACCAGGAACGAATGCCAGGAGATCTCTTCAGGTGGAGCAGGGTGGAGCTGTGCTCCTCTACTGTCATGTATCCCATCTGAAAAGAGGCAAGAATATCAATATTCTACTTCATACATACAAAAATCCTATTCTAAGCCTATTCCCCATGGACCCTAAAAGCTCCAGCCTTAATGTTTATGCTTTTGCTAGTTCAATGGGCCTTTTTTCACAGCAGATGTTTTGTTATAGGATCAACAGGAGTCTCTAATAGCACTAATTTCTTTATTAATCATGACTTGAGGCCCCGCTCTCAAGAGGCTGAAATGTGTCTAAATCTACTTTTAAGATCTTCATTATTTTAGCTTTGAGTTTATATGTTGCATATTTCTAAATGGGTCCACAAACAATGTTTTATTCTACTTTTATCTCTCATTTATTTCTATAGGAACTCTGTTCTACCTGAATAAATAGTCCAAACCAGGAGCAACTATTGTTACTGGAATGACACATTGCTGTTTTGACATTTTCAAAGTCAAAGAGAGAAAATAATTCAACATTTCTTTTCGATTTGGGTGAACAGACCCTTTAATTTGATCTGAAAAAGCCAACAAGACAAGAAGGATATCCTGCTGATGGTAATTGGATATGATGGAAAATAATTCCCCACACATCATTGTCTCATCAGAACTGTATACAGATACCAACTATAAGACATTTTGTATCTCCTTAAACTTACCTTAAACCTTAAACTCTTCTTTCTTTCTGTAATGTTTCGCCTTGCAGATTAAGCATTTGTACGAGGTAACACATGCACTGAATTATAAGGAAGTTGTTTTCATAGTATTGCAACTGTTCTGCATGGGTGCTACTTCCTTCCTGGATCCGTCTACTCTGATTGGACAGGTTCACTTTCTCGCCGCCTTCAAAATAAAAGGCAAAACAATTTGGGGAAAGAACGTGGCTGTGCATTCTTTGCACATGCCTTTCGTTTTCCTGCAACACAAATGATTTTTTTTTTATTTCGTAAAGAATTAGGCTTCCTTTTTTAACTCTTTTCGTCTCTTTTTTACGGTTTCTGCTTAAAACGGCTCTGCTGTACAGGCAATTTGGTTGAAACCGCTTCCGGAGCAGAGCGCCATGACGTCTGCGCATGCGTACTGGATATACCGGGGGTACCGTACGTACACAATGGAGTCGGACATACATAGACCCACAGACAGTATATAGACATGACTGGCTTGAATTCTAGCCCGACGCCTTTGAAAGCACTAGCTAGTTTGTATAACGTTACCGATATTATGAAATAACCGTACAGCGAACAGTGGCGGTGATACCGCCCACAGACGACTTGACTTGAAAGTAAAAGAGTGCTGAGTAACAGTGGTGTTCGCAATGTGTGCTGTATCAGTGCTGCTGTCTTTTTTTCCATACCAGTGCTACTTCTGACTATCCTCTGCTTTTTTTTTCTACCCCTTTGTCTGAAAGAACAGGGAAATAGAAACCGTCCGGTGAGTTCGACCTTGCAATGTTAGCACAGAGCACAGGGCCCTTCACCCAGTTAAACCAACGCACAGTTAAAGAAACAGTGACTTTTAACGTAAATGTTGCTTATCATCCGAAAAAGAGCTGTAACGCAATAGCGCGAATCGCATAACGCAGGTAAGTTAGCTAGCTACATACAATTTTGACGTCGCTAATTAGCCAACACTGATTTTCAACGTACGTTAGTCGGGTCTGAAGTGAGCACGAGCTATAATAAAACATTCCCCACCAGAATCAGCATTTTTCGCATTTAACACCATGGGAGTGTGACATATTGTATTCATAATATGTGAGTGTTTTTTTTTCACAGGATGATAGCTCCTGTGTGTAATGTATTTTAATAGCTTTTGTGGCTGTTTTTGTTGGCACTGTGTATACAATTAACACGAGCAATTTGAATGTAATGACAGGATATTAGTTTGTGTTCATTGCCAGTTTCCCACCCATTACGGAGCTGTTGTGTGGACGATAAGAGGGCTGCCTGTGATAGGATAACGGGACAGTCATAGGAGGGTGGAGTTGACATAGGAGGGTGGAGTTGACATAACGCCACACAGCAGAAGGCTGCAGACTTTTAGTAGTCATCATGCCAGAGCTTCAGGAGGAACATGCTGTGGGGAAATGACCAACAATGGGAAGCTAGTGGTGCTGTGTGATCTATATATTAACCTCAATTTACAGATTACCACCAAGGAAAATGTCAGAGGTCAACATACCAAAGCGAAAAGAGAAGTGTGAGAACTGCACCAAACAGGTACATTCCTTCATCAATACCACTGCGATGCTTTATAAATCTTGTCATAGTCTTATACATGCTGTTTCTGGAACAAAATGTTGTCTTAATGTCATTCATGAATTACATTTTTTTCTTTTGATCCTCCACACAGTGCAACAAGAAAAAGAGTGATGAAGGTGCCAACGCCCACCAGGAGAGAGATGAAGTCAATGGACAGGTAATGGCTGTTAACTCTCAGGTTTATTTCGTAATCAATTGATCTGGCTTAGGCGATCCTCTGCTGGTTGTATATGAAAGGGGCACTACTATTTGGCAGTTTATTTTAATCAAATTAGGCTTCCCGCGATAGACGATACTTAGACTGTGTAAACAGTTGCATAATGCATGTGATGCTGAGGAGGAGCTTTCTAAAGTCTGGAAAATACCCCCCAGGTTAATTTAACACTTAGAAACCGTCTGGTAAATGCACATTTATGCGTGTCCTGAAAACTCGGACGTGCAAACAGCAAAGGAACGGAAGAAAGTAGCTGCAGCTTCACCACAATTAAGACTGAAAATCATGATAACTATTTGGTTGAAAAACATCACCCCTCTTTGTGGCTGATAGCCCTCTGACATTGACTCACCAAGTGTGAAATGTATCCGCATTTGGCTCTTGGCGAGTGTTCATTTTGGACCCTGCTAACAGTCAAGATGTCTCCATGTCTGTTGCTTTGGACGTTCCATTTTGAAACTCATATATTTTGTAAGGCGTGGACTCTTTGTGGAAGTCCACAAGTAAATCATTGGATTACCCCTTTCTGATATAAATCATTTAAATTCCTCACCCTAACACACTCTTTTCCCCCCATAAGGAGCATGAAGGTTCCCAGTTGCTGCTGAGTGCCTGTCTGTCCTGTGATGGCTGTCTGTCAGAAGAGGAGAGCCTGAAGATCTCTCAGCAGAGTCTGGAGGAAGTGGAGCGGGTTCTGGCACTCAATCAGGTAGAATGCGCAACTAACGGCCTCTGAAACCTGATAAAGCCAGGAAGTTGTGTTGTTGGACTTTGAGCAATACCCTACATTGTCCCCACTGTTTCTTTGTCCCTGTCAGAAGTGTGACGTGTCAAAGCACAAGGTACTGGTAGCGTCGGTTTGTCCGCAGTCTCTGCCTTTCTTTGCTGTCAAGTTTGGGCTGGACATCACCGAGGCTGCCCACAAACTCTGTGCCTTCCTCAAGAGTTTAGGTAAGTGAGTAGGATTCATATATCGCTGTTTATCTGTCACATCTTCTAAAATCTACACAATAATAAAGTGTTTCTTTTTTATAGATTGTTTTAAAGTGATTTTTGGTCTTTTCCGCCTTTAATTGATGACAGGACAGCTCAAAAGGGTAGAGAGAAGGGGGAAGACATGCAGGAAATAGTCACAGGTCGGAGTCAAACCCTAGACCTCAGTGTCAAGGCATAAACCTTTCAGTACATGTGCGCCGGCTCTACCACTGAACCAACCCGGCACCAATAATGAATTATTTGTTCCTCATTGGTTTCCACTTTTTCCACTGTAAGATTTATCCCGATTAGATCTAGGATGATTGTTACTTTGTTCTTTCACATGTTGTGCCTCCTAATGTTGTTGGCTAAATTCAAGCAGAAATAGGTTTATTTTGGCAGCTTTCGTTAATTTCGTATTTTCGATCCGGTAGATACCGGAACATAAGGCAATGGTGCCGTATTAGCACCAAGTCTTGGAACCCAACCCTAGTTGGTTTAGCTGTTTAGAAAACAGTTTTATATTTTAGGGAACTCACAAACACGCAAGAATCCGTCTCTCGTTTATGTGTAGAAACTTCCACCCACTCATAGGCATCTATCCTAAATGCTTGACATCTTTTCCATGCAGGAGTGCAGTATGTGTTCGACACCACCCTGGCAGCAGGCTTCAGCATCTTGGAGAGTCAGAAGGAGTTCGTTCAGAGGTTTCGAAGGAGGCACCACGATTCCCACGCCTTGCCCATGTTCACCTCCTCCTGCCCAGGTAAAGCTCCCTTCCTCCTCGCCCCATTATCAACACAAACACTGCTTGATACGTATCGATATTCTTATTCTACAATGTAAATAGTCATGAAATTAAAGGAAACGCACACAGGCTTACATTATGTACACATACTGTATGTGCCGAGTTATTCCTCAAAGGAGTTTGCTACTTGTTTTAGGTTCAAAATCCTTCACAGATGCTCAAACCCGACGGCCCGTTGTTGCATAAAAACTTGGAGAAGTATCTTTATTCTTGAAGCTTATAAATACCAAACTGGCCTCTTAATATTAGCCTCAATTTTCATTTTTTTTGCCTCTTCCTCCTGCTGCTCCTCGGACTCTGTTTGCTGGCTGTTAATTTGCATGCTGTGTGCTGTCTAGGGGAGCTCCTTTTAAGAAGTAGAGATAACAGTGGTGTGCTGGTCGGGGAAGATAGAAAGCTCTTCTTTCGCCCCTCCCTCCATCAGAGATAGGAATGGCTTTTCCTCATGAATAAATGCAAAGACTTCCATTTATTCAGTGCAATTCTTTTCTACTACAATGGGCTGTTAACATAGAAATGATCAGATATTCATTTAAATGCCCTCTGTAAATAGTATTATGTGATCTGCGTAATGACAGTACAGTGGAACGTTTGCCTTCAACAGAGAGACAGTAATAACCTAACATACCATCATTACTGAGATTAAACTACATTCTCTGTTATATTTGCTCTGAATAACGCATTCAATAACAGAAACATAACACTGCAGCGCACATAAACGGATGATATCAACCTTCGGCACAACCCTAATTTTCATCCCAACTGTAGTAGAAACAAGCCGGTTCATGAAGTAATAATATTAGTAAATGAGGAAGATTTGATTCTGAAGTGCAGACGGCCAAGAGTTATTTTAACAATGTTTGTGTGCTTGTGTTTGTGTGTGTTTCTAGGGTGGATCCGCTATTCCGAGCGTGTCCTGGGCAGTTTGGTCACCCCTCATATCTGCACAGCCAGGTCTCCTCAGCAGATCATGGGCTGTCTCGTCAAAGACTACTTCTCTAAACAGCAGGTGAGCAACTAGTTTGTCAATGATACTGTTACACATTGTTGGCACACTTTTTTTCAACCTGGAACCTATTTTCCTATGTTTTTGTGTCTACGTGACTGATGGTCAAACAGTCTTTAAACTCTGTTTAGCACCCTGTAAGCGAAACAATCTACAATGCAATAAGGGTGTCACAATACCAAAAACCCAGTAGTCAGAGCCAGTACCAGTAAAATAACATGATTCTCGATGCCGATTTCAATACCACAGTAATAATAAAGGGTTTTCTAAGATTCCATGTACTTTAACTTGAAACTTGAACTTCTTTATTAAAATATTTCAAAAATATCAACATGTTATAACAAGACATACAAAACTTGTGCAGTAGAGCATGCAACAACATAATCAAGTGCATTTAATGGTCAAAGTGCAACCACTAGTGTCCCCGGACAAACTCCAGACTTCCAGGCGTCTTTTCAAAAGCTACTGTGCAAAAACAACGTTTACAACAACAGTTTCCTGAACAGAGACGTTACAAACCCCAAGTAACTATTGGAGATGTATTTGATGTATTTGTACTCCCATTGAATTATATAGCTAGAGTAACGTTACCCGAGTTGGTTACTAGCCTGTTCAGCGGCAACAGTGAGTTATCTGAAGTCAAGATAGGGGGGCTGTAAATCTGAAAGAAAGGACCGCGAGTTTGCAGTAAACATGGCGTTTTTTAGGTTGGGTACTGTTGACTCTGGTTCATATATTTCCAAAAGATATGAACCGGAAGTAGAAGGGCGTGACTTTGGCCGTTTGTTGTTCGTGACCTCCTCCTCCTGAATGTATCGACTGGAACACTCTGAAGTGTATACTGGCCCCATCAGTTCTGGGAGCTAATACTAACACCAGCCTCATCACTAACTATGCCCACAGTGTTAAAAAAAATGGGGGATGGGGCAAATCAAAAAATTGTGAGCTGTACCAACAAATTTGGGAATCTTCACCGTTCTTTAATGCTTCAATTTGTTACTAATATTTATCTACTGAATGCAGAACAGAAATCTCAAGGGGGAAATGCTGAGTCCAATATCACTTAAAATAAGGATGGAAGTTGTAGAGTAGTGCAACTCTTTCCTGTCCAGATGTTAACTACATAAAGGGGACATGATTTGTTTGCCAAATGAACACACAGTGGAATATTTATAACATACCAATTCCAATGCATGGTATGACTTTATGACAGTAATGGTATAACAGATGTTCTTTTATTTAAATCCGTGACAAGAAAACTAAGGCACTCTGAGCCTATAGAAAATTGTCTTAGGTAAAATGCTTTGTACACCAGGTTCGGCTCAAAAAAGAAGGTATATGATATGTTGTTTTTCCTTGTGTCTCTTCTCCGAGCAGAAGCTGAGTCCAGAGAAAGTCTACCACGTGATAGTGGCTCCCTGCTTTGATAAGAAGCTGGAAGCTGTCAGAGAGGAGTTTTACAACAGCCTGCTGGAGACCAGAGATGTGGACTGTGTCCTCACCTCAGGTTCACTCTTCTTAATATTACGCACACCGCTGCCTGGTGCTTAATCGTAATTTCGAATGCTTATGAGGAGATTGTTGAATTCGCCACACAAATTTAGTTTGGTGTTTTTGAGATTACAGTACCGCATATACAGTAGTGAGATACTGATTATATTAAGTCTTTACAACACATTTTGTTATTATACAATCCTATATTACCAGACATCAATGAACTTCTTCTTTTTCTCACATAGTAGTGGGTCTAAGACATTTGAAAAGAATATGGGGGACCCGACATCACATACGTGCCCGAATGCTCAGTAACAACCAGTAACCGTGGTTTTTATTTTTTTATATGAAAATACCTTCATCCAGAACCACCCAGGCAAAAAATAAGAAAAGATATTTAACCCTTGTGTTGTCTACCTGTCAACCATGGTCACTTTCTTCATCATTATCGCTTTTTCCAACATTTTGATCACTTTTTCAATGTTGTGGGTGCTTTTTTTTTAACGTTTTTTGTGACAAAAAAACAGTAAAAAATTAACTTAAAACGGGTCAATTTGACCCAAGAACATCATGAGGGTTAAGACCATACAACAGCATTAAAAAAAAAATAGACTCATAATAAACCAAATGAACATTATGTATAAATGACAACACCATAAGCCCATCATAAATGTCTCTTCAAGCACAAAGCTTCTTAGGAGCCCTCCAGAAGGCTCATGTAGCGTTACCATTTCCTGGTATAGACTTCCAACCTGGCAAACCGTTTATATTCCCTCTTTCAATTCAACACCTCTTTCAGGAGCCCACTCCTGAATTGATGGCACCCCTTTATTCCTCCATCCTCTTAAAAGAAACTGTCTGGCTATCATTAAACTAGTTTGGACCCAGCGATTCCGCTTAGGATGGATCCATACCCTAGAACAAATAATCTTCATCATTATGGAACCTGGGTAACAGCGATCCGTCATAGGTTATCAAATATTCTAAAAAGTCAACATTATTATTATTATTATTCTAACCGTGATGTTTGATGTTTCAGGGGAGATCTATTACCTGATGGAGCAGAGGAAGGTTTCAGTGGAAGAGCTGGACTCGGTACCACTGGACCATGTGTGAGTAGTTGGACTTCTGTTGTAGTCATCCTCGCAGTTATTTTTGGTGGTAAAAAGATAATAATAATAATAATAATAATAATAATAATAATAATAATAATTTAAAAAAAACATACTACCAGGATTTTTTTCAAACTCAATAATAATATTGGACATCATTCTGTTGGGCAGGTCAAAAGAGGAGAAACAATATTTTATATAGCGTATAATGTCATAATTAAGACAACCCAAACAATGTCACCTTGTCATGACAAAAACCGAATGACACTTAATGACAGAAGTCAAACATTTATGACGTGTTTATAAGGTTTATGACACTACCTTACATACATTGTACATGCGTGTCGATACGTTCAAGTGAAGTTTTCTTCTTTCAAAAATTGCTCAAACAGCTCCTCTACACGGCTCTCACAGACCGTTCCCCAATACATGAAAATACATTGGAGTAACGTTCAGGACGCCTCATCTTAACATAGCAAATATTTGTTTGCTGCTATACTCTGAATGTCCAGTCCCTTATTATAATCTTTGCTACTGAACATGATTATGTCTTTTTCCATCCACCCTACAATTGTTAGCATTAGCATTCAACTCGCAATTGCATATCTTGGCTGAGTTGTTGTTGATGCCGTTGATAGTGGACTATATATAGATTGATAGTCGTTGTCACTGCAGGTTGGGAGAGACCGGAGACGCAGCGCTGGTGAGACACGAGGGCCGAGGTTCTGAAGGCTTCCTGGAACACGTCTTCAAACATGCTGCCAAAGAGCTCTTTGGTCTGGACGTCCACGAGATCACATACAAGACCCTCAGGTGGGAGACACTGTGTCTTGTCCTGCTGCGATGTAAATACTGCAGCATTCGTGCACGTCCAGAGCAACGTTTGGACGTGGACGTCAATTCCAATTTCTTTGTCTCAAAACTCTCCTCCTGTTTACCGCGTTGGTTTTGTAGGAACCGGGACTTCCAAGAAGTGACCCTGGAGCGGGACGGGGAGACTCTGCTGCAGTTTGCTGCTGTTTACGGGTTCAGGAACATCCAGACTCTGGTTCACCGAATGAGGAAGGGACGTGTGCCTTACCAGCTGGTGGAGGTGCTGTCCTGCCCAGGAGGTAACACCACAACTACTTTGTAAATGATTTTGCAATAAGTGGAAGTTGTGGAGCCACTGAGTATTTTACCAAATTGAAATAAAGTTTATATATGTATTATTGAAATGGATATGAAATATTGCACATTGGATCTCTGAGAGACACTCCACCCGGCTGTACAGAAGGGGGTGGAGCATTGTCTGTTTAAAATCATTGTGGAAAAATACTCTTGACGAAGGTCCAGAGGGGCAGAAACCTTAGTTTCTTTAATAAACGGTTATGTTGTAGCAAGAACAGAGTGCAAGATTTATCTTTTTCAAGTCTAATGTCAAATATTCGAACACGACAGCTACCGACATGACTTAAAAACAAATATTGTTTTAACTTTGAATCCTGCCAGGACTACCTTTCACCCGGGACGTGTGTGTAATCCCTTCTTTGTGTCTCCCCTGTCGCAGGGTGCTTGAGTGGCCGCGGTCAGGCAGCCAGCGACGCAGAAGGCCGGCTAGACAAAGCCCTGGTCCAGCAGATGGAGGAGGTCTACAGCAGCCTGCCGGTCCGTCTCCCGGAGGTCAACCCCACCCTTCACACCCTGTATCAGGACTGGCTGCAGGGCCAGGACTCCCCGCAGGCCGGCACACTCCTGCACACCCAGTTCAGAAGTCCGATCCACACACAGCCTCCACACATGCAGTGGTGACGAGAAACAGCCTGTGTCTCTTTTAAGACATGATCAAAGTGTAATTGTTGGGGTGGGGGGGGGCGGGGCGCTTGGGCCATCTCATCATTGCTGGCACCATGAAGGACAAGCCAAGGGCCAGGCTGCCAAAGTATCAATTGGTGCAATTCTTCCTTTAGGCCACAGGGGGTGATGTCTGTCTATTTAATATTGGTGGATCTCCTGTGCCAAACCCTGAGTCTGAGGAGAAATGAAGATCCAGATTCCAAAAAAGCAAACCGGTCTACATTTTATTCAGAGCGAAGTAGTGATGTCAATTAGCTGTGTTTAATAAAAAAATACAGGTAAAGGATCAGGGGGTGGCTTGATCTGCGAGCTGTTCTGAGAAATGAATCAAGAAACCACTCCTGTCATCTTAAAGGCAGGGTTGGTAATGTTGAAAAGCAAGACCCTCCTCCCGAGCGCTGTGGAGGAAGGTCTGGAGAAGCGAGACTAGCAAACACCTAATAATATAATACCGGATGTTTAAAACAAACATGACTACTGTTAGCGACTACTGTAAACTCAGACTCGTACACGGGGGCAGTAGAGTACGCGCAGCGGGGCATGGAGGCATTTCATTGGTTCTTTCCAAGCGAGGCAGTGATTGGTGGCCATTTTATTTACAGGGTCCCAGCAGCTAAAGACGACGGGTATTTACAAACTATGTATAAAAAGTGTATACAGGAAATCGTTACCAGCCCTGCCTTTTTAAAGAGCAATAAGCCATTGCGGAAACATACACGAAGCTTTTAACACAACTGGAACTCGTGAACTGAACCTGTGCATACTGAATGCTTTGGGGGGGTCTAATGTATTCCGAATCTAAACCGTCCAATTATGAAAGCTGTTGTTGTACTTTGTGTTGACATTGTCCCCACTGTTCCTCGCTGAAAGACAAGACTGCGTGTTCTCGTACTCATCAAGAATAACTATGCAACAGTGGGATCGTCTTATCCTAACAGCCAATGGAAAGCAAGGCTGGAGTAGTTTCGAGAGCTTGAAGGTCTTTTCAATAACACTAAGTGAGTGTCTGTGCATGTGTAAACTACCAGCCCAGTGTTTGTCTGTCCCAGTGAAGAATCGCAGAGAGGATTTAATTTCTCACTTTGTTCCCATTCCACCGCCTATCATTTTTAACTTTTATGTTGTTTTCGTTGTTTGTTTTACACAGTCAAACACACATGTCACATGTTGGGTGCTAAAATATTCTGACAAACAAAGTCTGATTTAAATACCTTTTTGTGGATTATGTCATTGTTCAGTGAACGGCCTCTGCCTCCCTATAGAGGTAAACGTTTTTGACGTTTGTGATGCTGCCTGCTGGTAATCCACAAAACCCACTTCAGAGTTTTCAATGTTAAAATTTAGATGAAAACATGTGAAAAAGAGGCCTGCGGATTGTCCAGCGTTCTTTAGCAAAGCTGTAAGCAAAGTCCTGGCAACACCGTGTGATTGAGATCCATGCGTTTCATGCGTTGGTGAAAGCCAAAGCATGGAGCATGAGTTCATTAAGCCTGGGGGTGATGTCCTACCCTTGGATAAAGGACTCAAAAATAAATGGCGCTGGGCGTGGATAGAAGGAGGAGGTAGACACAGCAATCCTTTTGGCAGTTGGTGCCAGAAACGTAGAGCCTGGTGCTCGTCTCTGCACATTTTGCTCAAGGAAGCTACTAAATGGCAGCAGCTGTAAGAAAGTGCTCGCTCGTAATGAGTTAGACCCCGGTAATAGAGCTGCTGCCTGTGCACTTAAACTTGCCACAGTTTGCCAGGAGGCAATATTACAAATCCCACTATGGCCACGCCAAGACCTGCCCATTAGCATTCATAAGCTACGATTGACCTGGCGTCCATTTTGACATGTAAAGGTCCAATCCCCTAACCCTGGCCTTATTCCCTCGAGGTGAAATGCCTAATCCCAACCAATCAAGCTGCTTCGTAGGGCGGGACTTGGCCATAGTGGGATTCGTAAATTTCCTGCGGGAGAACCTTTTACAGCTGACACACTGTTGTCTATGGCTGTGTCTCATTCCACATACTTCCGTCGGTACACTGCTAATGTGCCCACTTTCGATTAGTGTCACTCCACGATGTGAGGCGAGTGCAGATTTGAGTTGTGCATGCTCAGTGTAAACAGTTTAAGACATAACTGTCATACTGACATTTTTGAAATCCAGGAAATAATAAACCTTTCTCATTACAAACAATAACAAGATCTCGGCTCGTCTCCTCTCAAAATCTGACAAACCTTACAAACTGACCTTTGTCGACCAAAAAAACAGACAGATTTAGCAACTGTACGGCCTATTTCTTGCTTAAAATATTTTCGGTGACTATTCAAAATCCGAACAAGCTGCCATGATGTTTGGTTTTGAAATTCGGAAGAAGCCAGACCCATGTGATGCATTCGTCCAATCAGCTGTCGGTCAACATCCCTGATGCAGTCAAGAGGGGGCGCCCATTTAGTGCTCATAGGGTCCATCATTCCACACTGAACTGTTTTTAGGATGTCATCCGGGTACTTTCAGTCCACTGACCTTTTGCGTTAGCTACACTATATACTTAAAACTAAGTGTTTGAAGTGTGCGTAGGCGGTTTGAGACCCAGCTTATGACTGACCGGGTCTCGGACTTAAAAATACGTGTTATTGTGATGACCTGCCATTGACAATTTTTGGTCGCCCTGTGTAGAAAACGTTAACTAGCCTGGAGGTTTCAAATCAACATGCGAGTTACATAAATACTCCACGGCATCGCACTTCAGTTCAAAAGTGTTTGCCTGAGAAGCTAAAAACAATTTATAAAATTTGGAATAAACAAGCACCAGGCTGTCTGTTTCAGAAAAGTCAATAAATATACAGTCTATGGTCTAACCCGAACCCTACTCTTCTTCTTTACCCATTTACTTCTTCTACTAGACTGGAGTCATTGCGTACAGTAGAGTAAGACAGTGGCTAGACAGGAAAGGTGGGAGAAAAATGGGTGGGGGGGGGGGGGGACACAGCAAAGGGCCACAGGTCAGAATCAAACCCGGGGCCACTGCAAAGGACTGAGCCCACATGGAGCACACACTCTTACTGGGTGAGCATAGGTTGCCCCAAGACCTCTTACTTCTGAACCATTTTTGTTTTTAGTTTTTTTTTTGTGATCAATGTTTATTTATTTTTTTATTCAAAGAACCAAAACAAAACTGTGAAACATTGGTCCAGGTGACAACATACAGAAAAGTACACTACACACACTGAAAAAGGCACAGCGCACCTTTTCCACTATCCTTCCTTGCGATCAAATGTTTCACTCCAAAACAACTGGCTAACTGGTAGTATACCATAATATGCATATTATATATAATATGAGCAATTAAAAATGTCATCCAATCTAAGTATCAGATTTATCCATTAGTAACTATTATTATAGTTTAAATCAATTATATTAGTAACTAACTAATTATTTTGATTACCCATTAATCTGCTTGAGTCATTTTTCATAAGAAAGGAAATAAATCTCGGATTCCAGCTTCTTGAATGTGAATGTGTTCTATTTTCTGCACTGTTGTGGACAAAACAAGAAGTGAAGATGTCACGACTTGTGTTTTGGATCACGCTGATTGACATTCCGAGTCCAGCAACATTTCTCTCCATTATTACCCATTCTTAATCTCTTCGTTCATCTCTTTCACTTTCCCTTTAACTCCCTTTAGTCATTCAACCTCTACAGGAATGGGTTTCAAAGCAGTTTAACAACAACAACAACAATAAAAGTCCCCCAGGCGTGGAGCGGGGGTTGGATGCTAGTTTACTTTCAGTTGTGCGGTCTGGTTAAATCATTCAATGATCCATCGGAAAGAAGCACTCTGGAGGTAAGCACTTCTCTTCCTCTGTTTATGTAAATATCAGTGTGTGCTGTGATGCATTTAGTTGTTCTGCAATTGAAGCAGTTATTGAGTCATTCAAAAGCTCATTGATGGCATAATGGGTAACGGTTTGGTCGATTCAAAGGTTAACATGGAGAGTTTGCTGACGGGTTCCAAAGTCCTCCATTCAAAATATTGACACAAAGGTACATACACCATATATACTAATAGTGGATAACTGATCGGACTGTTATATTGATGTTTTAACATGTGAGCAGCACTTTATTTGAGGTCTAATACTCTTCAACAGTTCTAGTTACATGAATTATGTAATCTAAACTGTCATACTCCGCCTTTATAACTACTTTTTACACTCTTAATGACAACTCATGGCTTTGAGGTTTAAAATCCAACTGACTGAGGGCGGATGGAGGTGTGTGATAATACATTACGATCAGCATCCCACCCACAGTATGTCTAATTGTATTTGGAGTTTTATTTATTTATATATACTGTATATATATATATATATATATATACTGTATATATATATATATATATGTTTGTATATATATGTATGTATATGTTTGTATATATATGTATGTATATGTATGTATATATATATATATATATATATATAACAGGAACAGGTGGGTTTTAAGTCTGGTTTTGAACAGGGGGAGAGAGTCGATACTGCGGATGTCAGGTGGGAGTGAGTTCCAGAGCTGGGGAGTAGAGCGGTTGAAGGCTCTGTTCCCCACAGTGACAAGTTGAGCTGGGGGTACAGTGAGGTAGATAGAGGAGGAAGATGTGAAGGAGTTCAGATAGATATGGAGGAGCAAGGTTATGGATGGCTTTGAAAGTATGCAGAAGGATTTTAAATTGTATTCTGAATTGAACTGGAAGCCAATGGAGCTGCTGAAGGACAGGGGTTACATGTTGAAAAGCGGGGGTTCTTGTGAGGACACGAGCCGCTGAGTTCTGAAGAAGTTGAAGTTTATGGAGGGATTTTTGAGGGAGGACAAAAAGAAGGGAGTTACAGTAATCAAGACGGGAGGTGATGAGGCTGTGGATAAGGATGGAGCCAGTGCGAGTGGTAAGTTAGTTAGTTAGTTAGTTAGTTCATGTTTATTGTCCCCATAGGGAAATTAGGTTGCAGATCACATCACATCACATCACATGGTATACAACATTAACACAGATAAGGCAGGGAGGAAAAACAAAAAACAAGACATATATACACCACCACTTGTACCATAAACCAGAATAATATGAAGGGGGGGGGGTGTAGAATTCCAGACCAGCTGGGAGAAAGAAAAGAATAAAATAGATACACAAAATATATATATATATATGTAAGGGAGGGACGGAGGCGGTTAATGATGCGTAGGTGGAAGTATGCAGACCGGCAGATATTATTTATGTGGGACTGAAAGGATAGGGAGGAGTCGAGGATTTTGCCCAGACTCTTGATCTGAGGGGAAGGGGAGACCAAGGAGTTGTCAATTGGGTAAAACTATTGATTTTGGATAGGGTGGATTTGGTGGCTATGAGGAGGAGTTTGTTTTATCACTGTTTAGTTTAAGGAAGTTTGAGGTAAACCAGTCTTTAATTTCAAGTAAGCTTTTAGTAAGGGACAAGGGGGGGAGCGAGGAGGCGGGTTTGCTGGATAAATAGAGCTGGGCGTCGTCTGCGTAACAGTGAAAGTGAATGTTGAATTTGCGGAAAATAATACCAAGGGGAAGTAGGTAGGTGATGAAAAGGAGGGGGCCGAGAACTGAACCTTGAGGGACGCCAGTAGTAACAGGGGAAGGGTGGGATTTGAAAGATTTGAGTTAAATAAACTGAGTGCGGTTGGAGACATATGAGGGGAACCAGTCAAGAGGGGTGTGAGAGATGCCGAGAGAAGATAGTCTTTTGAAGGCAAGGGGAGTCAAATGTAATTGCTGGTGAATGGAGTTGATTTTTTTATTAAAAAAGATAATTAATTAATACATGTGAGAAGGCAGGAAATCAAGGGGATTAAAAGTATTATGGATTATTGAGAAGAGAGACCTGGAGTTTCCTTCGTTGGAGCAGATGAGGCTATTAAATTTGCGTAATGAAGAAGATGAGATTTATGCATTTCTTTGTGAATGGAGAGACCATTTTTTTTATAGAGGCGATCAAGTTGGCAAACTTTGGCTTTCATGAGGCGGAGCTCAGGTGAAAACCATGGGGCAGAGCGGGAAAAGGACACAGATCGGGTTTTGAGAGGGGCAAGGAAGATGAGAATATTGCAAAGTCCAGAATTATAATGGGTGACAAGGTGGTCTGGAGAGGAAAGATCAGGCATATGCAAATTGTCAATGTGGGAGGATAGTATGTCTGTATTTATGTTTTTAATATTACGAAAAGAAATCTGGCACACTGGCTTGATTACAGAGAGAGACAGAGAGCTATTCAAAGACATAAGAAAATTATCAGAAATGTGAACAACATCAGCAGAGCAGTTGGAGGGGATTAAACCAGAGCAGCAAATCAAATCTAATGAATATCCTTTTAATGTATGTGGGGAAATCAACACACTGATGGAATCTAGACCTGTCTAGACAGGAAGTAAAGTCTCTGGTGAGTGGGAGGTTGTTATTGTCCATATAAATATAAAAAAAAAACTAGAAGAATGACATCAGGAGAGAGATTAGAGAGGTGGGTAAGTTTTATGGAGAATTTGTTTAAAAAGTTGCTGTGTGGTTTGAGGGGGCGGTAGACTGTGGCCATGTGACTGTGTATATATGTATGTATATGTATATGTATATGTATATATGTATATGTATGTAAATATATATATATATATGTGTGTGTGTGTGTGTGTGTGTGTGTATGTGAATACATATCCAGAATATTTGTTTATTTACAATAAATTATTAATTTACAAAATAATTGAAAAATTGGTGTCCCTTAAAAGTTTGGATTTTCCAAAAGTTTTTGAACTAAGGCATCAAGATCACTTTCCAAAAGATGTTTTTTTTGTATTCCTCTTTTTTATTAACTTTAGCCTGGGTGTGTAAACTTATGCAAGCCACTGTATATACACTCACCTATAGGGGTATTAGGACCACCATACTAATACTGGGTTTGACCCCCTTTGGCCTTTAGAACTGCCTTAATTCTACGTGGCATGGATTCAACAAGGTGCTGAAAGCATTCTTTAAAAGTGTTGGCCCATATTGATAGGATAGCATCTTGCAGTTGATGGAGATTTGGGATCTGTGTGTGAAGGAAGGCAGGATTAAAGTGGTCTGGTTTTTATGGGAAACGGAATGACTCAGTTGTTCTTCCGCTAATCGTTAAAGGCCTTCCAACTGGGCCTGTCTGAGGATTCTCCCTAAAAGGAAGTTTTCCTCGCCACTATGCTTGCTCTTGGAGTAATACTAGGATTGTTGGGACTTTATACTTTATAATTCATAAAGTGGTGGTCTAGACCTAGTCTATCTGTGAAGTGTCTCGAGATAAGGAAAAGTATGAGGGCCCTGACAGTACCTAGGTAAGGACTACTAGCCAGTCAGAAGCAGAGTATGAGGGCCCTGACAGTACCTAGCTAAGGACTACTAGCCAGTCAGAAGGAGAGTATGAGGGCCCTGACAGTACCTAGGTAAGGACTACTAGCCAGTCAGAGGCCGAGTATGAGGGCGTGCCATGCTAGCAGCTAGGCGACCATTATAACGTGTGTTACAAAGTCTCTGAAGTAAAGCCTGGACCACAATGGAGCTGTTTGGAAAAGGACCAACTTAACTGTTTTTGTGTTCTACTGACATTTTATTCACATTGTTTGGTAACGTGTTTTAATGAAGCCCACATCTTCGCTGTCAAATGAGGAAGGACCTGGCTCAAAACTCTGCCCCTTTGGGGTCGGTTTTGGTCACAGATCCAAAGGGTCTGTCACGTAAATGCGAAACTCTAACATCGATACAGTTTAATCAGCATTGTATTGTCTTAGCCCAGTCTAAGACCCCAGGGGAGGAGACAGGAGGCCACCTCCTGGTGTGTAGCAGGAAGCTTTTTTCCATATGTTAAATGCCAGATTTGACCAGATCAATTCTTTAGAGTCATAGGCAGAGAGGGGGAAAGTGAGGAACTAATGGGCCATCTTGACCTCTTCACAGACTAAATGCATGTTAATCCCATCCTGGCTGCATCATACATAAAACAGAAACACATTGTTTTCGAAACAGTGTTGTTAACTTTTTATAACTCAACAGTAGCAAGCCTAGACATTAATTCCAGACATGTTGATATCTGTATAGAGAGAGCTCTACCTCTCTGCATTAGGCTCGTTGGAGATGAGCCAGGTCTGCACAGACAGCGATCACAGCGATTGCCGCTCCTTTTTTTGTTTTTTTATATGTTATCTTTTTAGATAGATAGATTAAGAGATAGATTTTTGTTTTTAGAACTGAATTTACATTTGTGAAGGTGAAACTTTGCCAAAAGGATTAATACATTTACAATAAAAAACGTTGTTTCTTTACTTGGAATTCTATAAAAACAAATTACAACATTGTCCCATAATAAGGCAGTCTTTATAGATATGGTCAATGACAAATCTACTGAGGTTTTGCCAAAATCTTCTGGTGTGTGAACAATACCAAAAAAGGTGCAAAACGGTTTCTGGGTGATCTTCACAGAAAGAACAGTTTGCATCGATGTCTCATTAAAATTTTAGCATGTAACGATTCGCAGGGTAATATCTGTGAATTATTCAAAACAATACTTCTTTCATCTTGTTTACTACCAGGTATTTGTGAGGAATCATTCAAACTTTTTTCCAGTCAATGTCATTAACAAATCGGTTCCAATAAAACCGGTTAGATTTATTTCCGACTTGATCCCGACTTGATCCCAACTTGATCCCGACTTGATCCCAACCTGATCCCGACTTGATCCCGACTTGATCCCAACTTGATCCCGACTTGATCCCAACTTGATCCCGACTTGATCCCGACTTGATCCCAACTTGATCCCGACTTGATCCCAACCTGATCCCGACTTGATCCCGACTTGATCCTGACCTGATCCCGACTTGATCCCAACCTGATCCCGACTTGATCCCGACTTGATCCCAACTTGATCCCGACTTTTATCCCAACTTGCTCTGACGTCATGCACACGTAGGCAACGATTGTCACTGCCCAATGTGAGGCGCATGCTCAGATTTAAACGGTTTACGGCATAACATGTCATACTGAAATTTGTGAAATCCATGAAATAGTCAACTTTTCTCATTACAAACAATAACAGGAGATGGGAATCATTTCAAAAACATTAGCTGGAAACACCATCCAACTGAGAGCCTTTGTTGTGGTTGATGCTTACTTGTAGCCAGCAATGAATGAACTTGGTTAAGTAGGTCTATTTTTACTGTATTGAAATTCTAGAAGTTTCCCCGGGAACAGAGACGGGACAGTTTAATAACTCCAGATTATAATGTCCATCTCGCAAATGTATCTACAGTTGCCTCAGCAACAGGGAAAAATACTCACAGCTTTCTTTTTCCATGTGAAGAAGTGTAAAAGCGTTGTAACTCACGTAATATTCCCGAAATTTTATTAGTATGTATTACTGCATTACAGCAAAAAGGAATACACGACTCATTTTTGTAACACTGCTTAGCAATTAGAGAGAACTGTAAAATATCCTTAATATTTAATATCCCCCCCCCCCCCCCCCTTTTAGTTTCTGATGACCAACTTCCAGGATGTCCTGCCTGGGGTTGTATCTGACTCTGCTCTATGCCGCCGGTTTTCTACTAAACAGTGCCTCATCACATAAAGGTATTTCATATTGATTTTCACCAGAAACAAATAAGTTATGTTGTTAATACATTATGAAGTTAAAAAAAAGGAAATCATATTATGTATTGCCCTTTTTTTCCCTCCAGGAGTGTCACTGAAGTGCAACGAATCAGTGGCAGTTGGAGAAACGAAGACACTAAACTGCACTGTAACATATTCCAAAATAGAAAATCCAAAGAACTGTAAATGTGAACGTTGTTACTGGAATGACAGAAATCACAGCGTACCATGTAGCTGTGGCGGCTTGATCCAGTACGGTTCGGATTATGCGACTTACTATGTGTCGATCAACATCTCAACTGTCACGAAAAATGGAAATAACAACGTTACCATGAGAACGGACTGCGGTTGGGCTACATCATCTCCTATAGAAGTTATCCAGCCCGTCAATGGTGGGGACAAGGACCGTTCCAACACAGGCACCCATAATGGTGAGTAGCCTCCGGTGTCTTAAAGTATTTTACAATTTTTGATTTTGAGTGTTTGTGTGAATTATTGTTAAGTTGTGTTTGCATATACCGGACAAATGTTTTAAATGCACTCTCTTTTTTTCTTGCCAGATGAAACCAGGCGAACACATGTGACAGCCATATTGTGTGGCATTTCAGCCATCGTCATCATTTCAGGCATTCTGTATTTCCTGTTTAAAACTAATAGAGGCAGATAAATAATGAAATTTATCAAGAAGAAAAAGAAAAATGAAGACTACAGTGGCATGGACACTGCACCAGGGAGTCAAGGTTCACTGATTGCCTAATGCGTCTTCAAATTTGTGTGTTCACCATCTCTGGATATGTAAAAAATATATTTCTTGTACATAAGATTTTCCCTCAACTCTGTCACCTTTTTCAGAATTCTGATTGATCCATGTACGTATAAATTTAATATGCTAAGCCCTCATGTTGTTCTTGGGTCAAATTTGACCCATTTTCAGTTTTTTTTCACAAAAAAATGGGCCTTTCAAAGCAAGAGCTGAAAATGTCAACATTAAAAATATCAAATAACTTTGGAAAAAAGCACCCACAATTTTGAAAAAGTTACAAAAATGATGGAAAAACACAAGGCATCCCTTGCTCCAGGACTTTGGAATGCTCCGCTTCCATCCTGATGGACTGCTACCTGTAAAACTGTTAACAGGTGTTAAGTTTACCTGTCTGCAGTTTTTGTTTTTTTATTTCAACTGTAATGCTTTTTCAATATGTAATTTGTACTGTACGTCTTTTTATGTCATTGTAAAGCCCTTTGTGGTTTCATGTGTAAAAAGTTCATTAACACATTTTTGATACAACTTTCTTACTTTTGTTGTACTGCTCCTCTATATGTGTAAACAGACTGATGTTAAAGGTTGGTTCCCCTTTGAAGGCATTGGGTATGTCTTTTCCAACAAGGCAGTTCTGCCGCTGGTTCGGAGTCAGTGCCAAATATCAAACCGATTCTTTGCTTTTCAACACGAATAAACCTGGCTCTGGGCCAAGAAAACCTGTTCCAACTCAGCACCAACTTAGTGCTGGGCTAGAGAAAAGAACCGGTAATGTCAGGTGCTGGGGGGGGTGTTTTGTATCATGACGTTCGAAAACAAAATCTTATGGCCGCCATTTTTAAAACACTAGTCAGCTGTTAACCATAGAGAGCTGTAAATGTTAGCTTTGGACATGGATGGGAAACCATAAGAACCGTGGTCTGTTGAGGAAACCAACGGTCTGCTGGCTCTCAGGCTAGGGAAAATCCAGCTGGTTCTTAGATAACTGGCAAGTAGAACCAGCACCAAAACAGGGAATAGCACCAGCCCAGAACCAGCACCTGGTATGTCTTGGTGGAAAAGACATGCTTGGAAGGCTTGGAGGCTTGGAGACTACAAAACATATAATGGAAAGCCTGCATTACAAGCTTTGGCATGGTCTTTGAAAAACTTATCAAGCAGCGGAAGGCTAATAAAAGACAGTATTAGGGGAAATAAAGGATCCAGCATTTTTGGTTCTTGACCATGGACTGTAAGATTAGTGGACGTAGCAGCAGTGGCGTTGCCCATCGGTTTGTGGACTGCCATTTTCAACCCTTCTGTAGAGTCATTCAGTGGAGATTTGCCTGCTGATAAACACGGACCTCCAGGTACTGCCGCCATTCATCTGCATGTACGGAAGTACAGAAAATCGGAAAACTTTCCCTTAAGTTTCAGCTAACGCTAAGGGTAGCTGTCTAGCTGGGTTGGCACAACACTGAACAAGATATCTTCAGGAGACAAAAATGTTCTTATTGGATGAAGTGACAACACAGTGAGAGGGTCAAAGTTCAAGATAGAAACATAGACAACACTTTAAACAAGTTCACAGCTTTTTTGATGTAAACTTTTGATGTGCCATGGTTAGCATTCCTAAGCCTCTGTCCTGACTGAAAGGTTGACGTAGCCTCACGGGATCAAGGCAATCGCAGTTGCTTTTCACCAACTGTTACAGCCAGGTGGTTTGACACCATTTTATTAAATTGGAATAAGACCTAACAGGATGTGAGTGTTTCTGGGACTTGTTTTTGGAGCCTGTTGAGTTGCCCCCTGGCTGGAAATGACATTCCAGGCTTCACTGCCTGGAAGCTTGGTCCATTATGTTTACAGTTTATTAACTTGACCCATACTGGGGAATAAAAATCAATACAAAGGCTTTCATGTCACTTAATTAATTCTGTAGTATAAAAACATGCTAAGTAGGCATCAATAGTAAGAGTTGTATTGTATAGGCCTGTAAATACTGTGATGTAATATGCTGGCAATACTGTGATGTAATATGCTGGCTATACTGTGATGTAATATGCTGGCTATATTGTGGCTGATTTATAATAAGCGGTGGCTTGCTGTCAGTGGAGTGGGTGCTCACGGCTATGGTAAGAAACGTGTGTTCCCCGCCATCCACACCTTTATGTCATTGATTGCCACACCTGTAAATATACCTTATTCCCAGTGATGCACCACACCTAGTGCACTACTCCCCCAAGTGGCTAAAATAACTAAATGAACCTAACTAAAAACATGGATACAAATGCTGGTTAAACTGTGATGTAGTATGCTGGATATACTGTGATGTAGTATGATGATAAACTGTGTGTAGATTATATGTAACATTTAAGGTTAATTGAACATCTCTTGAAATAAAGTTCTGTCAATAACAAGCGTTTCCACATCTTTGATCTAATGCAGCACACCCCCTCCCACACACAGCTGATGAAGACCAAGTAAGTAACAGTTTCCTTTGTAAACACTTCTCTTTTAAGAAAGGACGGATGGATGTTTTTTGTTTATTATCCATATATATATATATGTATATATATAAAAATAAAAAGCTGAAGTTAAAGAGATAGCTTCTACAAATGTGTAATGATCCTAAACACAACTCAGAATCCACAGTGTATTACATCAAGAGGCGTAAACTGAAGGTTTTGCCATGGCCTTCACAATCTCCTGACCCCAACATAACAGCCCAGAAATCTCAAAGAACTGGAAGACTTTTGGAAGGAAGAATGGGCGATTATCCCTCAAACAAGAATTGAAAGACTCTTGGCTGGCTACAAGAAGCGTTTCCAAGCTGTGACACTTGCCGGGGGGGGCGTACGAGGTATTAACTCTAAAGGGTGCCCTAACTTTTGCAGACGCCCTTTTTTATTTTCTGTCATTTTAAAAGTGTAAATGATGGAAATAAAGTCTAACTTTTTGTAACAAGCTCTACCGATTCAAAATCGATACATAGAATTCTAAAAATTGCTTCATGTTCCTTTATTTTAAATTTTTTTATTGTATGTCTACTGCAATCACATGAGAGATAGATAGATAATATAATGATCCTCAAGGGGAAATTCATTGTCAGAGTAGCTTACAGACATCACACACAACATACACATACATCATAACAGGATGTTAAATTAACAAATAACGAGTGAATCGTTTTTAGTAAAGAATCATTTTTCAATCAAAAATCAATATTGAATCAAATCGTCACATTTGCTGAATCATACGCCCCTGATACATAGGCCGACATACATACATACATACTCATATCCATATTCGTTGTGGTGGAATGTAACTAACTACATGTACATTTACATTTAGCAACTGGTTACTTAACAAATTAAAATACACATATCTTATAAAATACAATGTTTTATTATAAAGTTAAACCACCCACATTTTTGCATTTCTGCTTTTTGGGTTCCCGTCTCAGTGAATTGTCACATATAGGCCGTCAAGTCCAGCTGAAATGGTTAAACACAGAACTGTGGGAATCGTTTCCAGTTTCTAAAATGTGAGGATTTCTCTGCATTGATTACTTTTACTTATAATACTGTAAGTATATTTTCCTGTCGATACTTACATACTTTTACTTAGGCAACATTATCAGTGCTACACTTTTACTTATAACAAATATTCATCCACCACTGCAAATGACATGTTCAATTTTGACCTATAGATGGCTTCTTATATCTGCAAGCATATGGACCTTCTCTCATAATATAGGAAGTACAGTGCCACAACGTTTGAATTTATTGCTTTTTATGTTTATCCACAGTTTAAAAAGAACTTCCCACCAGCCAGAGCTGGAACCCCCCCCCCCGGAGATATCCGGCCTCAGCGTGTCTGTCCTCACCAGGAAGGTCAACATTGTCCCTACTTAGTCACATCTGTAAGTAGTCCTCCTTTAGATGGTGCTAAGAATCAATGTGATGAAAATGACATGAATTCTTTCAGGCTGACATATTAAATGATGCACTCTTAAATTAATTTACCTGGGTCCAAATAAATGCATTTTTTATCATGCTATGTATAACTGTCTCATATCTGCAACTAGACTCTCTTGATTAAAATGTATCTCAGTGTAAATTCTTTCAGGAAGACCTAATTCAATCAATGCTCTACCTAACTCGAATCCGCTGATGGAGGCGTTCACCTTCCTGCTAAACCAATCGGAATTGTACACAAAAAGCAAGGGCCAGTGACAGAGTCACAACCCTGTTTCTCCCTTTGTTATCAGCTGTTGTTGCAGGCAAAGAGTGCAAATATTTATGTTCTATGCAGTGTGTTGCAGTGCAGGTGGGCTTAAAGTGTTTCTATTTAGGGAGACAACTTTCAACGACACAATGCCAGTTGTCAAACTGGATTATAACGTGATAAATTATCACTATTGCGAGACCCATGGACTTAAATGTTGGCTAACAGTTGGAGAGGACAATACACATGCAATTTCTGAAGAGCAATTTTAAAGGTGACACAAATAATACAGCCACAATTATATTTGTGGAGGATATGTACACAGAGGAAAACCTTAATACTATCATTAGTGCAGCATGACTCTACCATTATACTATTTTTCAGTGTTTGTATTGATTTAATGAAAATTTCAGAGTAAATTGACTTAAATAATCTTCTTTTAAGGTCCCATGGTATGCAAATATCACTTTATGAGGATTTTTAAAAACCCTTTTATTTTACATGTGTCTTTTTCATAAGTCGGAGCCAGATAACCGTAAGCTGTGAGGGGGAGCGCATCTCCGTGCTGGACCACCACCCCGAACCCTGTCTCCTGAGAGCAGCTCGAGGGGCTGGAAAAACAAGCCGACAAACCCCCAAATTTAATGAAAGTAGTGAACTGATTATTTATTTAACTTGTGAGGAGCGTTGTTGGGAAACATCTACGTTAATTGTTTGGAAAATTTGTTTGCGAGAAACCCAAATTTCTGATATAGAAACTTTTTGGAAAGGGGTCAAATTTGACCCCAAAACAACAGGAGCGTAAAAAACTTTGAAGTCTACATCCTTATGTTATTTATGCTATTTTTTGGGGGGGACAAACCCTTAAATGCGGGGAAGCGGGGAAGATTTACGCCTCACAAGGTGACACATGATGCTATTACAGTCATAATCAAAGTGGGAATGTTAGTTGAGCCCAGAAACCTGCTGTAACAGGATCCTGCAGACACTAAAGTGGAAAAGCAAAAGAAAACAAGCTTGGGGGGGACTGATGGTTCCCACACAGGGAGGAATGAAGGACTCACATTATTATCCTTGACGCTTTGGCAATATTGTTATTCCTGACATTCATGCCAACAAAGCAATTTGAATTGAAAATTGAAAATTTTAATGATTTGCCTCCAAGTTTGGGGAAATAGTTAAAAGCAGTGTGCGGGAGTGTTTCTTTAAGACAGTGTGTAGGAGTTTGTCCTTTTAGATGTTCTAACTAATTACTTTTCCTGGAATCTGGGGCAATCTAGCCCACCTGCCCTTTGCTGCATGTGGTCATCCCCCCTCCCTCTCCTTATCATCTCCATCAAAGGTCATTAGTTCATGAAAAAAAAGCACATATAAATATACAAGTGGTCTGCCATTGTTGTAGGGACACACACATTGGACATTTATTTTCATTGTTACTTAATCTGTTGATTAGTTTTTTGACTAATTATTTAGTGTTTTCAGTGTCAGGAAACTGTTAAAAAAGATGCCCATCACATTTTTCCAGAACCAATATGTCTTGTTTTGTCCCAACTAACAAGTCAAAAGCTAAGTATAGTACATTTATGAAGATATAAAGCAGAGAAAGGAAATACATCCGCATAATTGAGAAGCTAAAGGCTGAGAAGTCTTGGCCTTTTTGATCCGTTTTACTTATAAATTACTGGAGCCAGGCGTGGATCAGCTCAGCATGCAACAACTGGATTGGGGGGGGGGAACTTTCCTCAAAACTAACTTGTTCTAACAGGATTGTTTACCCATACCCAAAAGGAAATGGAAACGGTTTTGTAAGAGTAACCTTGATGAACCGCAGAGGGTGATGAGACTTGATGGTGTCACCTGAACGTTGGCAGGAATCCAGCAGAGGTTTTGATCATTATTATTCCATTTTTGTCTCAGTAACTTTAAATGTAGTATTTTTTACTTTTGATCCAACTGATATTTGTGGCTAGCACGTACCAAGCAGAACTAACAACTAACACATGGTCTGGCTGCTCCTTTCTGTGCAGTCTGAAGTTTCCTTTTTCATGTTTCTGGAACATTTCCCCAATCAGAGAATCAATGCCAACGATCTAATCTGACCGAGACGGCAAGTGATATCAGCTTTTAATTGAATTCTTATTAAGCTTTTGGCTCCTCATTTTTCTTATTATACATATGTCATTTTTCAGCTCTACTTAAAATTGCCAATTCCTTCATGGGATTACCTGCTGCTGACTTCTCATTAAAGATACACAGATTAATCGATTAGTAACTATGACATTATTTGATAACCCAGTAAACAGCTTGAGTCCTTTTTTATAAAAAAAAAGGAAATAAGTCTTGGATTCCAGCTTCTTGAATGTGAGTGTTTTCTAGTTTCTGCGCTGCATTGTGACAGTAAACCAAATACATTGAAGTTGTGGACAAAACAAGACGTGAGGATGTGACATTTTTTGACAACTAATACATAAATGGACAGAATTATTATTTCTCTAATGGAAAAGCCCCGCTCCATCTGTCTCTGGGTAAAAAACAAAGGGCTGCTTTCACAGTGCAGACACAGATTAAGATTAAGATTTTCATTCCAAAGTGTAAAAAGTGATTTACATTTCATGCTGTTTGTTCCCAAACAAATTATTCATTTTATGATTCATTTTATCCATCTGTAGACTACTCAACATACTCACTGTACAGTATATTCATTTGTGACCTAATTAGAGAGCAACATTTCTCTCCATTCTAACCCATCCTTGATTTGTTCATCTCTTTCCCTTCCTTCTACTCCCTTTAATCATTCGATCTCTAGAGGAAGGGATAAACAACAGTTTCAAAACAACACAAATAAAAAAAGTCCCACAGTCGTGGAGGGGGGGGGGGTGGATGTTAGTTTCATTTCAGCTGTGCTGTCTGATTTAATCATTCTATGCTCCCATTGGAAAAAGAAGCCCTCTGGAGGTAAGCACCTCTCTTCCTCTGTTCATGTTAATATCAGTGTGTGCCGTGATGCATTTATTTGCTGTTCTGCCATTGAAGCCCTTTATGAGTCATTTAAAAGCTCATTAATGGCATTATGGGTAACGGTTTGGTCGATTTAAAGGTTAACGTGGAGAGTTTGATGATGGGCTCCAAAGTCCTCCATTCAAAATATTCACTTAAAGATACATACACCATATTTAAACTAATATTGGATAACTGATTGGACTATTATATTGATGTTTTAACATGTGAGCAGCACTTCATTTGAGGTCTTATTTCAACAGTTTTATCCATTACTTTTGGCTGATTAGTACAAATGTGTACTCACTACTCTACACACTCACTGCTACACAACAGTTCCAGTTACACAAATTATTTCATCTAAACCGTCATTTCTCTGCCTGCATAACTACTTTTTACACTCTACAAGACAACTCTTGGCTCTGAGATTTAAAATCCAACGGACTGAGGGTGACAATACATCACGATCAGCATCACGCTTACGTCTAATTATATTTGGAGTTTTTATTTTTATGTTTTTTATCACAAATAGGTGGTTATATTTCTTTAAGCCGACCCTAATTGGTTTTTGTTGCGTTAGTTGAGCTACCCCACAATATTTTCATATTCCACCCATCAAAAGCAGCCCCTATGTCTGGCCAGGTAGAATCTATAATCCATATATCTATATCTATGGTTTTCATATGTTTAGAATCTAATCTAATCTAATCTAATCTATATATCTATCTCTTTGTTTTTTTCATATGTTTAGTGTGTATAATAAAAGATTTCAACATGTCGAAATTGTACAGCTGCAAAGATTCCATTCAGCGGGTTGAGTCTAAATAATCTCAACTTTTTAATTGAATTATAATTTAGCCTTTTGGCTACTAATTTGCTACTTATGCATAAGTGGCCATTCCATCGTGGGATTGACTTCTCATTAAATGCTAGAAAAGGGAATCAGTAGTAAGCCATTCATTGGTTTGTCATTTTTCATGAAAAGGAAAGAAATGTTGAGAAAATATACATATATATATATATATATATATATATGTGTATAAATAGATGCCATATATTTCCCATTATCAGCAACCATTCATCCAATGTTCCAATGGGCACATCCTGTTTACTCATCTGATATCTATTTTCAAAATCTAACTGAGAAAACATTGGAGAACCCTTTTGCAATTATGTAAGAACGTCATGTAATCTGACAACTGCTTCCCTGGGGAAAAAAAACAACAATTCAACTGATCTCAGCTGGTGCTCTGTCTATAATGGAGTGCAAAGGAAAGTTCTAAGTGACCCCAAACTTTTGACCAGTTGTGTACATACATACATACAGAGATGGGAAGCAACAAAGTACAATTTTAAATACATCTAATAGTTTATATCTT
>NC_048427.1:19337538-19338845 GCF_013103735.1 Etheostoma cragini | reverse complement strand
CCCCCCCCCCCCCCTCCCCCTTTTAGTTTCTGATGACCAACTTCCACGATGTCCTGCCTGGGGTTGTATCTGACTATGCTCTATGCTGCCGGTTTTCTACTAAACAGTGCCTCATCACATGAAGGTATTTCATATTTATATTAACCAGAAACACACATGTTATATTGTTAATACATTATGAAGTTGATGAAGGAAATCATATCATGTATTGCCCTTTTTTTCCCTCCAGGAGTGTCACTGAAGTGCAACAAAACAGTGACAGTCGTAGCTGGAGAAATGGTGACACTATACTGCAAAACAGTATATTCCAATATGGACAATACACACTGTCAATGTAAAAGTTGTTACTGGAATGACAGAAATAACAGCGTACCATGTAGCTGTGGCGGCTTGATCCATTACGGTTTGGATTATGCGACTTATGTGTCGATCAACATCTCAAATGTCAGGAAAAATGGAAATTACAGCGTTACCGTGAGAACGGACTGCGGTTGGGCTACATCATCTCCTATAGAAGTTATCCAGCCCGTCGATGGTGGGCGCACGGACCGTTCCAACACCGGCACCCATAATGGTGAGTAGCCTCCGGTGTCTTTTGAATTTTTAGATTTTTTAGTTGAGTGAGTGTTTGTGTGAATGATTAGTATGTTTGCATAAAGTGAAAGTTGTGTTCGTACATACAGGACAACTTTGTTTTAATCCACATGTAATATGAGTATATTTTTTTCCCGCCAGGTGAAACCAGGTCCACAGCCATATTTTGTGGCACTTCCGTCATCTTCATCGTTTTGGGCATTCTGTATTTCCTGTTTTGAACTAACAGAGGCGGACAAATAATGACTGGTATAAAGAAGAAAATCATCAGGTCAATTAGTCAAGGTTCACTGACAAATTTTCCAATTTGTGTTTCACCATCTCTGGGTATGTTCAAAATATTTCTTACTCATAGGTTTTTCCCTCAACACTGTGTTCGGCCATACTGTCACATTGTTCAGAATTCTGATTAAGCCATGTACATATAACGACTTTATTTGATTAAGATTTATTCCGATTGCCACCAAATATAACACAGTTGTTCAGTTGGTATTAATTACCCGCATTGCAATTTATCTAGCATTAATCCCATCTGCATGACATGTTGAATTTGGAATTAAATGCTTTAAATACAAAAAGGTTATTTCTCATGAACCGACTTTGCCATGTCTTTAGATTATTTGTTGTTATGAAACTCTGAGGTTCTAAAACAAATTTCACGAACATTGGCAACTAGGGGAAACTACAAATACAATACGTTTTTATATATATAT
>NC_048427.1:19335947-19337438 GCF_013103735.1 Etheostoma cragini | reverse complement strand
TAGTATGCTGGACATACTGTGATGTAGTATGCTGGACATACTGTGATGTAGTATGCTGGATATACTGTGATGTAGTATAATGATATACTGTGATGTAGTATGCTGGATATACTGTGATGTAGTATGATGATATACTGTGATGCAGTATGATGGATATACTGTGATGTAGTATGCTGGATATACTGTGATGTAGTATGATGATATACTGTGATGTAGTATGATGATATACTGTGATGTAGTATGCTGGATATACTGTGATGTAGTATGATGATATACTGTGATGTAGTATGAAGATATACTGTGATGTAGTATGAAGATATACTGTGATGTAGTATGATGATATACTGTGATGTAGTATGATGATATACCGTGATGTAGTATGATGATATACTGTGATGTAGTATGATGATATACCATGATGTAGTATGCTGGATTACTGTGATGTAGTATGATGATATACCATGATGTAGTATGCTGGATTACTGTGATGTAGTATGATGATATACTGTGAAGTAGCATGATGATACACTGTGATGTAGTATGCTGGATATACTGTGATGTAGTATGCTGGACATACTGTGATGTAGTATGATGATATACTGTGATGTAGTATGATGATATACTGTGATGTAGTATGATGATATACCATGATGTAGTATGCTGGATTACTGTGATGTAGTATGGTGGATATACTGTGATGTAGCATGATGATACACTAGGATGTAGTATGCTGGATATACTGTGATGTAGTATGCTGGACATACTGTGATGTAGTATGATGATATACTGTGTAGATTATATGTAACAGTTAACGTTAATTGAACCTCTCTTGAAATAAAGTCCTGTCAATAACAAGAGTTTCCACATCTTTGATCTATGCAGCACACTCCCGCCCACACACAGCTGATGAAGACCAAGTCAGTAACAGTTTCCTTTGTAAACCACACTTGTCTTTTTAAGCGTTCATGTGACAGTCAGCCTGTCAGTCAGTCGGGGAGCCTGCAGCCTGCAGCCACGCTCGCAGGATGAAGGCCCACTGGTGGAGCTGTGTGTTGGGATTACTCTGCATGCCTGCTAACGTAATGCTCAGCACCTGGACAGGTGAGTGTGTGTGTGTGTGTGTGTGTGTGTGAAGGCGAGGACGGATGGATATGTTTTTGGTTTAGTGTCCAAAAAACATATTTCAGATGGGAGTGTGAGTCATCTGTTCCTCTTTGTTTGCAGCCTCGTCCTGTTTTTACTCTCTGAGCAAAGTATCTGAAAGCATTGGGGGTAAAATTACTCTTTGTTGCTTTTTTTACTTTAAGTACCAATACTACATGGAATTACAAGTAAAAGTCCTTCATTTGAAACTGCACTTAATTAAAAGTATTTTTTAAAGATCATTTTGGGTGCTTTTTGGCCTGTATTGATAGGAAAGATGAAGACAGGGGGTAGAGAGAAGGGGGAGGACATGCAGCACAGGGCGGGGGGGGGGGGGGGGGGGGGGGG
>NC_048427.1:19320173-19335847 GCF_013103735.1 Etheostoma cragini | reverse complement strand
GGGGGGGGGGGGTGTACTCGACCCAGGACGCTGCAGTAAGATTGGAACATTGGTGCAGTACAACCGGGTGCAAGGTCGACAAGGTGAGCTAGCAGAGGACCCCGAATTAAAAAATGACTTACTGATATCAAAAATCTTAAATTATCAGAACTATTTCTGCAGAAGAATATTGCGTGTGACTGATATATGTAAGGTTATCTCCAGAAATGGAGACTTGAGGTGAGGCAGTCAGTAAACATCCATTTTTTCCCGACAGTTTCACAAGATCCCTCGTCCATCTCGCTCATGAGAGTCAACTCATCTGCTAAGATCAAATGCTCCACATCCTTGCCTGAACCCTTGGGTTTGTACCTGAAGAGTGGCTTTCATGACATGAGGGACATTGTGTTCTTGTCCATGGAGAACGGACTAGTCACCAAGAATACTACAGATCCAGAATTTGCGGGCCGAATCAACGTAGCTCCAGACCAGCAGATCCGGGAAGGCTACGGGTTTACCCTGCAGCTGTCTCTGCTGGGGCAGGAGGACACAAACGTGTATTACTGTTATTGGAAATACTTCAAATTAGACACGGCGGTTATTGAAACGCTGCCCAGTATTGGCACCGTTATTATTGTCAAAGGTAAAAAGAACCATTTGAGCATTAACATGCAAACACACTGTATATCCATATAAAATGCTAAGTTAACTAAGTTGTTTTCTTCATTTCTACACAGAGACTGATCCACAAGTACAATGCGGGGATCACATTTGGGATCTGACCTTGATTGCCTTTAGTGTGACAGCATTCACTGTCCTTATATTCCTCTTGTTTAGAGGGCTTGTGAGACGCAAACAAGTAAGTACTACTAGTACTAGCCATCTAGGCCAAAATTCACACATACAGTACATGCATATTTCACTTGCACATGCATGCACAACGTGACCATGTGTGAGTATGATGGTGTGTGTGTGTGTGTGTGTGTGTGTGTGTGTGTGTGGTCCATGTTTAGCTACATTTGTGGGGACCAAAAACGGTGAATACAGTATACTTATGGGGACCTGACAGCTTTGTGGGGACAAAATGCTGGTCCCCATAACGTTAAAGGCCTTTTTTAAGGAATAAGACTTGGTTTTAGGAGTAGGGTTAGAGTTAGGTTATGGTTAGGGTTAGAGTGAGGGTTAAGGTTAGGCATTTAGGTTTGATGGTTAAGGTTAGGGTAATGGGCTAGGGAATGCATTATGTCAATGATTGGTCCCCACAAAGATAGCCAGACACGACTGTGTGTGTGTGTGTGTCAGAGCAGCTCACAAGTCTCTGAGCCATAGTACAAAAAAAAGTCCCAATTTTGCATTCAGTGCTTCTTTAGATTGAGTCTTGTTGTAACGAAGATTTTAAAGCCACGGATTATGATGCATATTACGTGTTACATAGGTAGGTCATAGGTTACGCAGGGAGGGGAATAACTCATCAGAAGTTTCCTAAAAATAAAGATTGTTCACTAGTCCCACATCTTGAGTCTGATTCGAGTCTGAAATAATTGTGTGTGACTTAAAGGAAAACCATACTGTAGTTCCAATGAGACGACCTGTAGGGGGACACAGCGGGAAACGTTACGTAGTGTTCCTTTAAGTGTGACTCAAGTTTACTAAAAGTCAATTTATTGACTTAAAAACTTATTTACGTTGACTAATTAACTTATGTCACAAATGTAAACTTAACCCAAACTGTTATCTTTTCCTAAACCTAACCCAGTATTTTTCTTGAATTCACAACTTTAACCACATGGAAAATCAACAGGATGTTGCTAAATAAGTAATTAAGTTAATAATTTGATTTAATTTTAAGGTAGGTTGCAAACTCTGGCCTCCTGAGTGGAAGTCCAGTGTTTGTGTGATCCCGCTATCCCCCCCCCCCCGACCACCTGCCAACACACATACTGTACACAGGCCTGATATTTGAGTTAGAAAAATAAGGATTATGAATAATTTTGACTAATAGTTAAGATCAGAGGAACGTATAGATAAGTTTAGTCAGGAATGAAAGTGATCAGTTGTATTTGCAAATAGCGTTGTATGGAATCCAATCCATTTTTTGTGGTAATTTGGTTAAAAAGACATCCATATTTCAGATATAGACATTTTTTTAAAGAGGTTATAATTTAATAAACAGGAGGATTAAAGCAATGTAAAAGCGGTTCATAGACTGTATATCACCATTAGTACAGTATATGGTGGCATATCCTAACTCTTACCCTAAAAATAGGCACACACACACACACAGTATACATTCATATTAAAATACAAAGATATTGAACAACATTGCGTATTTGTGACAATCCCATAGTAAAAGTGATAGTAATTATATTTAGCAATAATTAGCCCGTTTCACTAAATAGACAAAGACTTTCCTCCAGCTCATCCGCCGGCTCTGTTTGTCAACAACACACACACTTCCGTTGTCACACACTTCCATTGTCACACACTTCCGTTGTCACTTTTGTATTTGTGTTGTAGCTTTTGTGTTTGTGTTGCAGCTTTTATATTTGTGTTGTAGCGTTTGTATTTGTATTGTAGTTTTTGTGTTTGTGTTGCAGCTTTTGTGTTTGTGTTGTAGTTTTTGTATTTGTGTTGTGGCTTTTGTGTTTGTGTTGTGGCTTTTGTGTTATAGCTTTTGTATTTGTGTTGTAACTTTTATATTTGTGTTGTAGCTTTTGTATTTGTGTTGTAGCTTTTGTATTTGTGTTGTAGCTTTTGTATTTGTGTTGTAGCTTTTGTATTTGTGTTGTGGCTTTTGTATTTGTGTTGTGGCTTTTGTGTTTGTGTTGTGGCTTTTGTGTTATAGCTTTTGTATTTGTGTTGTAACTTTTATATTTGTGTTGTAGCTTTTGTATTTGTGTTGTAGCTTTTGTGTTTGTGTTGTTGGTTTTGTGTTTGTGTTGTAGCGTTTGTATTTGTGTTGTAGCTTTTGTGTTTGTGTTGTGGCTTTTGTGTTTGTGTTGTGGCTTTTGTGTTTGTGTTGCAGCGTTTGTATTTGTGTTGTATCTTTTGTATTTGTGTTGTAGCTTTTGTATTTGTGTTGTAGCTTTTGTATTTGTGTTGTAGCTTTTGTATTTGTGTTAAACCGTCTCGGCCACCGCAATGGAAGCATGTAGACCTGCGCTCGTAAAAATGCAAGTACAGTGCCACAACGTTTTCATTTATTTCTTTTTTGTGTGTTTCTACAGTTTAAAAAGAACTTCAGACCGGCCAGAGCTGGAAAACCCCCCGGAGTCAACCGGCCTCAACGTGTCTGTCCTCACCAGGGTTCTCAACACTGTCCCTACTTAGTCACATCTGTAAATAGTCCTCCTTTAGACTTCAGGGGCATTCTGTAGTGCTAAGAATCAATGTGATGATTAACATGTGACATGGCCATTCTTTACAACTGATGTTTAAACAGATTATTAAAACTATATGGTTACTGTATTGCACAGACGGTTTGTTTGTTGTATTTTGAGTCAGCATGCCTAATGTCCTCAACCCCAGAAAGGTGTCTCACTTCTTGCTCATTTCCTTTTTGACACAAATTTGTGTTTTGTTTGCAAAAAATGATGAGCCACCACATCCTGGCTGATGTTAGGTGTACAGGTGCAAAGCGTGTGAACAGTGTTAGTGATTAAAAAAGTGCAGATCAAGCATGATTGTTCTTCTATGCAGTATGTTGCATTGCAGGTGGGCTTAAACTGTTGACTTTTGCAGGATACTTATTCTACTATGTGTAAATAATTTGAACATTTTGAACCAGTTTCTGTCTGAATTTATATTTACTGTACATTAAATCTAAGTTCTTATGTTATGTATGTTTTTTTTTTCCAGTTATGCAATTCCTTTGAAAAGTCTTGAAATAGTAACAAAAACCCACCATCCTTATCCTGAAAGAAAAGAAAATCCACCTCAAATTGGCATTAAACATTATATTTCTTATTATTGCGCCATTCAGTCTTAATGTCTTGAAAAATAACTAATTCATTTAAAAAGTATCTAAAGGTGACCAGCAGAGCTGCCAACTTTACATTTAGTTTGGACTGTGATTTTATATAAGTGTCTTTACATTTGATGTGTAGGACTTCTTCGTCATTACTACTCAACCCCATGGAATTTTCAGCAGCCAGATTTGCAATTTCAAAGCATTTATAGTTATGCCAACTCATTAATCAATTATGCAACAACGAATAAATAGATAGGCGGATGAGCAGACTTGCCAAACGCCCGACATCAGAACCTCTGATGCTGATTATTAATCACCCTGAGTTCACTTAAAAAGTTAAAACTGGTGGTTCTTGGTGGTTTATAATGCTTTTTGATCATTTCTATTTTTATGAAATAAATACCTGAGATGCCACATGCTGTTACAGCTCCACGAACATTAACCCTAACCCTAAAATAAATTAGATGTTGGTAATTTGTTGGATTTAGTTCCTCATAGGGTTAACAATAACAACAATAACTTTATTCTACAACACAATAATGCTGGTTTTTCAACCAGTGGTCATTTCATTAATCTTATAATCAAGCTATGCCGAATAAAGGCTCTTTCATCAAGCAGCCTCCTATGCCGAAGGCCTTCATACTCTATAAAGCCATCTGAAGGCAGCAGGGATCTGTTCCATCTGCAGACTAACTGAAGTCATCGTTCACTGTCAAGCCACAATTGTGCACAGCACAGCTGGTTAAATGTTGTGCAGCCACCATTAGACTTTTCGTTAAAAAAAAACACAGCACATTCTCTGGCCAGAGCAACGCAAACTGTTGATTCATTATTTAACCCACTTTAATCTGCACATGAACAGGCGTGTTTAAACAGATACACAGAAATTTGGGAATCCCTTAAAACTTCTCCCTGCTCCTGATCTCACCCTTTGCCAAAATGTGCCACATGTAGGCGTATATATGTGTATAATAACTATAACTCACAGGCACAAGTTCAACTGGTGTTTTTTAGGCTACCTGTGAATACATGTGTAAATATGCAAATGTAAATAGGCCTACATTAAAAAAAAGAAGAAAACGTTTGTACTGATGTTTGATATCTGTCTTTGTGCTACTTTAGAATTGATTTCATTTTGGATCATGTTGTTTTCTGCTGTAGTATTTCAGCTAAATGTAAATGGGCTGTATTTATTTTTTGCACTTTTCTAGTCTTAACTAAACTACTCAAAGCGTAGATAGTACAGGAACCATTCAACATTCAGCATTCAGTTCAGTGTCTTACCCAAGGACACTTCGCCACAGGACTGCAGGGCCAGGGATCGAACCACCAACCTTCCGATTGTCAACTCTACCACTGAGCCATAGCCGCCCACCCACAGCTATCCCTGCAGCAGCTCTGTTTACAGGACATGCGGAACCTTTGTGCTGAATTGTCAGTGTTCCACGGACTGTCTCGGGTGTAACACATGGTGCAGCCTTGAAAACAGTCTGTAAATGACACTAACTTTGATAAGTGTAATATTGGTAAAGATAAAGAAACGCGTACATGGAATTAACTGTTAGCATCACTAACGTTAGCTAAGCTAATTGCGACCACGTAGCTAGCTAGCTAGCCCAGGAAAGCTAAACCTTGGCCTTTGCTCTCAGTCCTGCAGGCTGTCCAAAGCTCTTAAGCAGAGCCAGCAATGTGGAGCTTGTTACTAAATACCTGGAAAACCACAGAGTGGGATTAACTATTTACTTTTTGAAGCCACGACGTTTCTTTGTAGCCAGGGAAGAAAATGAACGGCCATAAAATGATGTTTTCCGGGTTGAAGTTGTGGACTAAAGGAAGAGGTAGTCATGCGTGGATAAGCCGATTTCATAATGGTGAGGCACTTTGAGACCACAACGTTAAGTTGTGTGTTAACCCTTATTATGTCTAGTACATTCACTGTTCGTCTTTCTTTATGGAGGCAACATGTGCCAAACCCAGTAAAAAAGTGAATTATTATTTGTCTAAGTTGCTTTACGAAAGAGCTGCATACTTGCTTGAAACTATGAGACACCTCTTGACTTCTCTTGGCGGTTATATACTGTATACACAGTCTAAATACACCAGGCACCTTTTGCACTTCGCACTTTACAATTCAATTTTATGTATAGTATCAATTCCTAACAAGAGTTATCTCGAGACACTATACAGATAGAGTAGGTCTAGACCACTCTAGACCACATAATTAACAATTACCCAACAGTTAATTATTAGGAGGATTGTGTTGTCTGCTGTCAAATGTGTCATTTTGTGTCCTTTGTTCATCTCTTGTTAATGTTGATTTTATGTTACATTTTTATGTTGTGAAGCAACAGATTGTAGCACTATGTCCAAGACAAATTTCCTCTCCGGGACAATAATGTGTATTCTATTCTATTCTATTCTGTTCTGTTAACTTATATCAGTAAAATGTAATACTGTACAACTTTATACCATATATATCCACTTAGTGGACAGTAGCTGTGAACTGCTGCGGGGAATGTTGCAATCCCTAAATAGTACTTATGTTAAGAGACCAAACCGGGAGTCAAAAGAGAGAAGAAGAATTCCATTTAAAACCACCGCTATTCCAGTATCACTATATGTGACCCCTCATCCCACAGCTTCTTTCCTCAACCCCCTATAAATGTTTTGTTTGTTTGCTGCAATTTGAAAGAGGATCCCTCATTCCCCCTCTGCTGATTCTCCAGGGATGAATGGACGTGGGAAGGCTTCTTTTTCCACTCGCAGCCCAAAGGTGTGTATTGTTGGAAGCGGTCCAGCAGCATTCTACACGGCACAGAGTTTGCTCAAGGTATTTCCCTTTTTTTTTTTGGTTATGTTGGAGAATATCTATAGGCGTTAGGATTAGGCTGTATGGATAACACCTTCTATCGAAGTATACTGACACCTGACAAACTAAGGTACACTACAACACTTTATGAAGATACAAGATTGCCATAAGGCAGTCCTAGTCACTGATTTGAAACATTTCCTACAATGACCTAATACACACACTAGTAGCTATTAGCCTATGTGATCCTAGCCTAAGTCAACATAACCACATCTGCTTCACAATTATCAACATTTCTTTTATACCTTTACATTAATCTGCATACTGTGAGAACAATGTGTTAGACCATGCTGGTTGACCGCTGTGTTTTCAGCAGGGCAAGGTTATCCAGCATTATTATTCATTATGTTTGTTGATGAGGATACAAAAAACATGCAGTGTGTATCCAATCTTGTGAACTCAGCTTCAAGGTTTTGCTGTTGAAGTGATCTAGTTTTGCACTCATTAGAGCAGAATAGTATGGTATTTCTCCTATTAAAACCTTTTATCGTGTCCCACAAAATCCTGGGGTCTTTTACAGAGCCAACATTCATTTCTGCAAATATCTGGAATTCTGCATATGACTAATATATGATTCATTTTTCAGTAAAGAAGTAGCTGTGTGGCTCCTTGAAGTTTTCCAATATCTAAAAAACGTTATATACCACGAGGCACATTTTTAAATCCGTAAAGAACAGGAAACAGGAGACATCTGGGCACATGCAATGGCTGAGTCCAACAAAAATAAGAAAATTTAAGGGACCCATGGCATGAAAATGTCACTTTATGAGGTTTTTTAACATTATTATGCATTCCCCCACCAGTTCCCCAGTGGCTAGAAATGGTGACAGGTGCCCTGGGTATCTTGCTCTGTCTTTTAGAAA
The DNA here is from genome assembly GCF_013103735.1 of Etheostoma cragini. Lineage (NCBI taxonomy): Eukaryota > Metazoa > Chordata > Actinopteri > Perciformes > Percidae > Etheostoma > Etheostoma cragini. Next base: position 19,328,166 of record NC_048427.1, on the reverse strand, counting down.
ATGAAAGCTCAAATTCCAGAAAGTTACCTCCTGTTTCTCTGCTTTGCCCGCCCAGTGTATTTGGCCCATCCGTGACAGACTGACATCATGGCTTTCAAACGGACAAAGTGGCAGTTGGTCAAGGCCACACCCTCAGCCTTTTGTCTTTAATAATTTTGTGTCTTTTAATCGTGTTTTTTTTTCTCTTCAAGGGGGTTTATTCAGTAACAAGATTAACAGGCTGTACTAAGCTTTTAGATATTTTAGTCTGAACCAACGTGGAGAACCAACAGACCAACATTGCCATCCATAGAGACACTTCTAGCATGGCTAAAAGTAAAAAGTTATACTATAATATGTTACTTTATACACTTGACAAAGCAACAGAAGTCCTGTGTCTCAGCCTAAAGGGTCATGTTCCTAAAAGGTGACTTCTTTCCAGTCATTGTAGATATCAATATAACAACTTCTGTTTTACATGTTGTGCCTCTCTCTTTTTCTCCTCCCAGGCCCGTCAAGATCTTGAGGTAGACCTTTATGAGCGGCTGCCGGTCCCCTTTGGTCTGGTCAGGTTCGGGGTGGCCCCTGATCATCCTGAAGTCAAGGTCCTTGATCCTAAATAGATGTGTTTAGAGAACAAACACTATTTGGTTATTTACAGTACGGACAGGGCTGTCACCATTTTGCAGTATTTTGAAGTAGTAATATAAAGTGAGAGTTCCTTCAAAATGCTGACATGATTAGTTGGTCCTCTCTAATTTGTGCTGCGATGATTTCTCCTCTCAGTTCTTGGTGTGACTATGACTATAGTTGGCTTATTTAAAGAAAAAATATACAAAAGAAACTCAGTCAAACCGGTTTACTTCATTACTTGTAGTAGTGCGTGATGAAAGGTCATTGTTTGAAGGCAGTTTCATTCTGACAACCATCAGCCTGCAGGAAAAAAAGTCCCTGGCATGTATAATGGAAAATAACCAACATGATGGTTAACTTGAAGGTTAACTGGTTGAACTTGATACATTATGCAATTACAGATATAAAGACAATGTGAATGTCAGTTTAGCCTGGAAAGTTTCTGCTGTAGAATGGGCCTATGGCGGAGGTGACTGCACAGCAGAAAGCATGATCAGTTTGCATACAGTAAAGACAATGAGTCTGTGTTACCTTATTTGACAGAAATCTATATGCAATTGCGTGTTATTTCTGACAATTTGATGAACAAAAATGTCAACAATGCCTGAGTAAGTGAAACACAGATCAACAAAACTGCTTAAAAAAATAATATTAACAATATAATGACACTGTTTAAATCGCCAAAAAGGATTGGAAGTGCTATTTTTTTCCTTTATGTAAATTGCCCTTTGTGTTATAATAAGATACACAAACTTGTATTCTCCATTTAACTGACGTAACTGTACAAATCCAAATCCTGTTCTCCTGCCTTTTAGACCAAAATTAATTCTGAGCCTTCTTTCTCAGAACGTCATCAACACATTCACACAGACGGCCAAACAGTCACGCTGTGGTTTCTACGGTAACGTGAATGTGGGGAAGGATGTGAGCGTCGAAGAGCTGCGGCAAGCCTACCACGCAGTCGTACTGGTAAGAACACGGCTTAAAGTTACTATATGTAACTTTTTAATGTTCCTGAAACTGTGTATGTATGTATATAATGGTCATTAAAACACCTGTAACAGCAAACAAGACAAACAGTGATAAAACTCTATATTTATATAGTTTTTATTATTGCCTGCCTGGGTCACACAATGATTTAGACAGCGCTACAGGAACACATTGTGATGGGTCGCAGATTTCTTTATAACACCGGGAAAGCCTGCGTTAGTGGATCCAGCCAGGTAAAAGGTAGCAGGAGATTTCTTTATAGGCCTGATTGTATTTTCAATTTATTTGGTAAGATATCAGTTACTGCTATGGCTGATACTGATACTGGGGCAGGGCCATCACAGGAAAAAAGGAATTAAACAAAGTACCGCTAAAAACTAAAAGGAAATGGAATCCAAGTCAATCTCGAGAGGACTTTCAACAGATAACAATTACAGGATTGCAAACTATTCAAAACCGACCCCGGATTGGCCCTCAGGTATGTAATATGTCCATTTCATTCATAAAACAACTTTGCAATGTCCAATGGTTGTACGCCTTCCATTTGGCGCCTGTTTAAATATGTACTTCCTGTAATGCTAACTCGGTAATCTACAGTAGGCAATAAAGCACCTAAAGAGAATACCTCTACGACAACAGGTGTAGGGTTGGTACCTTCCGCATCTGAACTAATGTCAGGAACCCATACCGGTACTTGAAATTTGGTGGCCGGTACTCAACCATACTTTGTTTGGTACTCTCCCTCTGTAATTACAAAAAAATATCTCAGTTGTTAAAAAAATTCCAAACCTATTTATCCTATTTACGTAGAACAAATTATTTACTTAGAATAAACTGACAAATTTTTTAAAACTCCCTTTCTCCTCCCAAACCTATCCCTACAACCTATTACATTTAATAATTATTCAATTTGTATATTATTCCTATTTTCATCATGACCGTTTTTAATTGCTCTTTAATTGTGAAGCACTGTAAAGGTGCTGTAGATATAAAGTTGCCTTGCCTCACAACCTCAGCCTGTCAGTGAGTCCCCAGAATAGCATGACATAGAAACAACTGTTGCGCCTGCTTGTCTCACAGGAAGTGGAACGTCAACAGCACGCGCGACTGCTTTGTGCTCCCCCATAATATCATATCACAGTGAATGATGTTTGCGTGAAGTTTAGAAAAACTGTCACTCACCTGGCAAACCCCCCCCCCCCCCCCCCCCCCCCCCCCCCCCCCCCCCTCCATCCGGACAAATCTTAACCAGTGGATTCAGTTTTCAGCCAATCCCCAAAAATAAGGATTCGATGCATCACTAGTAATAACAGTCCCGCTTTTGTCCTAAGCTGCCTCTAGAATCAACACAAACTGAAAGTAACATAGCCACTTTAAGCCTTAGCATCCTTCTGCATTGCTTTGTGTATGTTTCATGGTAGAGTTACGGGGCGGAGGGGAACAGGAGTATGGGAGTGCCAGGAGAAGACCTGGCCGGTGTGTACTCTGCCAAAGACTTTGTGGGCTGGTACAACGGGCTGCCCAGCTGTCGAGAGGTATGCCTTTAGACTGTGGGAGTCAAGTGAATGTTTTCTCAAGTGGATAAGGCCAGGTGTGAAAACCTCAGCTATAGGCCTGCACATTTATCCCTGATTTATCCCTCTAAAATCGCAATCTTGATTCACCCTGTTCACAAGTTAATTTTTAAATAACTTTGATTATCATTTAATTTTACGAGCCAACTGCATCACAAACACTACTACTTTCTTCTGTAAGTTTTAAACACAGACTGTATGAGATAAGTGTTAAAGCAACCCCAAGCGCTGCAATGCTCTCCCTTCTCTTCATTGGAGCCTCTGTGTTTACAGGCCTGTGGTGATGCACAGTGTGCTATAGGTGCCAAAACAAGTGTATTTTTATTCCGGCTAATTGGTTTTGTTTTGTCATGGTTCATATGTGCAATAGACATTACACTTTGTGAGAAAAAACATCACGGCAGAGAATCGTGATTCATATTTTTCCCCAAATTGTGCAGGCCTACTTAGCATGTGAAAGATGATCAGATCAGTCTTATTTTTCTTTACTTTTGGTTCCACTCCTTTATCAACAAATCTATGTCTCGCTCTGTTATCTTTTCCGTTCAGCTGAGTCCAGACCTGAGTTGTGAAACGGCAGTCATTCTGGGACAAGGTAACGTGGCTTTGGATGTTGCAAGAGTCCTATTGTCTCCCATTGACATTTTAAAGGTGAGATAAACACGGCCTTGGTTATTTAAGATGAGAATATACTGGTACATGTGTAACAAAAATGCAAAGCAACCACACAGCATGTTCTTAAATTTATAAAGGTAAATCAAGGTCTCAAGGGCTTTTTTTTCAGAATACCTGCTACATCTCATGGTCTTACTGCATGGATATATATAAATGATTATTTTGTGGGCCTCAAACGTGTCTCCCTAAAGTAATAATCTGCTGTATTTTATATAAACATACTGTATGTTCAATTATTAAGACCCAAAACCCTCAAAGACAATGTAAGGTGTCCATAGGTAAATAATAAAGATTTATGATTTGTGATTTATGACAACATATCGGCCTTGCACCTCCAATTAACACAATGTTAACGGCTGTACGAAGTGTTTTGTTGGGAATAAATATAACTGGTTTGTGAGATTTAGATCCATGTTTGTACAGACAAAGAATAAGGTGCCATTTGCAGAACCTTTACGTCCTCAACAGTACACTTAAGGAAAATTACCAACTTAAAACTTACATACTACACCATTTTGGACATACAGCATCCGAAATAACACAGAATAAACATCAACTTTACAACCTCTCAGAAATCAATTTCCAGGAGGAAAATGTTGTTGATGAAGAGACGGATTTAAAGAATATCTCTCTCTTTTTTTTTTTTTCTCCCCCCCCCCCCCCCCCCGCAGAAGACTGACATCACCCAGCCGGCCCTGGAGGCTCTAGCAGAGAGCCAGGTCCGCAGGGTGCTGGTTGTTGGCAGGAGAGGACCGATGCAGGTCGCTTGCACAATCAAGGTGTGTGTCGGAAGCAGTCTTGTACTAAGTACTCTGAAGTTCCTGCTAGAGACGTTATCTTAGCTAATCCTTGTACAAAGATATTGGAGGCACCGTTAAAGGTGCACTAAGAGGTCCTGCATGGGCACTTATGTTGAATTTCAATGTCAATTTCAAACAACACAAAACAAGCTCGCCCCTCCCCCCATGTTTCCGTAGCTGTCATGAGTAACTGACTAACTGTCACTATCCTCCACCCCCTCCTCCAACCATCTTGTCGGTAATTAGCTGGAGTGGTTCGTTGTATTTTGGTGCCTACCCTGTGCCCCTAGTGTTTGTTGGACATTTACAACCCCTGTGTTGTCTCTCTAGACCAGGCTTTTTCATAGTGGATTCTGGGGTCAGACAGCAAGCGGATCAAGGAGAGATGCCTACGACAAAAATTAAATAGCGCAGAAACCATGCAGGAACTCATACCTTTAACACAGATACTAAATGGTGTGGCTGGCCCACCGACCTCCAAAAGGAGACAGCCCTGACACAAAATGTTCCCTTATCATGTAGCTGCCTTGGTAGTCTCTCTGAAGATGTAGACATGTTGAGTCTAAACAAGAGGAAGAGATAACAAATAAACCACAGCCCCTAGCTGAGGAGAGATTAGCCCATGAGGGACAACAGTGCAAAGTTGAGAAATCTCAACCCCCATCTTCCCTCATCCCTCATCAACCCCTCGACCCCCCTCACCAACACCAACGCGTTTGATCCCTCTATCCCACTAATGCCGTTGCTCTCTCCACTCACCCTTTCCCCTCCTTCCCCATGTTGGAGTTTACTGACCAGATGAAGAAGGGGGGTAATGCTGCTCATTTTAATGTACACAAATATGTATCTTTGGAATATGTGGCTCTTCACCTGAGGTCCCCCCCATAAAGTTACATTTCCTGAGCGAGTAACTGTACGTTCTGAGCACAGAGAACTATATTTTGCAAGCACAGTACATTTAATTTTGAACTTTATATCGCAGCATATTATAAAATTTCTAAAAATCACAATAATATTGTATAGTGACATAAGTATGGTGATGATATTTTATCGTGAGGCCTCTGGTGATTCCCAGCCCTAGTACTTGATGTAGCTTTTCAGTTTCCAGAGGAATTCCTTCCAATATTTTAATGCTGCTAGCCTATTATTTAAGCTTTTTTCCATTACTTTTCATCTAAATATTAAAACTATTCATCCATTACTTTCAGCCAATTATTTTGCCGTGTAGGCCTCTAGTTGGCAAGGTGTAATAATGGGAGGATGGTGGGAGGTGTGTACTAGGCAGTTGGCCTATTGTATCTGGTAGTTTGTGGTTTATCGTGCCAATAGACTAACTTGTACAGATGTACTTTTAATCAAAACATAATAAAAAAAATTATTTTAAGTTTTTTTTTAAATGAGATGAGCTACTCCACACTCCCCCCACCCCCCCCCTGTAACTGCAGAAGTACCCCATGTAATACCATTACCTGTGGTAGGTTAGCAATAGTCTAAAGAACAGGATGGCTGCTTGTGCCTGTAGATCTGGAGCGAAGTGATCCCATGTCGCAGCAATTACTGTGGTACATAAATGATATGATGTATGGTATGGTATGGTATAAATGATGGCCTATAAAACACTATTAAATTAGATCAAGTTGTGCTAAACCAGAATTACCCTTCACAAACATGTTTACCAAGAGAGATATTTTATTCCAGCCATCCCTGCCATGTTCTCCTTGTCTACAGGAGCTCAGAGAAATGGTGAACCTGCCCAACACCAACCCTGACATGGTGGCGGCTGATTTTGTGGGTGTCACAGAAGCTCTTAAAGGTAAGACATGAAATATGATATTATTACTTTTCTTCTTTTTGAAGACCTAGTACAGTGCCTGTTTGGAGCGGGCGCTTACTTGGCCTGTGGTTCTGCTGCCTGTAGAATTCATCAAAACCAGATTGTACCAAAATGACTTTCAGAAGGACCCCCACGCACTTAACATGCAACTCCACAGTTTAGCTTACTACTGACTTACAGTTACAGTGTAGGCTACTTCTACATCAGAGGAAGACATTTTACTGCTGTATTTACCTGACAGAGAACGGGGCCGATTCAGAATGTAATCACAAAATATCATGTAAATGTGGAGTAATCAGACATTAGCGTCATAGAGAGAGAAAAGGAGTTCATTTCTATACAGGTTTAGTGGCTTGACGGCTAACAAAGTAGGGGATTTGACTAGCGGGGGCATTTTGGCGACTTAATTAACCCAACCCAGGGTGAGTCCGATGAAAACTGATGTGTCAGCCCGGTTCAACTCTGAGACTTTATCGCATTGCACAGCGCTCTGAAGGAACAATCTCACACATTAGGCTACGTTATGTTCTGCCAGCTCACAGCAATAATAGCAAGAAAAGACTCCCCCCCCCACTGTACTAAAGCGTGGCACTTTAAAAGATAAACCGCCTGCCTTGAAGTGGCTTCACGCTCCGTCTGCACTTGCTGTCTGGTTGGGCTTTGTGGGATTCTGAAACTGAGGTGTTTGTCACAATTTAGCTGCCAAAGCCCCGCTGCTCTCTGTCTCTGGTCCTCAGGGAGAGAGGGGGAGTGGCCAGTGGCAAGTGCGGAAAAAGGCAATGTGGGCTTCTTTTACCAGTACATGTATGTATGTATGTATGTATGTATGTATGTATGTATGTATGTATGTAAGCATGTAACAATATCTTTTGTGCCAAGTAATTGGCACTGCACTTACTCATGCCCATAGCAAGACATCTGTCAAGTTTGAAATCCATTGGTTCGAGAGATGAGCATCGCACGCACGCACGCACGCACGTACGCACGCACACACACACACACACACACACACACACACACGACCCTGTGATTTATAGATAGCTGGTATGTTCTTTTTTTATTGTCTCATTAGTCTGCTCTTTTCTTGAACTAGTGTGGGAACTTGCACTGGATTTGTTATCTTTCAGTTGACACCAGGGCCTAAGAATGAGGATATTTCACACATTTTAAGGCAACATAATAGACTACATACAGTAACGTGTTTATTATATGCAATAAAACAGAAAAGAGTCAAACTAGCAGTACAGTACAATACGATTAGATTAGATTCAACTTTATTTCATTACACAGGTACAGGTACAAGGCAACGACATGCAGTTTAGGTCTAACCAGAAGTGCAATAGCAGCAAGTGCAGGATATACAATGGTTCCATACGTGTAGGACATATGTACTGAATAAATATAGAAACGTGTATATATACGTGTAGGACATACACTCACCGGCCACTTTACTAGGTACCCCATGCTAGTAACGGGTTGGACCCCCTTTTGCCTTCAGAACTGCCTCA
>NC_048427.1:19312276-19320073 GCF_013103735.1 Etheostoma cragini | reverse complement strand
CATGCCTAAATGCACTGAGTTGCCGCCATGTGATTGGCTGCTTAGAAATTAAGTGTTAACGAGCAGTTGGACAGGTGTGCCTAATAAAGTGGCCGGTGAGCGTTTGTACTGAATAAATATAGAAATGAATACTATTATAAACAGATTTTTTACAGATAGATTTGTCCTATGAATATAATATATAGGTAATTAGTATTGTGAACAAAATGAACAGCTGGATATGTACTGAATATAATATACAGGTGGTTGTTACTATAACAGAGTTTACAGGTGAATATGTACTATGAATATATATACAGATGGCCATTACTATAGACAGCATGTGAGCATAACATACAGATGGCTATTACTATAAACAGAATTTTGACAGATACTTTCTGTGTTGAAAGCATGAGTTGAATGTAAGTAAATATGACTGATTAATGCAGAGACAGTTGAAAATGTCACAAGGAAGGAAGACATGTACGCTGTGGTTAACAGCAGCAACATAGAGACGTGTAGCCCATATACGGTGAGGCAAATGGAAACTTTGAACCAGTAAATACAGATCGTCTGTAGTTTTCTGCTGGAGTAAGAAACTGCAGACTTATGTAACACCATGCAGCGTCTTGGCCCCGATGAGCTTTGTCCTTGCTATAGAAATGACATTGGGCTGATAGATGCTGCTGAGCATGTTCACACAGTGACGACAGTCTCCTTGCATCCGCTCATGGCTAATTATAACAACCTTGGTCTTATCTCTGTCTCACATGACAAGCAGTAAGTGAAGGTTGCTAAAAAAAACTGGCAGTGTGTGTTTGTCTTGTTTTCAGTGTTGCTAAGCCTACAAGTGATAGTGTTAGCATCGCCGCCGTGGTTACAGGTATTAATGACGACCAATGGGTTTAAACATTTTTACAAAAGAATTGCACGTTGTGCATTTCTTTAGTGTGGAAATGTAAGTGCTGTGGTTTTGATGACGGTATTTGGTACAGTACGTGACCACATCTGCACATACTGTATGCAGGCTCTTTTTTTTTCTTTTTTTTTATGTAACAAGGCAGAGTCCACGTGATCTCTAGCTCTCACATACACACACACACACACACTCATTTTTTCCGATTCAGACATTTAAGTCACAGTAACAGAACAACATTCTGGTCTGTGGTCTATTTATTTTAGTCGATTATAAATTAGTCTTAGTCAAGAAGACTTGGAGCATTTTAGTCTAATACAAGCAAGAACCTGAAATGTTCTTTGTTGCCTTTAAACAGCACTTACATACCCATATATGTATATTTCTACTGAGTTATTGGCCGTTGTGATTGTTCCTCCTATCCATTCTGGCCATGAAGAGATCAGACACAAATTCACAGACAGTCATTCTGAATGGAACTACTTTAAATGTGAGAAAAGCCAAAGCTGACAGATGTTCATTTTAAGTATCTGTGCTGTGTCAGATTTGCCGAGGCCCAGAAAGCGTCTGACGGAGTTGATGTTGAAGACAGCCCTGGAGAACCCAGGAGACAAGGAGAAGCAAAACAAGGCCTCCCGCTTCTGGGGCCTTAGATTCTTCCGGAGCCCCATTGAAATCCTGGCCGACCCAGACCACAACAGGACAGCTGGCATCCGACTTGGCATTAACAGGCTGGAGGTAACAGGGTTTTTATTTTAAAGTGCCCATATTATGAATAAAAAACACTTTTCTTGGGATTTGGGGTGTTATACTGGTGATTCCACACGCATAGAAACTTGGAAAAAAACTATCTATGCTGTTTTAGTGAGATACGGTTTCTGAATGTCCTCTGGCTTCAGTTCCACGGGTGAGCTGTTCAGAATCTGCACGGCTTTTTATGTCACTAACCGAGACCATGCTAGCTCGTTGTCAATGGCAAACACTGCTACAACAGCCACTAGTTGACCATAATCTCCAAAAGAACTACTTCCTGTCCCTGTTGTGCGGGTGTTCCACAAATGTCCCTCGTTTAAAAGAAGTCTCCCAACTAATTCTGCCTTGGACTGACCAAGGTTGGAGAAAGAGTTATCTAGCTGATGGGATCTTACCTAGCTACTGCACATGTGCAGCTCCCAACAAAGATAGTAAAGAAGTGAGAGGTCTCACTCTGTAGCTAAAACAGAGACCCAAACACACAGGGGGAAAAAAGGACCCGTCGCAATGTGCAGTACAACAAACATATATATATATATATATTTTTTTTTAAATGAAACCATGTAAACCTGTTCTGGTAAAAATTAGCATAAAATGGGCACTTTAACAATCAATATGGTCCTCGTGGTCAGCTGCTTAGTTCCTTGGCTGGGTTAAAGCTGGTTCCCTGTGTATGACCAGGGCTCAGGTTAAAGTTGGTTCCCTGTGTGTGACCAGGACTCAGGTTAAAGCTGGTTCCCTGTGTGTGACCAGGACTCAGGTTAAAGTTGGTTTCCTGTGTGTGACCAGGACTCAGGTTAAAGTTGGTTCCCTGTGTGTGACCAGGACTCAGGTTAAAGTTGGTTCCCTGTGTGTGACCAGGGCTCAGGTTAAAGTTGGTTCCCTGTGTGTGACCAGGGCTCAGGCGAGGGAGCCCGGGCAGTGATCACCGGAGAAGTGGAGGACGTGACCTGTGGCCTGGTGATTAGCAGTATCGGCTACAAGAGCATCCCCATCGATCCATCAGTGCCGTTTGACTCCCGCAAAGCCATCGTTCCAAACAACATGGGCCGGATTGAACAAGCTCCAGGTACTCAGCAAATACCATAAAGAACAAGAGCACTTAGCAAGCAAAATCCTGCAAAATTGAATGAATTTATCTTTCTTTCAAGGTCTATATTGTAGTGGCTGGCTAAAAACAGGCCCCACTGGTGTGATAGCCACCACTATGAACAATAGTTTTGACACTGCACGATCCATAGTGGAGGACATGGACTCGGGACGGTTGGACGTAGCTGCTGCCAAGACCGGTTCACAAAGCATCTGTGCTCTGCTGGAAAAGAGAGGTACTCTACAGTAACTTTGGTTGTTTAACTGCTTCCTGTTCAGGCCTGTTTTCTCACCTAGGAGTTTATATAACCACAGTCTGTTTAGATTTCCATAACAGGTGACGCTTTATATCTATCTTAAATGAAAGGAGTTTCTGTCTGTTTGTATGTACTATAGGCCTTTGATTTTCTCAACAACTGTTCACTACTTCACACTTGGCAGGTTTATTGCCGAGTTATGTACAAGCTGCGGTGTGTGTGTACACACACACACACACACACACACACACACACACACACATACACACATATATATATATACTTTCTATATTTAGTATCTTTAAAAACATTCATGTTCCTCTGCCTCCCCCTAGTGCTCCTCTTAGTCAATAACTGCAGTCAAGCTGTAAACTACTAGGCAGCGTTGATCAAATACAAATCAAATCAATTTTATTTTTCCTGCCTAAAAGTCATCAGAAGCATTGTTTAGCGTGCTAAACTGTGAAATATAAACGTTTGCGACCCGGCTGCTTTTGTAAAAACAGTTGAGCCAAACCCAAGCAGCAGCCGAGCACCTAAGTGCCAGAGAACCTTCTCATGTTACAGCTAAACAATACACTAAAATATGTTTCTGAAATATGCAAGGTTATGAATAAGCAATGCAGTAACAAAAACTTGATTCATACTTGATCAGCCCAGCCTAGTTTTTTCACAGATTATCTGATTAATGTGGTACTGTAAGGTGTAGGTCAAGGAGTAGTGACTAACAGCAAATATGACAAAGTGTTATTTATTTATTTTTTTAAATTAATAACTGTATCTTTAACCCTTGTATGGTATTCGGGTAAAATTGACCCATTTCAAATTTTTACAAGAAAAATGGTACAAGTTACATTTTTTCTACCTGAAAATCAACGGCCTTACCTTATTTTCTGTAATAAACATGTATTCCTGAAGAATGATGACATAGTGGATTTTTAACATGATTTATAACCTTATGACAAAAAAACGGACCCCACTTCCATTTTTAATTGTGTGCTTTCCATTCCCTAAACATATAGGTTATCTCAATTGTTTAAAAATTGAGATAAAGACAATATTTGTTAATAGATTATGAAGTAAAAGTTTATTTTAGAATTGTTTTTAAAACGCCAAATAAGTCACGAGTCAGTTTGACCCGAGGGACACGAGAGGGTCCCACATTTGAAGACATTACAAGGGTTAAATGCCGTTAGCTAAATGTGATTTGTGTTGCCTGTAGGAGTGAAACCAGTCACCTTCTCAGACTGGGAGAAGATTGACAGCGTGGAGATGAGACGGGGGGAAGCCACCGGGAAACCCAGAGAAAAACTCCTGACCGTCGAGGAAATGCTGCAGGTGGCTCGGAAATAAATGTAGAAAAAGAACCTGTTCACAGGTGAACTCTGCACACTGAGTAACTGTAGTATATAATAACAATTCATGGACCTAAGTCATATAGTGGACTCAGTACACATTAAAAGCCAGTTACCCCAAAGTCTTGTTTTCCAGTTTGAACCTGTTCAACAGTATCAATCCAAAGCACTGAAAGACTGAGCTGTGGTTTCCTGTTTTACTAAAATCAAAAACAGGACTCCATAATGGATGCTATTAATACTGAATATACTGTATGTGTGTTAAAGAGTAAAAATGATGTGCTTGCTGAATTATGTCTTTACACTTACACTACATGTGATGAATATCTTTTATACAATAAAAAATGTTAGAAAAATGATGATACATACTTTTTCTCTGATTATTATTCAAAATGTTTGCATAAGAATTCCATGTTATACTGATCACTCTACACAAGATAACCATGGAGCCATTGTGTGTCCTTGTGAAAGGCACAGGATGTCTCTGGGGGCAGAAAATGAACAGAATGAACTTTTCTATAACTTTAGTGGTCTCTTTCTATTCTTGATAATGAGATTATTCTAACGAATGTGACCTGTATCCTTTTATTACTCTCTGAGTAACATGTCCTACTAAATGTCAGCTTAGATGTTATACATGATGGGTTTGAAGATGAATTATTCTGGATCACAATTGTTATACTTTGTGTGAAAGGGATATTTATACCAATCACTTTTTATATACATTTAAAATATTAAGTGTTTTAAGATGACACACGCTTGGTAATTGTATAAAATCATGGTATAGTATGTTGAAAAAGTCAAAAAAGTCACAGTAAAGTATGTTGGAAAAGTTATAAAAAAAGTCCCAGTATAGTATGTTAGAAAAGTTCAAATAGTCATAGTATAGTATGTGAGAAAAGTCATAGTAAATTATGTTGGAAAAGTTATTTAAAAAAAAGTTTTAGTATGTCAAAAAAGTCATGGTATGTCTGAAAAGTCATAATATAGTATGTTGGAAAAGTTATAAAAAAGTCATAGTATAGTATGTTGCAAAAGAATAAAAAAATTCATAGTATGTCAAAAAAGACATAGTATAGTATTTCATAAAAGTCAAAAAAGTCATAGTATATTATGTTGGAAAAGTTATTAAAAAAAAAGTTATGGTTTAGTAAGTTGGAAAAGTCAAAGAAGTTATAGTATGGTAAGTCAGAAAAGTCATAAAGTCATGGTATAGTATGTTGGAAAAGTCACAAAAACGTCATTGTATTTCAAAGAAGTCAAAAAAGGCTCTGTGTGTTCAGCCCACTTTCCATTCATCTTCATACTTGGGGCCTGTACTACGTAGCGAGATCCATGGGTTAACTGTTTCTTTAGGCTCAGGTTTTCCATGATGTTCTTAGAGCAAAGAATTAAAGATTACTTTCATAACCTGTTTTTTATGGATTCGGTAGGAACACATAGGTTTGGGGCTGAGTTCCATAGATGGGGGAGACAAATCATCGAGAGTTGGACTAACATAATTGGTCTCGGCTTGATAATCGACTTTGCATATTTTGACTATAGACACTACTGAAAGTATTGTGAAGGCATCTTCAAGAAATGTATGGTCATGTTTTTCGCACAAAATAAAACTGGCAACATTTACTATATGCAGTCCTTCCAGCACAGTGTTACCTACAGTATAACCTTTGTGTTTTCTTCCCGTCGACCATGCACCTGTTGTCCTCCTCCTGTGGTCTGTTTTACTTTGTGTGTTTAAAAAGCATGTAGCGTATACTGTTGAGTTCAGGATAACAGCAGTGTGTTTAAAGAATTGAATAATACTCTTAAGATCCTTAGACTAGTTTTTAATTCCATAATATCAATGCAATTTGAACACTGCACATGTGAAGAAAAAGCAATATTAGGCTGTTCAACAAATAGCATTTGCATTTTTCTTCACAATCTCAAACATTTACAAACTGAAAAATGTCTCAAGGGTTTGCTTTACTTTGAATCACTGCACTAATATTTAGTTGCATAACCATTATTTCTGAGAACTGCTTCACATCTGTGTAGCATGGAGTCGACCTACTTCTGTCACCTGCGAACAGGTTTTCCAGCCCGGGACGAATGAACTACATTCCACAAATCCTCTCCATTACGGGGTTTTGCCTCAGAAACAGCATTTTGATGTCACCCCACAAGTGTTCTATGGGACTGAGGTCTGGGGATTAGACTGGCCACGCCATAACATCAATCTGGTTCATCTGGAACCAAGACTTTGCTGGCTTGGTGGCGTGTTTTGGGTCATTGTCTTGTTGAAAGACCCATTTCAAAGGCATTTCCTCTTCAGCATAAGGCAACATGACCTCTAAAGTATTTTTGATGTATTGAGGCTGATCTATGATCCCTGGTATGTGATAAATAGGCCCAACACCAGAGTATGAGAAATGTTTGCACCCCCGTGCTTTACTTTGCACTGCTGACTGTTTATTTACAGTACCAATTGTTTACATATACATCTGCAATATCGTATTTTAACTGTAATATGCAATTACTTTCCACTGCACTTTAATTTGGATAGTTTCTGCCCAAACTTTATTTGTACTACCTTACAATTCTTGTTATACTGCTCATTTTAGCCTAACTTATTATATCTATCTGTAGAAATTCTGTCTAGAATAATAGACGCCTGTATATATATATATATTCATAGTACATATTCACCTGTAAACCATTAGTATATTATGTTATTTGCACATATCTGTAAAAATGTCTACTTATAGTAATATCCACCTGTATATTATATTCAGTACATTTCTAGCTGTAAATCTTGCTCACAATACTTATCTATATTTTATATTCATAGGACAAACCCATCTGTAAAATTCTGTTTATAATAGTATTCATTTCTATATTTATTCTGTACATATCCATGTCCTACACTTATGGAACCAGTGTATATCCTGCACTTACTGCTATTGCACTTCTGGTTAGATCCAAACTGCATTTCGTTGCCTTGGACCTGTGTAACGACAATAAAGTTTCTAGCTTCTAGCTGATAGCTTTGCGGCTGTGGCTCAGTGGTAGAGCGGTTGTCTGCCAATCGGAAGGTTGACGGTTCGATCCCTGCCCCTTCAGTCATTGTCGAAGTGTCCTCGGGCAAGACACTGAACCCCGAGTTGCCCCCGGTGCTGCGCATCGGAGTGTGAATGTGTGTGAGTGTGTATCTGATGAGCAGGTGGCCCCTTGTACGGCAGCCCCTGCCACAGTGTATGAATGTGTGTGAATGGTGAATGTTTCCTGTAGATGTAAAAACGTTCTGAGCAGTTGTTAAGACTGGAAAAGTGCTATATAAATACAGCACATTTACATTTGCTTCACATAGCCTTCTTCTGATCGTAACAGTACTCACAGGTAACTTTAAGTCTTCTTTGATTTTTCTGGAGCTGATCATTGGTTGAGCCTTTACCCTTTTGGCTAT
>NC_048427.1:19309504-19312176 GCF_013103735.1 Etheostoma cragini | reverse complement strand
CAGTCGATTCTTAAACACAAAGGAAAGCCGGCAGGAAAACCACAAATGCTATAATGCAAAAGTTGAAAGTAGTTTTTACTGATACGATCATTGGGCTCCACCCATGTAATTTTGTCAATGTTGAAAGGCTCCTGCATTTCTGTTAAATCTAAATGTCAAATTTGACTCCAAGACAAGTTTTAAACAGAGTCACAAAAGCCTAGTGAGAACTCACTCATGCCATGATGGCCAACTAATCTTAACCGGCAACTATAGTGTTAACCCCCAAAATTATCCCCTTTGAGCCGTTTGAAGGCACACAATGCAAATGGAAATTGTTACGCTTTCGGGCAAAGGTTTTATTTTTATTAATGTGCTTACAATTTGAATAATCTGGTAAAAATTCCAATAGTTAAGTTTCCATAAGTACACACAGAAACATCAGACGTCAGTTTGACTAAGGGTACCAATGTCTGGTTGGCGGGCTGGTCGCCATACGTCTGCTTGGCCGAGGGACCCGACGTCTGGTTGGCCGGCGTGACACTTCACAGATAGAGTAGGTCTAGACCACACACTATAATTTCTAAAGTACAATTCTAGTAATTCCCCCAAGAGCGAGCATAGTGTGACAGTAGCGAGGAAAAACTTCCTTTTAGGGAGAATCCTCATCCAGACCCGGGCTCTTGCTGGGCGGTGTCTGACGGTGCCGGTTGGGGGTGTGATGAACGGGGGCAATAACAGTCACAATAAAGATGCTGGAACAGTGACTAGAAAATGGTAGTACTAGTAGTTCATGTCATAGCAGGGCGCTGAGACTTTTTGGAAAGGTTACTAGGAATCCTCTGCCTAGAGGGTTTTATTCTCCTCAGGACAAGTTTTATTTTTAAAGAACCAAAAAAAAAAAAAGTCTCCCGCAACTTTGCTATGAACATACAAAAGTTATTGCAACTTTTTTTTCCAAAAGCTCACAAAATCTGCTATTTTGGGCCACAACGAAATGTCGCAAAAATTGTGGAGGGACTGATGTCTGTTGATCTGCTGAAGAGTACAGTAGTGTGATCCATTTTCCCGTGCACCAGGTTTGTGTGCGCGGTGTTCTTTTGCAGTTCTCAGCTACTGTGTGCACAATTCCTAGAGTTCGAAAGCACAATGTTGCCATTGCGTGTAGTTCTCAGTTGTGGTTTATAGGGGTGGGGGGGGGGGGTGTATGTGGTCATGTCACCACAGGTGCATATGAGGCACCCCATTGGGTCAAAATTGACACAAGAGCACAAATGCTTTAAAAGTTAAATAAAAACTAAGTCAAAAATAGCGACTACTTGAGTCATTGGGCACCGCCAATGTCATTTTTGGTTAAGTCCGTTGAAAGACCTGGGTTTCTGACAAAGAAACTTACGTCAAATTTGAACCTAAGACAAAAGGATTAACAAGTTTCAAACTCAAAGACTTACAAAAGCCTACTAGTGGGTACTCTCCACTTGTGCCATGCTGACTAATCTTAACCGTAGCAACAAAAGCATCGCACGCAAAGGGATCTTTTTTTCCTGCAATGTTTCAGATTGGAGGCTGGCATAAAGTAATGGCAAAGGGAAACCGTTGTTTTCTGGCAGATTAATTTTATTTGAGCTTACACTTTGAGAAATGTTACAATTTTAACCAGTTGAGTTTAGATAGAGTTCAGCAGAGAGATAAGTAGGCACGTGCAGAAACCTCAGTTGTCAACGGACGTCAGTTTAACAAAAAGAATGACGTCGGGTTGGCGGGCTGCTGGGCAGACGTCGGGTTGGTTTTGAGCCCTTTGGTTCCATTCAGGGGCCATTCTACTTGTACCAGTTGGCCAGATAACTCGGCTTCTACTTCCACTTGTGCTGAAAGAAGTAGCAATTGTTAATCCAACCATCTTAGACTTTAATAGTGCAAAGAGAATTTACCACACCTCTTAACACAAAGCAAGTAGTCAGACTTCTTTCAAGACTTTGTAGCCCCAAAATACTTCAATGGTCCAGTGGAGTTCGTTTCCAAACTGACATATTCTGTTACAAAATTAAGCTAGCACAGCAGTTGTGTTTTTATGCGCTACATTTATTCAGTTTGGGAAATCCCACCATCTACAGAGCTACTGTAGCATAAGCTGGCTGAACTAGAAATGGTCTGTGGCTTTTGAGAGCCGACTGCCCCACCATAGCAATTTCATTTTAACTTAATTTTCAGGTAACTTGTATAATTACAATATTGCACAATAAGGTATGACGTACAGTAATCACTGGCACAATCGTGATAAGACTATAGGCCACTATCACACATCAAATGTTGTATTGGTTAAGTTAACTACATAAATGTCTGCATAATGAGAAATTAGCTGTATAACCACATTGTATGGTCAAGGTAGCTTTTAAGTTAAAAATGGGTAGGAATCTCAATTCCAAAAGCCAGACATCTTAACCTCACCTTACATTGCTCCACAAAGAACCTCAGCTGCAAACACAATTGCAGCACTTTCCCCAAACAGGATTTTAAAAGAACCTGCTCACCTTCTTTAATAGCTTGGGTCAACATGGACGACAATGTCTGAAGAAGTTCGAAGATCATCTTTATTAAGGTATTACTGGAAGATGTATCTGTAGTACAAAATAAATTCAGTTAGTGTCTGTAGGTAGCTCTTGAAAGATTCCGTCACTAACGGTCTTACCTCT
>NC_048427.1:19306277-19309404 GCF_013103735.1 Etheostoma cragini | reverse complement strand
ATAGCCAAAAGGGTAAAGGCTCAACCAATGATCAGCTCCAGAAAAATCAAAGAAGACTTAAAGTTACCTGTGAGTACTTCTACGATCAGAAGAAGGCTATGTGAAGCGAAGCTATCAGCTAGAAGCCCCCCCAAAGCCCCAATGCTGGAAAAAAAACACATGTACTGAATAGGTTGAAATTTGCCAAAGGACACATTGACTGTCCCAAGGAGAAATGGTGAAACATTGTGTGGACCGATGAGAGCAAAATGGTTCTATTTGGGTCTAGGGGCCGCAGACCCCCATGCACTGAATTCAAGTCCCAGTGCACTGTGAAGACAGTAAAGCACGGGGGTGCAAGCATTTCTCATACTGTGGTGTTGGGCCTATTTATCACATACCAGGAATTCAGAATTATCAAACACGGGACATGATGTCAAACTGTCCATTGTGCCAATAGATGGTATGCACATGAGGTTCGCCTTGATGTTGAGAGTGGCATGAGAGCTGAATTTTAGATATGGAAAGTTGTTAATTTCGGGACACATCATCAGTAGTGTACCTTTAAATCAGGGGGTGTTTCGGCCTTTCAACACTAGACACCCTCATCAAAAGGTGGCCAGCTACAGGGTGATCAAACCTGAGCTTGTGTCCCATGCCCAATTGTAAAAAAAAAGAAGTTGTTTTAAAAGGCGCACCTTGTTCTCCCTCCTCTTGGAAGGTTGTGACCTGGGCTCTCAAGTGGGGTATGGGGTGGGGGGGAACCAGTGAGCGGGTCATATTGATGCACTTTGAGCCCAACTAGGGTCTTTCCGCTTGATCCATATCCACTGGCTGCTTCTTTCGGCCGCTTCAGAGACTGATGTAACTGTCCGTCGCAGAGCCTGTCCATGGATCCCAAGGGTTTTCAGCAGCTTCATGGTGTGATCATAGATCAGCTTCAACACATCAAAATACTGGAGGTCATGTTGCCTTATGCATTATCGAGTTGCCCCCGATGCTGCGCGTCGGAGTGTGAATGTGTGTGAGTGTGTATCTGATGAGCAGGTGAGCAGCACCTTGTACGGCAGCCTCGGCCACAGTGTATGAATGTGTGTGAATGGTGAATGTTTCCTGTCGGATGTAAAAGCGCTTTGAGTAGTCGTTAAGACTAGAAAAGCGCTATATAAATACAGCACATTTACATTTACATTTACGCTGAAGAGGAAATGCCTTTGAAATGAGTCTTTCAACAAGACAATAACCCAAAACACACCACTAAGCCAGCGAAGTCTTGGTTCCAGATGAACCAGATTGATGTTCCAACATACTATACTAGGATTTTATCCAATTACCAAGCGTGTGTAATCTTGAAAGACTTTTTTAAACCCATCATGTATAACATCTAAGCTGACATTTAGTAGGAAATGTTACTCAGAGAGTAATAAAAGGATACAGGTCACATTTGTTAGAATAATCTCATTATCAAGAATAGAAAGAGACCACTAAAGTTATAGAAAAGTTCATTCTGTTCATTTTCTGCCCCCAGAGACATCCTGTGCCTTTCACAAGGAAACACAATGGCTCCATGGTTATCTTGTGTAGAGTGATCAGTATAACATGGAATTCTTATGCAAACATTTTTAATAATAATCAGAGAAAAAGTATGTATCATCATTTTTCTAACATTTTTATTGTATAAAAGATATTCATCATATGTAGTGTAAGTGTAAAGACATAATTCAGCAAGCACATCATTTTTACTCTTTAACACACATACAGTATATTCAGTATTAATAGCATCCATTATGGAGTCCTGTTTTTGATTTTAGTAAAACAGGAAACCACAGCTCAGTCTTTCAGTGCTTTGGATTGATACTGTTGAACAGGTTCAAACTGGAAAACAAGACTTTGGGGTAACTGGCTTTTAATGTGTACTGAGTCCACTATATGACTCAGGTACATGAATTGTTATTACATACTGCAACAGTTACTCAGTGTGCAGAGTTCACCTGTGAACGGTTTCTTGTCTACATTTATTTCCGAGCCACCTGCAGCATTTCCTCGACGGTTATTATTGAAACAATAATAAGGAAGGAGGTGTGGGGAGACGGACGCCAAGAACACGATCGAGAGTAAAAGGGCACGAGGGCTGGGACAAGATGGCGAGGGACTGGATGGTGAGGGAGCTCGGGGAGCGTGAGGGAATTGGGGCCGAGAAGCAGTGCTCTGAAGGGCTGCCCTGGCCTCCCTCCACACTCGCCGACACCACCGCGGATGAGTTTGGACGGAAGGGACCGCCACTTCTTCCTCCAGGGATGGGAAAAGTGGAGGCTGAAATCCCATGGCACACATGTACGGAGACATCCCAGTGGCGGCACTGATGAGGAAGTTGTGGGAGTACTCGATCCAAGAGAGGTGGGAACGCCACACACCAGCTCGATCTGCCCGTTGGTCTGAGGGTGGTAACCCTCAAGTACGCTGAAGGTAGCCATGGCTCAGTGCTTGGACCAACAGCACTTCATATATGCTTCCTTTAAGCAATGTTATTAGGAAACACTCAGTTAACTTTCACTGTTATGCGGATGACACCCAATTATACTTGTCAATCAAACCAGACAAAACCAGTTAGCTAAACTTCAAGCATGCATTAAAGATATACAATCATGGCTGACCTACAATTGACAACAATTTGTCCTTAACTGTTTTCTTCGTAGTTGAAGTGACATTTCTCCAAGGTCGCTGACTTAACGACCCGCATGACTTCTATCCAGCCTTTATAAAGGTGTTCTAGCAGCTGATCCCAAAACAATTACATCCATAATATAGTACTCTTCTTATTAAAGCAACATTCTTTATAGCAACTGCCTAGCTCCCCAAACAGTGTCTCTTAGACATCTCACGGTATTCAGTACATTCATCTTCAGTGTTATTGTTAGAATTATACCCCTGGGTAATGATGGCAGTCTGACACTGAAGATTCGATCCTTGCTTCAAACCATTAGCCCCTGGGCATTTTATCAAACCAAAATCCCCAAAATGTGTAAGTTTTCTTGTAAAAACACAACTTCCTGGACTTCCTTTACAATTCAGTCTATAATTGTCCCTTGCTTCCAAATTCCCATTTTTCATGGGCTGAATCTCAACTAGCACTGACTCTGTGCAGAGA
>NC_048427.1:19303626-19306177 GCF_013103735.1 Etheostoma cragini | reverse complement strand
AGAGGTAAGACCGTTAGTGACGGAATCTTTCAAGAGCTACCTACAGACACTAACTGAATTTATTTTGTACTACAGATATATCTTCCACTGATACCTTAATAAAGATGGTCTTCGAACTTCTTCAGACATTGTCGTCCATGTTGACCCAAGCTATTAAAGACGGTGAGCAGGTTCTATTAAAATCCTGTTTGGGAAAGTGCTGCAATTGTGTTTACAGCTGAGGTTCTTTGTTGCACAATGTAAGGTGAAGTTAAGATGTCTGGCTTTTGAAATGGAGAAACCAATGTTTAACTTAAAAGCTACACTGACCATACAATGTGGATATACAGCCACTTTCTCACATAATTCAGACATTTATGTAGGTCATTTAACAAAAACAACCTTTTGATGTGTGATAGTGGCCTTTAGTCACATCACGATTGTGCCAGTGATTACTGTATGTCATACCTTATTGTGCAATATTGCAATTATACAAGTTACCGGAAAAATTCTCAAAAGCCAGACGATTTCTAGTTCAGCCAGCTTATGCTACAGTAGCTCTGTAGATGGTGGGATTTCCCGAACTGAATAAATGTAGCGCAAAAAAACACAACCGCTGTGCTAGCTTGATTTTGTAGCTAACAGAATATGTCAGTTTGGAAACTCTTGAAAGAAGTCTGACTACTTGCTTTGTGTTAAGAGTTGTGGTAAATTCTCTTTGCAGTATTAAAGTCTAAGATGGTTGGATTAACAATTGCTACTTCTTTCAGCACAAGTGGAAGTAGAAGCTGAGTTATCTGGCCAACTGGTACAAGTAGAATGGCCCCTGAATGGAACCAAAGGGCTCAAAACCAACCCGACGTCCGCCGAGCAGCCCGCCAACCCGACGTCCGCCGAGCAGCCCGCCTACCCGACGTCCGCCTACCCGACGTCCGCCGAGCAGCCCGCCTACCCGACGTCCGCCTACCCGACGTCCGCCGAGCAGCCCGCCAACCCGACGTCCGCCGAGCAGCCCGCCTACCCGACGTCCGCCAACCCGACGTACCCGACGTCCGCCGAGCAGCCCGCCAACCCGACGTACCCGACGTCCGCCGAGCAGCCCGCCAACCCGACGTAATTCTTTTTGTTAAACTGACGTCCGTTGACAACTGAGGTTTCTGCACGTGCCTACTTATCTCTCTGCTGAACTCTATCTAAACTCAACTGGTTAAAATTGTAACATTTCTCAAAGTGTAAGCTCAAATAAAATTAATCTGCCAGAAAACTGTTTCCCTTTGCCATTCCTTTTATGCAAGCCTCTGTGCGATGCTTTAGTTGCTAATGTTAAGATTAGTCAGCATGACAACAGTGGCGATTACCACATAGTAGGCTTTTGTAAGTCTTTGATAAAATAAGTCTTTTGGTAAAATAAATCCATAAACATTTTTATTTTCAAAGTGGCCATTTTGAAGTTTTAGGTATGGATTACGTCCAGCTTTGATGTCTGAACAACGCATCAACTTATATTCTTATGACTAGAATAGCCACAGTAAAGGTCAACTTTTTGTTTTGATGCTGCCTTTGTGACGGGTGAATCATGTAATTGTTCAATTCTTCCAATGCACTGTAGTGTTCTTGTATTGTATACCTGTCTAAATATATTCAAGCTGTTTGTATCAGAACCATTTTAATTGCCTTGTCGGTGAAATGTCCATCCATCTTTGTCCGCTTATCTGGGGTCGGGTTGCGGGGGCAGCAGCTCCAGCAGGGGACCCCAAACTTTGCTTTCCCCATGCCACAGCAACCAACTCTGACTGGGGGATCCCATGGCGTTCCCAGACCAGGGTGGAGCAGAAGTAGGAGGGTGGTGTTGGTAAAATGTGCTATATACATAACCCAGCCTTGACTTGTCTGCCTTGCCTCCTTCAACCTGAGCAGATCAAATCGGCCACAATAACACCAAACACCTGTGTGGGTGTGGAGGGGTGTAATCTATAAGAATACATCATACTTTATAAGTTGAGACATACTGTATATTCAGCCCTTCTAGCAGCAAGGGATGGGAATGTTTGTCGGTCTGTCCACCACTAAATTATCTCAACAAATATGGTATGAGTTGGATTGTTATGATCTTTTGCTACACGTATCAAAGGTCCACAGATGATAAATACAAATGACTTAAGTGACCCTCTTACGTTTGCTTTAGTGCCACCAGCAGGACAAATGACAGTAGACATTTTTTTATTTAAAATGACATAACGATAGCCAATAAAATAAAAAATGTAGAGAGTAAAGTTACAAAATACTTTGTAAGTATACTATTGTTGGTACTTGAAGCCAGCAAGTTAAGTCAACCTTTGTCACACCCACACAATAGACCAATGTAGTGAGTTCCCAGTTCAGTGACGGAAGGGACCGCCACTTCTTCCTCCAGGGATGGGAAAAGTGGAGGCTGAAATCCCATGGCACACATGTCCGGAGACATCCCAGTGGCGGCACTGATGAGGAAGTTGTAGGAGTACTCGATCCAAGAGAGGTGGGAACGCCACACACCAGCTCGATCTGCCCGTTGGTCTGAGGGTGGTAACCCTCA
>NC_048427.1:19301182-19303526 GCF_013103735.1 Etheostoma cragini | reverse complement strand
CAGTCGATTCTTAAACACAAAGGAAAGCCGGCAGGAAAACCACAAATGCTATAATGCAAAAGTTGAAAGTAGTTTTTAACTGATAAAATCACTGGGCTCCACCCATGTAATT
Source organism: Etheostoma cragini (assembly GCF_013103735.1). Taxonomy (NCBI): domain Eukaryota; kingdom Metazoa; phylum Chordata; class Actinopteri; order Perciformes; family Percidae; genus Etheostoma; species Etheostoma cragini. The sequence continues at coordinate 19,303,414 of NC_048427.1, read as the reverse complement.
TTGTTAAGGTTGAAAGGCTCCTTAATTTCTGTTAAATCTAAAGGTCAAATTTGAACCCAAGACAAAAGGCAAAAGTTTTAAACTGAAAGTCACAAAAGCAGACTAGTGAGAACTCACTCAAGCCATGATGACCAACTAATCTTAACCAACAACTATAGTGTTAATCCCAAAATAATCCCCTTTGAGCAGTTTGAAGGCACGCATATATTAATGCAAAAGGAAATAGTCTTTTTGGCAATTTTTTTTTTTTTATTAATCTGGTAAAAATTCAACTGGTTAAGTTTACATGAGTACACAGAAACATCAAATGTCAACGGACATCAGTTTGACTAAGGGCACCAATGTCTGGTTGGCGGGCTGGTCGACATACGTCTGGTTGGCCGAGGGACCGGACGTCTGGTTGGCGGGCTGGTCGCCATACGTCTGGTTGGCCCAGGGACCGGACGTCTGGTTGGCCGGCTGGTCGCCATACGTCTGGTTGGCCCAGGGACCGGACGTCTGGTTGGCGGGCTGGTCGCCATACGTCTGGTTGGCCGAGGGACCGGACGTCTGGTTGGCCGGCTGGTTGCCATACGTCTGGTTGGCCGAGGGACCGGACGTCTGGTTGGCCGCCATACGTCTGGTTGGCCGGCTGGTCGCCATACGTATGGTTGGCCGAGGGACCGGACGTCTGGTTGGCCGAGGGACCGGACGTCTGGTTGGCCGAGGGACCGGACGTCTGGTTGGCCGGCGTGTCGCCATATGTCTTGTTGTTGGCTGGAACTGGCGTCACGTTCGCAGGCTGATCTCTGGATAGCGGGCCTGTTCTGAGGTTTTGGAGTCTGTTCAGGGGCAACTGTACATCTTCACGTTTCTGAAGAGCTGCCTCAGCTTCTACTTCATTGGTTTCCAGTTGTGCTGAAAGACAATACACACAAACATTTAAGTTCCAGCTACCCTTGACATTAACAGGTGAAAGAATTCACCTTGGAGGCTTTTTATTAAATTTATTAGAAAGCAAATCAAGTATTCAGGCTCAAGACCCAATAGCCTGAAAAGACTTTATTGTAATCAGGCCAGTGGAGTTGGTTTACGAACTGACCAAATCTGTAATGAGATTAAGCTAGCACAGCAGTGCTTATGTGCGGCATTTCCTTGGTTTGGGAAATTCCACAATCTCTACAGAGCTACCTTAGCTCAAGTTGGCTGGCTAGGCAGGGACAAGAAATCATCTGTTGCTTTGAGAGCAAATTGCCACACAATGTAAACAGTTTAGTTTTAAATTCTTTTACCTGTTGTATACTTGCAATATTGCACAATACGGTATGAGTGATGTATCTATAGGCTGAGGTCCATAAGCACCAATTGTTGACTTCTTTAAATATATAAGTGTCTGACTAATGTGAGACAGTAGCAGTATACCCACATATTATGTCAATGTAGCTTTAATTAAACATGGGTTGGGATCTCCATTCCAAAAGCCAGACAACTTTACCCTAATTTACTACATTGTGCCACAAAAATCCTCAGCTGTAAACACAATTGCAGCATTTTCCCAATAGGTTTCATAGAACCCTCTCACCTTCTTTAGCGGCTTGAATCAACTTGGACTCCATTAACTGGAGAAGTACAAAGGCCTTCTTCGTGTAGATATCATTGAGAGACATATCTGTAGTACAAAATATATTCAGTTAGTGTTCGTAAGTAGCTCTTGAAAGGCTCTGTCACGAACGGCCATACCTCTTATCGCTCTCCTCTGCAGCTCATTGTCATGTCTTTCATTTGTGTCACCGACTGGCAAACTCAGACCTAAGGACAAGGAATTTGTTGTTAATCAAATGTTTCTGCTGTTTGACGGCAAATATCATTAACTTGTTCCAGCTAACTTTCATTTCAGTGATTGAGTAATTCACCCTTCACTTTACTTTTCTATACTCCACTACATATTTGAATACGAGCTTCAAACACTAGAAACGCACCAACCTTTGGTAATCCAAACAGTCAGCGCACAAAAAACTAAGGCCCAAACAGCTCCCATTGCTTCAGTCATCAAGAGAAAATGTCTCCTGTGCTCAATGCCAGGTTAAAAAACCATCATGCAGGTAGCACAGCTGTTGCTGATCAGCTCTAATTGGCTCTCTCTGCAGAGAGTCAGTGCTAGTTGAGATTCAACTAGGAGCTAGGCAGTTGCTATAAAGAATGTTGCTTTAATAAGAAGAGTACTATATTATGGATGTAATTGTTTTGGGATCA